>NW_027203493.1:18407500-18712500 GCF_024711535.1 Dipodomys merriami | reverse complement strand
ATATTTTAAAAAATATACAAGCTACCATACCTTTCTCCTGAAACTGGACTGAAGAATGTGAATGATGAGGCAGGCACATAAGCCATGAGTGGAAACTGGAGCCTTAGTGTACAGGAAGATCTTGGAACACAGAAAATTGGAATCTGGCCACTATTTCTAGATTCTATGAAGTGAGGGAAGAAACAATTCCTTGCCTCACCCTGCTTTTTTTTGTCTTTCCTTCATCTGCCCTTCCCCAACCTGTCGCACAGCCTCTCCTCCTTGCTCTATACTTCTCCATCCCTTCAGGTAACATACCCTTTCCCTGCTCTCTGCTTGCACAGTTTTGTGAACACATTCATATTATTGCAAAGGTTTCCTACCAATTGCATAAGTCCAGGGAGACAGAACAAGTCAGCCAGATAGTAAGGATAAAACAATACCTGGATCCATGGCAGGCTAGTCCCCGCAAACACAGGGAAGCCATTAAATGTCACAGCACAGTTGACAGACATTAAAATCACTCTGACTTTATATGTCTTGAGCAACACGTGGCTGGCTACATACCAGGGTGGCCCAACTTTCTCTTCTAAGAAAGAACAGGGGCATAGCCTAGGTCATTCTTCTCTTTTCCTCTCTATCTATGATGTTGTATGCGCAGTATATTACCTCAAGAGTTTCTAGCAAGAGGAGGAAGGGCTTGGTCAGCTAAGGTCATCCAGAGACCTGTCCTCCTGAAGTTATGGTGCTTGCAAACTATTGCAATTAGTCATGTGTAGTCGGCTTCCCTAGACTGTGAGCTCCCTGAGGCCCTGAATGGTTTATAATTAATCTCCACATCTACATGCCTGGCACTATTCCTGGCTCATGGTATCCCTCTTACTGAAGGCAGATGGTAGAGCAAAAGCACAAAAAGTGTGTGGTCAGGAAGTGAATACTTTAGCAGGGCAAGCAATATTTGAGCTGTGTTTGAAATGGTGTAAGCCAGGCAGGGAAGTAGAAGGAAAGACTTTGGGAATGAGGCGCAGGGATATGAAACACTATGAGTTGGGGATGGCCATGGGTACTAAGCCCAGTATAGTATCTGACTCACAATGGGTGCTCAGTTAAGTGTTTGTGGGAAGGAAGGAAGGAAGAAGAGAGGGAAGAAGGGAGAGAAAAAGGGGGAGAGAAAGAGGGAAGAAAGGAAGGAGGGAAGGAAGGAAAACAGGAAGGAAGGAAGGAAGGAAGGAAGGAAGGAAGGAAGGAAGGAAGGAAGGAAGGAAGATGAATGGATAAAAATAGGTGGATGCTTAATAGATGGATGGATGAATAATGGATAGACAGATCGATGATGAATGAATGGATGGAAGACGGTTCAAAGGATGGATGCACACACTGATACTTTTCCAAACTGTAGAGTCATTGCAAGGGTACTGCTTGTTTTTGAAAATGTGTGTTTTATTGTTATTCAGCTCTGGTGAGGCCAACAGATCAAGACACACAAGCCCTCACAGACCCCATGAAAAGGGGATAGGACACATCAGGAATGGAGAGACACATAAGGAAACACTAAGATCCATCAGCAGGCAGAGGGAGCAAGGGGGAACCATAAGCAAGACTCTTTCTCAGGTTTCAGCAGGAAGAAATGGACAGGGAAGGGAGCAAGTTCAGAGTTGGCTACTTTGAGTAATTTTCGCAAGCTAGGCCAGGCACTGTGGGTGGGACAGGGTTTGCCTCTAGTTGCCTGGTACATGTCTCTGGGGTGGTTTAGGCAGGTAGATGGCAGTCCTAATGAAAGCTCCAGGAAGGAGGGTATTGGGTGTAGACTCAGGATTGTGATTGGCCTACAAAAGGTGCGATTGTAGGTGGGTGAGCTCTAGGAATGATCTAACCTGGAAAGGACAGACCTCAGATTTCTCAAGGCTCTAAGATGTCAAAGTAGTGAATACAGAAGCCAGAAAACACGATTACTATGATTTGACTATTAGTGAATACTGTCTCCTGGGTCACCTAGTGATTGAGCTATGACCCCTGGGACATATCACAACTTGTGTCACCTTTTCTTTTTCTAGTTTTTGCATACTGAGTGTGTGTGTGTGTGTGTGTGTGTGTGTGTGTGTGTGTGTGTGTGTGTGTGTGTGTGTGTGTGTGTGTGTGTGTGGTGCATGTGTGCCATCACTAGGTCTTGAACTCTGGGCCTTGCATTCTCCCTTATCTTTTTTGCTCACTTGATGGACACTCTACCCCTTTACCTCTGCCTCCATTTCCCACATTTTCTTATTTCTTTTGCCCACTCATTCATACTCTTATCTAATAAACACTAGCTAAGTATCTACTATTGTTTACCAGGCACTATATTGGGCTCTGGTTCCTACTGCTTGGTCAGGGAGACTTTCCTAGCAATCTACTGAAGTCCCTGCCTGCACGGTAAGAGCTCAGAGACCCTTCCTATATGGAGGCTCAGTATCTTAGCATCCCTGCATGGCTCTGGTAGCAGACAGGCACCTTGACATTGAGTTCAGTGATATCTGTAAAGGCAGGCACTTTCTTCATCACAGAGGATTTACTTTTTTGAACTCTGGGCCTGGGCACTGTCCTTGCACTCTTCAGCTCAAGGTGAGCGCTCTACCACTTGAGCCACAGCGCTACTTCCAGTGCTCTACTGGTTTGTTGGAAATAAGAGTCTCATGGGCTTTCCTGCCAGGGCTGCCTTTGAACCACGATCCTTAGATCTCAGCCTCCTGAGTAGCTAGGATTACAGACACTAACCACTGGTACCCAGCTGTGGATTTACTTTTAATCAAAGAGAGAACCTACATTAGTTTCAGAGGTTTGTCTTTTTGGTGACCTTCAAGGGTCACACAAAGATTGGCAGTTTAATAACAGGCCCAGCTATGTCTCTGTCAAAATATGATTTTATTATTTTTGAATTTTTGCCTCATTTTTATCTTTTTTAATTGATACTCTCTCTAGAGATAAGAAAATAGTGCTTGAATAGATACAGAATTTAACTCTCATGTACATGGTTTTGAAATTATGAAACACAAATTGTTTAAATTAGGGGTCAAGTGAGATGGATACGCATTTCAGGTAAAGAGGTATAAATATATGCCTTTTGTGGAATATGTTCCTTTTATTTTGTTGGTTGTGGGGCTTGAACTCTGGGCCTGGGTGCTGTCCCTCAGCTCTTCAGCCCAAGGTAAGTGCTCTACCACTTGAACCACAGTACCACTTCCTGCTTTTGGTTATTTTTAATTCAACTTCTTAATTTCATCTTAAAAATTATCACCAAGTAGTTGTGTGTTGTTTCAATTCAATGTTAAAACTTTTAAAAGCTGTGAGGCCTTAGTGGCTAGACTCATGGGGGCCATCTGCATATTGACCCTGAATTTCAGACGGCCTTGGGAAATGCAGCATGGTTTTAGGAGAGATTTCTAATTAACTTGAGCTGTTCAGAAAGGCTCTACATGTAGACAAGAGAATATGTTTAAAAAAATTCCAAAGGGCTTTATCTCTTGAAAACATAAAGGGTAGTGAGAGCAGGGGAAAAAGAGAAAAAAGAACCCAACAAAGTTATTAAATATGGAAATCACCACTTTGGGGTTTCTGAGGACTGTATCCTTCAAACTCCCTGCTATGCAATGTTGCTTTCAGAGGTAATGAGGCAAGTTCCAGATGTCACATGTCTGCCTGGTATGATACTTACATGGGCTCTGGTCCTGGTCCTCCTGCTGGCAGTGTACATGCTCAGCCGTGGCAGATAGAGTGTCCGACTCCTCCTTCTCATCTCCTAGAAAAAGCCTTGCACTCAGAAGGCTCTAAAATGCACTGTGGTGAAATGGCAAGACTTTTCAGGAAGGCGTGGGATATAAGACTTCCTCCTGTCACCTGTACTCTGCTTTGAGTCTGAGGTGGAGCAGCAACTCAGATCCTCTTCCTTGTGGATATGGGAAGGGCACCCGCTCTTCCTTTGGCCTCTCCATGCATCTGGCACTGCTATGATACTTTAAACCATTATTGGCTCAACCTTTGTAATCAGTGCTATTACTCCCACTTCTTAGCTAAAGAAAGAGTGGCCTTGAGACACAATCCCTGTGTGGGTTGCCTTTGAAGTGTTTCCAAGATCCCATCCTTCCATTCCACTTACCTGACACAGCCATATTTACTAAGAATAGGCCAATCAAATGAGAGCTTTCCTTAAAGAAAATGAGAAGCAAAAGGTCTCCTAGACCGGAATCCTGCAATTCCTTTAAGGTATGAGCCAAATGATTCTTTGGGGCAGGAAGAGAGAATCCTGATGGCCTCCACACATGAAAGTACTGTCAAGATTAAGGGCAGATCTGATGATCCTCATCCTCACCCCACACCCCCCCCCCCCCCACCGGCAGTGTATACCACCTGTCACAGAGGCAAAAATTCCAACCGACCTTCCTAGCTTCTCTGTCACGTAGGAGTTTCATGTCATGTCAATGAGATGGATACAAAGTGAAATCTCTGTAGACTGGTTCTGAATAAGACTTCCTGTTCAGTTAAAAGAGTGACAGGGGAGTTGCCTTCCTCTCTTCAGTTCCTTTCTGCCACAGGCAACATGGTGTGATGGTGGACTAGCTGGAACTATTTTTGTGGTTATGAGAAACATATACATCACATTCTAAGTATGGCAGAGCGGGTTGATGGATGGAGCCTGTTTCTTAGTGACACTGTTGGAAATTGGATCATTGATCTTGATCACTTTTTTTTTGGTAGCAAGGATGAAAGGTTGTCATTACTTAAGACTTTGTTTAGTGGAATATTCTGAGTAGCCTTTTCTGTTGGGCATTCTCTGAAGGCATTCTAACTTTTGAAATTGTGGGGAAGAAAATATGGGCAGAAGGAAGGGAAGAAGATGGTAGAGAGAGGATTGCAAGTCCAAGGTCAAGTTCAGAAGGCCCAGAACACTGAAGGCAGAGGGTGTTGGAGATGTTAAGTAAAACAAAATTTGGACTTAGGTAAGGAGAGGCTTTAGTTGAAAAGACCTCTGTAATAAGAAAGGCAGAGAGTTGCCAAAAAGAATACTTTGATCAGGAGATCTGTACACAGTTCAATGTTCAGGCTGACAGGAATTTGCTTTTAGAGCAAAGAGTAATTAAAGCTAGAAAGAAGCCAGGGAATGGAATGGATGAGCAGATTGTGCTATGGGACAATTGATGAGAAAGTGTTTTTCCCCTAAGGTCAACCAATTATCTGGAAGAGGCTTTGAGAAGAAGTTGTTCCATGTTCCAGTGCTGAAGGGGAGGCCAAAGATCAGGAGTCCAGAGGAAGAATAGCCTGACTCATTCTTGATCAAGTCAAGTTGGAGTTGCTCTATCTGATCCACCCCAAAGCATCATTCATTCCAGAGTACCAGGCAGAGTTAGGGGACATGGAGGACCCAGAGATGATTCAGAGATGGTTGAATCAAGTTGTATAGCAGTGAAAAGGACAGGCATCCCTTCCCCCCCCCAAATAACTGTAGAAGGCATTCTTCATCTGCCATGTGCCCTTGTATGGCTTTCTACCTGAGCTGTACAAACGGACTCTCCAAATATTCTGCCCACATTTGCAAAAGTGAAAAGCAGAAGAGAGATTTTTCCCCCCAGAACTAAAGTATTTAAAGGAATTAAGCATTTGGAAACACAATCCAAAAATTCCTCTTGGAAATGCTAAATCTTGTGTTTACTTTTCAAAAAAATTTATCTATCATCTATTTATTTATCTATTCATTTAGAGTTCTCTTTCTTTATATGAATATAGGACCTCTTTGAAGTCTCTTCCTGCTCAGATATTCTGTAGTTGACAAATTAGACTATAATGTTATAGAGAATCTGGCTTTAAAATAAATTGGTCAGAGACAGTTTGGCTGACACTACTTCCTGGGAGCTGATTGTGTGTGATTTCCAACTGGGAAGCCAGGGAGGCCATGAGAATAGCTTGGAATAAGCGATGGTGTGAATAGTTATACCACAGAAATGGGGCAGCGCTACATATCCTTTCTCCTACCTAGCCCTATAGAATGCTGGTTTCCAAGCACTTACTGGCATCAAGAAAAAGTAAAAAAAGATGTCTGGGTATCTCCTTGAGACTCAAGATAGAAAACAGAACCAGTAAAAAAACTTAAGATGAGAATATACACATTTCCCATAATATACAGAGGACTAGAGGAAAGAATTGGAAGTTACCTGGCTCCTGGATTCCAGTCTGTCTGGCTCTGAGGTGTAGCAAATGTGCCCCTTGTGACACTGAAGGAGTTAATAACGCTCCCTCAGTGACAAACTTACCTGGCCTTGTTGTGCTGTTGTTACTTGGGGTGTGCCACTTTATAATTTAATTAAAACCCGAGGCTCAAGATAATGGGCTGGTGGTGCGGCATCTCCATCCTGGGTAAAACGTGGGCTCCTGGGAGCAGGGAAAAAAAAATCATCCAAGTCATCAAGTGATTGGGAGCAGTTGTTCAATTATTCTAGTTAATCCAAACAAAGTCGTTACCTAAGGCTGTGACTCATGTGGCCTGGTGGGGCCTGTGGCTTAGGAAGTGTTTGAGATGCTGGACGCAGGACCCCTTTAAACACCGTCCCCATTTAGAGTGTGTTTCTCCAAGTATGTTTTGGGGAACAACCATCCCTTGATATGTGAGGGGTACCTTCCTCCCCACCCCAAAAGGAATTATAGTTAAATGAGTTTGAGAAACAATGACCTTCACAAGTCACAAAAGTAACTTGTTTTTTGTTTCCCCTCTCAGAATTTTAATAGTCTAGAGAACTGCTTCTCAAGCTGTCTGTAGCGAGGCAGCGGATTGTTACAATTCCAATCCATACGCAATCTTCTTGGTCATGGCTGACAGCGACCCAGGCCACGCACCACTGATCATGTACATGGCCACACCCAACCAGACCCAAACCCTGCTCAGTACATCATATTCATGAGTCATGTCTTAAATGTCCCAACAATGTCCGATAGCTATTTTCTCTCAGCTTTGTGTGTGAATCCAGGAGCCAAGGTTGTGTGGCACTGAAGTTTCTGTTGGTTCTCTTTCTTTGAACACAGAACACTCCTGCCCACTGAGGCCTCCTCTCTCTCCCTCACATTCCCAAGATCCAGCTGGTCACTGAGCAGTGTCCTGCTGCTGGAGAGAGGCGAGCTCTATCAGGGCTGAATACTGGCACCTGCACAGGTGGGCTTGTCCTGAGTACAAAAATGTGGCAAGCGTTCAATCCCCAGAGTCCACATGAAACTGTGATAGAAAAGGCCAGGTATCCCAGAGATGTGCGCTCACTTGATCTCTCTCTCTCTCTCTCTCTCTCTCTCTCTCTCTCTCTCTCTCTCTCTCTCTCTCTCTCTCTCTCTCTCTCTCTCTCTCTCTCTCTCTCTCTGGAGAAAGTGAAATTCAAACAAGAGGAAAAAAGTGCATCTTGGACTCTCCTTCTGTTCTCTGTAGCCTTAGAAATACAGAAGAGGGATAAGCAACCTTCAGGGTTGCCTTCCATAGAGGGTGCTGAATTAGGAGGCTTCTGATATGATTCTGAGGAGATGAGACCCACCGTGTGTCTGATAGACTTGGGAGGCTCCAGCCCTTGCAGGCAGCCGGGCTGTGAAGGGCCGCCTGCTGGCTCTAGCACTGTTTCTCCACAGGTTGGTAGGGGCTGCCTTTGCAAAATGGCCTCTCTTCCACTTCTGCTTCCACTTCCCCTTCCACTTTGTCATCTTCCCCCTTCCCCTTCCCACTTCTCTTCCCTCTCCCCTCCTCCCTTTCTTTGCCCTTCCCCTTCTCTTCCCTCCCTTCCTCTATGATGATTCTCCTCATGCATCCACAGCGGAAGTCAAGTGTAAATAGAAGGTTCCAGCTCCCAGGTGAGTCTGCTGTCAGACTTTCCCCTTTTCTCTCTTCAATGTTCACTGTGCCTGCCATTTCCTTATTCAGTACCTGTCAGAGCTGGCGCCTTCCAATCTCTGTGTGGACAGCTTCCCTCCTCAGTGACAGTGCCAGTGACCCAAGAAGTCCCTGGAATCAGCCTGTCTTTTTCTTCCATGAGACAGTTTGGCTGGGTGTTTTTTTCCTCACCCTCTTGTCAGCCCACTCTTTAGTGTGAGGAACTATTTGCTCACTGGTTGAGCCCAGGGACCAGTTACAGGGGAGGAGGGGCTGTGGAGGGAGCTCTTTAGGTGAAGGATGTCACAATTGTCCTTAGGTGTCATGTCTCTTGCTATGTTCTTGCAATGACCCCAGTTCTTGTCTAGAAACCACAAGACCCAAGGAGGGTGGAGCATTAGTCAGAGTTGGGTGTGAGAGTCTCTCTCATGTCAAGTAGAAGGGACTAGTCAGTGCTTGAGAAGTGGAAAGGAGGGGAGGTGGAGATCTTCAAGGTAGGTTGTGTGGAGCTGAGAGGAGATGCAGGGGATAGAAGATGCCACAGTTAGTGTGCCAGAGTAGCAAGAAGAATCTAGAAAAGAGGCTGGAAGGAGACATGACAGGAGTAGGAAGGAAACTAAGCAGACATAGCACCTCATTGAGTCAGCAAGAAAAAACAGTGAAACATGTTGTCTTGTCAGGCAGTGAAGGAGATTGAAAGCAAGGGAAGGAGCTTGTTGGAAAGCAAGACAGCCAGACATGGCCGTGTGAGCCACAGTATGGCTACAGGGGAAAACCATGTTCATGAGAATCCTGTCAATTAAGAGGCAAAGGCAGAAGCCCCATGGTCAGCTTCCAGGGCTTAAGTGAAGAGGCAGCATCTGGGGCCCATGAAGTTCACCCTTGAAAGGTGTTGGCAAGTGATGGCAAGAGAAGGAAAGAGTGACAGAAAGGTTCGAAAGAACCTACTGGAATTATAGGCTCATTCCGTGATAGGCCTTGTGATGGACAGGGCCTGGACAGGTTTGAGCTAATGGTGGGCTTCTCTGAGGAGATAAAGCTTGGGTTTCAAGTTAAGCCTAAGCAAAGACAAAGGGGAAGTGAGCTTCTGACAGTTCAGAGGCAGAAGAAACTGGCCTAGACGCAGCAAAGGTATAAATGACACATGAGGTGCAGCATTGGTGCAGGAAGTCCAGGCCAGCAGGGCCTCTCAGGTTGCAGAAAGACATTACTGGGGGAGTCCAGGGACATGTGTACAGGGCTTGTCCTCCACAAGAGCCTAGGGGCTTCTTGAGGGTCTTAGTCATCTCCGGCCATAGGGCAAGCAAAAGCTTGAACAAAGGGCTTCCTCTAAGTCAACCACCATGCCACGGTGTACATGAGTCATGAAGAGTTTACATTCTTGATTTCTTGAGAAGGTCTCCAGCTCAGGTGCATGGGCTGGACTTTTCCATAGGTATAATGGGGGTAAGAGAGAGGATTTGAGTTTTTGGAGTATTTTTTAAAAAGAATTAGTTTATATTTTGTTTATAAGGTACCAAAGCGTAGAACCCAGGGCCTCATGCATGCTAGGTAAGCGGCCTACCACTCAGCCACATTCCCCAGCCCCCCTTTGGATATTCTTGAGTCATCTACTACATTAAACTTTCCAGAAAAATCAAGTGAAGTCTAGGGCCCTCCTGCCTTGGTGTCTGCCCTCTACCTCTTGCTGCTCAAGCTTCTTCCTGTGATATTCAGCTCAGCTCAAAAATTACACCCCTCCTTTCCCCCTCTGTCCTTCAGTACCATAAAAACACCTGTTTATCAACGCAGATGTTACTAAGAGTCATCATGTTGAAAAAGTTTACTGAATTATTACCGTCATCCTCATGGTAATAAAGGGATATGGACCTAAATTAGGCATTTACTCAAAACTACTTAGAATATGTTTTCCAAAGATTGAGGTTTTTTTTTAAATTTTGTTTTTTAAATTAAATTAATTAAATTAATTAATTAATTTGTTGGTGTGGGGCTTGAACTCTGGGCCTGGGCGCTGTCCCTCAGCTCTTCAGCTCAAGGCTAGCATTCTGCCACTTGAGTCACAGTGTCACTTTCAGTTTTCTGGTAGTTTATTGGAGATAAGAGTCTTGCAGACTTTCTTGCCTGGGCTGGCTATGAACCAAGATCCTCAGATCTCAGCCTCCTGAGTAGCTCTGATTATAGGCGTGAGCCACTGGTCCCTGGCTTGATTTGGTTTTTAATTTGGTTTGTTGGTATAGTGTTTGAACTCAAGACATGCTTGCTAGACAGGCGCTCTATTGTTTGAACCATGACCTTTCCACTAACCTTTTTTTTGCCCATGGCTGATTTCAGATCAAGTGATCCTCCTAACTATGCTTCTGGTGATGCTGGGATCCTATCTATGCTCTACTAAGCTTTGTTTGTTGAGATGTGGTCTTACTATTTTTACTTTTTGCCCAGGCTTGCCTTGAACTGATGTCTTCCCAATCTCTATCTCTTGAGTAGCAGAGATTACAGGCATGAGTCATGCACACACAGTAAGGGGGTACATTTAGAAAATGGGGAAGTCTTTATGAGAATGCTTGCTGATGCCTACATTGACTTTATTTCCAGATGTAAAATACAGATCTCACATTAAGTCAAAATCAAGTAGCTTTGTGGGGCACAAAAGCACAATTTGAAGAGTACATCATCCTAATCTGAAATCAGCTTTTTTAGCTAGGGTTAAAAATAAGGGCTACAAGAAATGCAAGTTGAGAGGCTCAGCATGGTGGTTCACAACCATAATCCCAGCTATTTAGGAAGTGGAGATAGAAGACCCTACAGAGGCTGGTTGGGGAAAAAGTTTGAGGCCCTATCTGAAAACCTAAAGGCAAAAGCAATACATGCTGAGCACCTCCTACGTATATATCTCTTCATTTACTCTACGGCAACTACATGAGATAGATTTCTTTATTGTTCTGTTTTCCAGATGAACCAGGCCAAACTTTCTCAGGGTCACAGAGACAGAACTAAAGAGCTGGACTCCAAACCCAGGTATCTCAGTGCTCTTTTTTGGCTCTGCTTCCTGGGTGGTAACTTTCTTGGCCTATGCATTCTGACAACTAAGTTACAGTTCTTCCATATACTAGGGCTGTGATTTACTTCCTCTTTTGGGGCCTTGGTTTCCTCATCTGGAAAGCAGAGATTTGACCTAGGTTATTCTCACCTTGCTGCTCTGAGCATCCCCAAGCGGAGTGACCTTTCTTTGCTGGTTCATGGTTCATTTTGATCTGCAAATGTCACCACAACCACACACTGGCTCCTTAGAAAGGAGCCACTCTAAGAGTAGCGAGAGAGACCCACCTTATTCCTGCTTCGAGCAAATCCACCAAACCGTGAGCAGTCAGGGGACCCCCTTGCCAATTCTGAGAGCTGCCCATCAAGCCCCCAGGGCCTCCTTTCCAACCCTCCTGAAGACTCTTTTCAGGTGGTCTGAGAGTCTGAAGTACTTCTCTCTCCTGATGAAAGCCAAGAGGTCAGGTTGAGTGTAACTCTGACAGATAAAATCTGCTCCTTGTTTGGAAACACCCTTTTCAAATCCAGCCTGAGATAGGATTAAGAGACCAGCTTTGGCTCGTTTTCGGGACTGTCATCTGACGAACATCTCCAAGAACATTTGAAGGAACTGACAAGCAGAGAGTGAAATTTCAAATCAGGGAAATTGGTGACAGGCCCTGTTCAAAGCCACCTCCCCCACCTCTTCTAGCCTGCAGAAAACAAACGGCTCTGAAGTAGGAAAGCAACACAGCGCCACCTCCTGGCAGTTGGTCAGTGGGTCGGGGCCTCTGGCCAGAGCCAGGTACTTCAGGGACTGCCAAAAAGCGGCTAATGGAAGACCTGTGTGTGTCAAGGCTCCCTCAAGGTGGGAGGGCTGGGAGTTTCGTGGATTTTCCATTCATGGCATGTGCATATGTGTGTGGTTATATGTGTTGTACTTGCACACACCGAAAAAGCAAGCCTATCTGAACACTGACCAGGATACATTTGTCTTCATGGCAAATCTCACCCTACTTTTAGGCAGTTTTAAAGGGAAAGCTCATAGACTATGGGCTTGAACCTCACTTAGTAGCTGTGCAGTCTTAGACAAGTTACTTAGCCTCTCTGGTCTTGCTTCTCTCCAGTAAAATAAGAACAATAAGAGTATTAACCTCAGAGGGGAACATAGAAGAATTGAATGATTACAGGCTAAGTGGTTGGTTTACTGCACTGACCAAGGTTAAGTGTTGAATACGTGTTAGCTACCGTTTCAGTGAGACAGAACTCACCCCTATTTCTTCCTTTTTTTCCTGTGCATGTGCCAGGCCCATTTCTAATTTTCCATTAGCCAGCACATCCCATGCACATGTTTCTAGGCTAGGAAAGATAGTACCAAAGCCACAATGTTGCTGACATAATTGACCCGATCAGAACTCATCCCCTCAAATTCCTGTAGATTCTGGCAGATTTGAGGGGGGTAGGGCGTGGGGGGATGTCTTCAGGGAATTCCCATGTGCTATTTTTAGTAAAGCAGGCTGGTTGAGCAGTTACAGATAAAGGAGAAAACTCCCCAGAGTTGTGTTGACCCACATACACTCTCTTTCCAAGTTGGGCTGAACTCTAACACAAGGGGCAATTTTAGCCCTGGATTCTCCCACATTTGTTGTTGTTGTTTTTCCTGCAGTATGTTCCTGGGATGCTGGTGGGGCAACAATAGGCTCCTTTTGAACCATGTTTGATTCGGAAAGATTTCTGGAAATCTCCATCTTGGGGGTCATTCCTGCCATCCTCATCAATCATGCTGGAATGTTCTCCCAATGGAGAGAAAAGGTAGTGAGGGCTGCCAAAGTCAGGTACTGGCCTTCCCAAAGTCAACCATAAATCAAAGCCCCCAAGGTGAGCACGTGTCACAGACACAGCTCTGGTGTCTCCGGAGGACTCGGGGCTTCCTGACAGGACAGCATCTCTTCCCCAGCCCTGTCTGTGGCCAGGAAGAGCAGCATGGAGGAAGTCATCCTGCTGTTTAATGAGGGTTGGCTCGCCCTGGAAAGAAGGCCTGGCCCAAACATCTGTCTCATCAAAAGGGTCCGCGTCTTGGAGACACAGAAGCTTCTGTGGGTGACCGTTCTCTGGCCTTCATGGCTCCCAGAGGCCATCCCACTAATGTGCTCAAACAGGCATGACTTAGTCTAAGGGAGGACGGTCAGGTTTGAGGGTGAGGAAGGAAGGAGTCAGAAGAGCCCTTTGAGCCCTCAGCCTTTGTGCTTGGCTTCCTGTGCCAGGCAAGATTGAACTGTGACTCACCTGGTTTAGAATGTTTTGTTAGCCAATCCCTGTTTTGCTTTAAAATCTCCAAAGTCTCAAGAAAATAGCGTAAGGGAATTTGGAGGAGACCTGCCACACCTTAGGCCTCCTAAATAATCTGCTTACTGGGGAGAGCCCGTGACCCAAAGAGCAAATAAATTCCAGGCTTGGAGTCTTCCTATTGCTGACTAACCTGGAAGGCATAGACATTTTTGCAGAAAATAATATCAAGCATTAGTGGTTTACATCAGAAGGATTAAATACACGATTGAAGGCTGTATCTGATTTACGGAGCCATACAGATCTCTGACCGTATTCCGCCATGCCATCCTACAGCTGTTGTGAAGTGGAACGAGTTGCTTCACATCTTTGTATCTCAGTTTCCTCATCTGCCAGCAGATTAATCGCCCTGCTGCAAGGACTACACGACATGCAGCGTTTTCTCTTCTCTGATGCTTGGCACTTAGGCAATCCGAGGCAGCCAGTTAGCAGAAGTTGAAGAAAAGTGTGTCAGAGAAGGCACTATCACTATTCTTCAGGATCTGTTTTGTCAATTTGTAAATGATTGCTATTTCTTGATGACAGCGGCAGATGTGATGTGGCCTGGCTAACACAAGGAGCTTTGGTATTCGCAGCAGTGTAGCTGAAGTATTGTGAAGTTCGTTTAGCCAAGTGCCTGTGGCTCATACCTGTAATCTTAGCTACTCAGGAGGCTAAGATCTGAAGATCTCAGTTCAAAGGCAGCCCAGGCAGCATAGATTGTGAGACTGTTATCTCCAATGAACCAGCAAAAAGCTGGAAGTGGAAGTGTAGTCAAGTGGTAGAGCACTAGGCAAAGGAAATGGGGCTATTAACAATATCTACCTTGCAGGCATATACAGAGTGGTAGGGAAATGTGATTTCATAGATATAACACAGAAGATAATATTGAGGACAAAGCAATTTTTTTAAAAAGAAGCAATGATGATTTAAGCATGGTTTAAGTCCCAGTTATTACTACCCCTTTCTCTCCCACTCAGGAAAAGCAATTTGGAAAATACTACTACTACTATCCGAATACTCTTAAATCTATCCAAATATTGTTTAAAACTTGTTTAGACATAAATTTGGTCATCATCAGCAACAAATTATCTGTGACTAACCTCCTAACAGATAACCCTTTAAAATAGGTGGGTAGCACATTTTCCTTGAGGTTGTGCAAAAGTCTGTATTTGTTCCTATTGGCTGCTTTAACAAATTACCACAAATTTAGTGGCTTAGACCAATATAAATGTGTAGTCTTATAGTGATGGAGGTCAGAGGCCAAAGTGGGTCTCAAGTAGCTAAAAATCAAGATATTAGCATGGACTCAGGCTTCATGGAGGTTCCAGAGAGAATCATTTCTTGTTTTAAACAACTTTGACAGGTGGTTTCATTCCCCAGAAAGGTGGATGGCCTCCATACATCTTCAAAGCCAGTCATGGAGGTGGAATCTTTTTCTCAGTGCCATCTCTCTGGTGCTGACTCTTTCCCCTTCCTCTCCCCATTTAAAGTCCCTCAGGATTCTACTGGTTTACCTCAGTGATCCAGAATAATCTCCCTATTATAAAGCCAGGCTATGATTAACAGCCTAAATCCACTTGCAACCTTGATTTTTATTTACCAGGCCATATAACATATCTACAAGTTCCTCTAAGATATATTAGTGTGCTGAGAGGGGTCACTATTTTGGCTACCACATGGGGCATCCTTGAATCTACCAAAATGATCTGAAATTTATTTATGCACACAAATCATTGTTTTTATCAGTATGTGACGAACTTCAGAACTGGTACTAATCAGGAGACCTCAAGTACTAATGCATGCATCAAGAAGTAAGAAAAGACAGAACAATATGGTATTTTTTTAAATAGAAGAAATTTTAAATGAAACAAAATAAGTAAACATAATACATATAATAAAACTTACTCCACCTAAAGACCAGTCCTCTTGGGATTAAAATGATGACAGTTTTGTTGTTGTTGTTGCTGTTTATTTAGCTAGTACTCATATTTGAGCCCAGGACCTTACATGCATGGCTTGCTTGTTCACCTGGTGCACTACCACTTGAGCCATGCCTATAGCCCAGATTTTTGCTTGGAGATCAAGTGAGGGCTTTTCTGCCTGGGCTGGCTTTGAAACTTGATTCTTTGGGTCTCAGTCTCCTGAGTAACTAGGATTACAGGCATGAGCCACTTGTGAGTGGCTGATGACAGCCTTTTATTTTTTTTATTTTTTATTTTTTTTGTTGGTCGTGGGGCTTGAACTCTGGGCCTGGGCACTGTCCCTCAGCTCTTCAGCTCAAGGCGAGCGCTCTACCACTTGAGCTACAGCGCCACTTCCGGTTTTCTGGTGGTTTATTGGAGATAGGAGTCTCACGGTCTTTCCTGCCCGGGCTGGCTTTGAACCACGATCCTCAGATCTCAGCCTCCTGAGTAGCTAGGATTACAGGCGTGAGCCACCAGCGCCCGGCTAGCCTTTTATTTTTAATAGTCTTGGCAAATATAAAAGTTGATAACTCAACCAGTCAAGACCTCTTAGGGAAGAAGGAGAATTCAGCAGTGTAATTCAAGGAGCCATTAGCACCTACAGGAGCCCAGCTCTTGCTTACAGCGTCCAGCCCATGGAACTCTCCACTTGGGCAGCTAGCTGGAATCCACAGGACTGAAGTTAGAACCCTCTGTGACATGAGCCCGCCTCTCTTTAGGCTTTATTTAAAAATATGCTTTAAAAAAAACCCTAAACAACAGCAACAACGAAAGAAATGCCTCTTTATCATCTTGGCTTGTTGTGTTTCCTTGAGCAAGTCACTTTCTTTTTCTTCTAGAAATGTAAGAGGATTATGCATGCGACACTGTAGACTTTCATTAAGATACACAGAGGTATTCTCAAGAAATTGAACAAAGCCTTGGGTAAATTGCGGGCTTGGGACAGTGGTTGCATGTTTCTCCTGGCTTGTGGCCTCCTCCAGGGGGAGCAGCTCTTGATTTCCCAAACTAGAGCTTTCTAGAGACTCTAGGAAGCACAGACCTAATGACCCACCAGCACACTGAGCTTGCCTGTTCATGGCCATGGCTCACGGGGCAGGAGGTTGAGCTGCTCAAGGTCAGGCAAGTCTAGACACTGGACGACAGGCCCTGTTCCGCTTCCCAGCTCCATTGTGCAGCCTGCTCTGCTACGGAGAAGGGAACAGAGATGGGCATTGAGCAAAAAAGGCCTGATTTGGTGCTTAGAAGCTTGGCCGGGCAGGCTCAAGGACAAGGATCTCTGAAGGTGAGTGGTGGGAAGGTGACTGTCTGGGGGATGCACTCTCCTTGTTTTTCTGCCTCCAGTATTGACCACGTCACTGTGAATGGGAGGGTTCTTCTCCATAAAATAAAAGGTTGTAACATGTGAGGCTTAGAGACTTTCATTCATTTGTTCAGTGTATATTTACTGAAAACCGACCCTTTCTAGACACTGTTGAAAATATGATTTTAAAAAAGCATTTAGCCTTTACCATGCTAAACATCAGACTAAGGAACACCTATCTCTCTGTCTCTACCTCTACCACCTCTATCTCTACCTCTGTCTCTATATACTATAGATGAGAACACGGAGGTAAGGAAGTTAAGCTCCTTACCCAAGTATACAGAGAGTCAGGATTGAAATCTAGCACTCTCAAACAAAGCTGTGTGCCCTACCTCACAGATTCTTACCCTCAGGAAACTTACAGCCTGGTAACAATGACTCTTATTTACTTATTTATTGGTGCTGGGTTTGAACCCAGGACTTGGTGCATGCTGACATGTACTCCATGACACTCTCAGTCTTGCATCTAATTCTCATACAAGAGATTAAATAAAGGCTCTATAAGCCCATAGAACAGCTTAGAAGAGTGACACCCTTGCTGCTTGGTGAGTCCTCAGTGGATGACTTAGGGTGGCAGCCCAGAACCTAGCTGATTGATACCTTGTTCATCCTAGAGGTGTCAGGAGGGAGAGCTGGGAGCGTGCTTATCAACATCTCAGAGCCTACAGTGGACATGGGCAAGGAGTCACCCCCCAGGTTATAGTTTTTGAGATACCCTCCCCTCCAGCCTCACCCACAGGCTAATGCCTGCTGTTCCTCTGTGGCTGCCAGTGTGTGACCACCATGCAATCGTTGCTCCTGTGGGGGGTGGCCCTTCACTAAGAAGTCAGTGGCCTTCTAGCCCTGCTTCTGACAGCTAGCCTGAAGTGAGGCCCTGTGACATCCATCACAGCCTACAGAGTAAGTTGGCAAGCCAGGGATCTCTGCAGAGCCTCAACTTCACCTTACACCGAGAGTTTCAGTAAGGGTTTGGAGGATAGATAATTGATCGATGAGCAGAGGGACAAATGAATGAATCAAACCAGAGGAAGAAATGAAAGAAGGAACAAAGGAATGAATCCACCAGTACATGAAGCAAGGCCCAGGCCAGTTCCTCTGCTTCAGCTCAGTCTGGGATCCGATGAGGCCAGTGGGTGGAGGGCAGATGGTTAAGAGCAGGTTAGAGGCCCTAGGCACAATCCCTGGCACCAAGAAAAAAAAAAAAAGACAAAATTGCAGCATCCAGAGTGCTCCCATTTGAGACACCAAAAGGGGAACCCAGAAGCTAACCTGGAAAATCCTCTGGCAAAAGTGCCACTTACCTGCCCACTTGGCCTCTAGGCCGGGGTTAGAACTTTGGTACTTTGATCTCCAAATGAAGGAAGGGTTCCAAGCCACTCCCTGTCCCCTGCCCCCCCCCCCCCCAAAGCCACACCGAACTCCAAGTTAATTAAAGCCTCCACTCTGAGAAGAAGGGAATGTTCCATTTGGTAAATTTAGAAACAGCTGGTTAGTTTTACCCATTACTTTTGTGCTAACATCAGTGGAGCTCATTCAACTCTGTCTTTTTATGATGCTGTCCTTCCAATGCTACCTGATAGCTACTAATTGCTGCAACCACATTTCTGAATTGCAAATTTTCTGCACTGATAAAAACTTTGATTGCCTGTCAGCTACACATAAGGAAAAGATCAGCAGTGCTAAATGAGGGGTTCCACGCTTGGATAATAATGCCTAATGAATTATTCAGGGAAGAATGCCTGAATGAAGCAAACAATTTGAAGGGTTACTAGCAGCCGTAACAGTTCAACAGGCAAAAGAACAAAAGTATCATCCTGAACATTACACTAATGATTAAAAAATGCGTATTAATTCTAGATTTGGAGAAAAAAGAAATGCCAATCTGATTTTAAAGGTTAATCATTATTTTCTCAGTAATGCTGTGCTCTCCTATGTGTGGGGGGAGGTGGAGAGAAGGGGAAAACCCTTTACCAATATTTTGGGATGTGTAATATTGTGACATAATAGAGTCATAGAATTTTCACACACATCATTTAAATATTGTAAATTTCAAATTTCATTGGAAAAGATAACACACACACACACATACACACACACAAAAACTAACAGTGTGACTGCAGAATGCTCGCTTGAGAGAACTTTGAACACTCATCCCTGAGCCAAGTACCTCCTCCCAACAGAAATAGCAAAATGAAATAAGATGTATGTGATTAAACATATGCAAATACATATCATAATTAGTGACTCTTTCTGGCGGAATTTTGAATGTGTTTTACATATTTTGCAAGTGCGCCAGTGATGCAAATGGAATATTCTTTAAAAGCTTCTGCCTATTGGGTCTGAAGCTCAAGAAAACAAACCAATAAATCAGGTTTTAGCTTCTGTCCAATCCTGACACATTTGCTGCCTTCATAAAAAAATATATTTCTACCACCCCAAGTGCTAATTTGTTTTGACAGATGCTGTGAAGTTGCCAAATATGAGGGGGAGGGGGGAGAGGAGAATCTTGGAAATCTTAATGCAAAATAGTATAATTAAAGATGTTAAAAAATAGGACCACAGCTATTGGGATATTATGTTGTATCTGACTATCTAAAAATAGCTTTTCTAGGCCATATGTAGGAATCTCAAAACAATTGGGTCCCCTCGAGATCATTTCAGAAAGCTGTGTCTTAGCACCCATCAAATTTTAAGAGTTTTTACTTATGGGATATGCAACCAACCACCTAACAACCTCAATAGGGATTTGTTTTCAGCTCAAAAGCCTGTGCAATTACTAGTTATCAATGAGTAATTTTCTTATAAAGATGTTCGATATCAAGGTAGCACTCTTGGTTTGTGGCGGTGGCATTGCATGGTGGCTGAGAGGTTTGTCTTGAGGAGAAGGGCTGACCATCTGCTAGGGTCTGGGCACTCACAGATGACTTTTTCTCCCAGGACTGTCACTCCTGTGGTTTCTATTGCTGTCTTTTTGATAGCATAGTCAGGTTGATAAATGCATTTGGGGCACAATTAAAAACAAACCAACAAACATTTCACTGACTAGTTCCCACCCATGATACCATGTTGGTTGGCAACATGGTTGATAGTGTTGAAAATGCAGACAGAATGAGGTGTCCCTTTATCTGGTGATTATGTAGCCCACCAATTTTTCAGTGATATTACCAAGCACTGGGAGTCTTGTGGCATTTGGTATAAATCAGGCCAAGAAGTAGGGATAGTGCTGGGATTTTTCAGCCTAAGGCTACAGGCTGGAGAATCCATCAAAGCTGGAACTCACTACAAAAGGTACTGAAAGAGAGCAGAGCAAAGCTAACCAGTGAATTATACCTGAGTGTCAACAAATTGAACCTAGAAAGAAGAAAACAAAGTGCTCTACCTGTTCCCAGTCATAGCAAACTCAGATTATCTGGTGGCAAGTCTATCAGCTTTCTAGGAAGGTCATGAACACTTCATTTAAAACAAGAGTCATCTGGTTGGACCCTAGGACCTTTTTCTGTGTGATGCTGGGTAGTAGAAGGAGGAGCTGGTAGATGGAACAGCTACTAACATTTATTCTTCTCCATGCTACTCAGATACTTTATGTCTTTGAATCTTCACCTCAGTCTATGAAATAAGATGGAATCATTTTTCTCTGTCTTACAGATGGAAAAAAATAAGATGTTCCAAGAAGTTACTTTATTGGCCCAGTTTGGTGAGACATGATCATAATCCTAACGACTTAGCTGGCCAAGGCAAGAGGAAAAGTTAGTAACCTTTATGTAAAAAATTAAGGGGCTGGGTCCATGGTTAAGTAGTAGAGTATAAACCTAGCATGAGCAAAGCTATGGGTTCAATTCCCACCACAGCAAATATATAGTTAAATTGCCTGTCCAAGACCACACAATGATAGGATTAGTAGCAACCAGTTAGCAACCAGATTAATAGCAGCCAGTGTCTCGCTTACAGACTTGATCACTCAGTGGGACCACTAAGGTCATAGAGGAGCAGGTATAACTGAAGAAAACTCAGAGATCATGACAAGCCTTTGTTTTGCAGAGAGGAAACCGGAGCTCAGAGATGTAGAGAGGACAGCCCAAGTCATACTGGCAGCCAGCACCCTTTCCTTTATGCCTTAAGCTATACCAGAAGAGCCCAATGGGTATAGGTCTCGCTCAGTCTTTCCCAAGGGCCCCTTTCAGGATCTTCTGGGTTTTGTGCATCCTTGCCTGGGGGTTCTACACTTCCTTCTATGGTCCCAGCACTCCCAGGGCTCTGAGAGTCCTGAGACCCAGCATGGGGCTCAGACCACTCTCCACTCACCTCAACCAGTGTTCTGTCATTATAGGCGTCCTGAGGACCACAGTGATCTGACTTCATGGAAGGACATACCTTATTTCTGGCTCTTTGTTCTTTCTCAGAACAGAAAATGCAAGTGCTAACCCTGGGGACTGTGTGGGGTTTGTTACTAATTTTCAGGAAGCTTGCTCTACAATAGAGCGGCAGCAGACCTGGGAAGTTGGCGAGTGTAGGAAGAACCTTGGACTTCCATCTAGAGTCCTGGTCTGTTATTTGGTCACTGTACCATTAGCTTCTCTGAGCTGTAATTTCCCCAATGTAAATGAAGAGGCTAATGGCTGGCCCTGCCCTAGTCTTCCAGATGATTTTTTTTTCCACCAAGAATTATTCAGATCTGAGATCCCAAGAAGAGGAAGAGCTTTAGCATATTCTGGCATTTGGGATACTCAAGGGTGTCTTTCTGTCAATTAAAAATTCCAGAAGGTAAAGCAAAAGGGAGCATCTCTAGAGTCTAAGAAATAATTTCCATATTCTTTAAGAGCTTTCTAGGCATCATTGGGCCCCGTGTTTGTACCCAGTGGGATGAATTATCTAGGACAGTTTGCATCAGAGCCCTGAGCTAAAAAATGGGAGGGGGGTCTCAGGAGCTAATGGAGCACTTAGAGCTTTGTGAATGAAATTAAGTCAAATGAGATACTAAATCTCTTAAAAATATAACTTTAAAATATGCCTTATTTCAGGCAGGTTTCATTTTTGGACTTCTGTGCTAGTGATGGTGGTGTGGGGGGTATTGAGGAGAGAGGGAGAGAGGCCAAAGGA
The DNA here is from genome assembly GCF_024711535.1 of Dipodomys merriami. Classification (NCBI taxonomy): domain Eukaryota; kingdom Metazoa; phylum Chordata; class Mammalia; order Rodentia; family Heteromyidae; genus Dipodomys; species Dipodomys merriami. Next base: position 18,690,887 of record NW_027203493.1, on the reverse strand, counting down.
GTCCGACAGAACCAAAGATTACAGCATACCTATAATACTAGATACTCAGGAAGCTAAACCCGGGAGGATCATAGTTCAAAGCCAGCTAACGCAGAAAAGTCTGTGAGACTCCATCTCCATCTTTGCTAGCCAGCAAAAAGCTGGGCTGGATGTATGACTCAAGGGGTAAGGCATCAGCCAAGCAAGCCAAGTGATTGTGAGGCCCTGAGTTCAAACCCAGATACTAGCAAAAAAGAAAAGAAAAAGAAAAAGAAAAAAAGAAAAGAAAAAAAAAAGGAAAGGAAGGCTGAAGGAATCTAAGCCCACTAAGGCACCTTTGACTTCTTCTTTTTCTCTCATTAGTACAACTGAGTTACTGGATTCCTTTAGTTCCTTTTAAAAGCTCATCACTCCAGGAGCATTATTAGGCAATGGAAGACTTCCACTGTTCCGACCTCTCAGGATCACCTTGCTCTTTCCAGCTCTGAGTGTGTGTACCTTGCAAAGCCAAAAGGCATGGGTAGGGGTTGAGCAGCTGTCTGATAAAATGGATTGCCATCCGTTTAGTCCATTCTGTGTCTAGAAGGTCTTGAACCTCAGCTTGGCAAGTAAATTAGCCCTGCGCTCTCCTGGCTCTTTAGCCCTCTATGCAAACCATGAATCAAATGGAATCTGCCTCTCACCAATGGGTGTTGTAGCTGTCATTCCATGATTCTCCATTCCTGAGCCTGGGGACTGGGGGGAGGATTGTTCTGGAGAAAACATAATGAAGGAGCAGGGATTGGGGAAGCGGGTCAGGGGAGCCCCAGTATGCAGGATCTTCAGCAATAAAGCCATCTTGGGAGCCATTCACGCACCAGCATGTTTCTGGGCAAATAATAAGACTTTTAAAGGAATTTTGTTTGTGTAAGGAAGGATCATGTCAAAGCACAGGGGTGAGGAGTGGAGAGCATCAACACCCAGGTGGCCACTTTCCTCAGAAGCTGAGGGAGCCCTCCCCCCTGATATGGAGTACATAAGGGGAATTTGCTGAGTGAAAATGCTGCCTCATTACTGCCCCTGGCCCCAAGGAAATCAATAGTGTAGAAGTTGAGAAGAAAGAAGCATTTCTAGTCAGCGGAGGCTAATTGTGATTCTGCAGGAGAAGGGGCAAGAAAAATAAAAAGAAACTACTTTCTCCCCCAAGGCAAGAACTCGAAGATGCAGCACTAACCTCTAGCCGTCATTGCTAGTCTTCTTTATCTTTTAAGGCCCTCACTTTAAAGTAGTGACCAGCTGGAAACTGTCAAGGTTTATACTCTGCCAAGGGAGAAGGGTTAGATTTAGGGCATCTCCGGGGCCTCTTCTCAGTGACTGCTATTTATTCAACAAATGTTGAGTGCTTGTTTGGATGCTGGTGGCTTCCATCTCTAATCCTAGCTTCCTCAAGAAGCAGAGACCTGAGGATCACACTTCGAAGCCAGTCCATGAATCACTTATATCCAGTTGACAAACGAAAAGCTCAAAATGGAGGTATGACTCAAGTTATAGAATTCCAGCCTTGAGTAAAAAGGGGGGAAAAAGTGAGAGTTTGAGGCCCTGAGTTCAAGTCCCAGTACTGACAAAAAACTAATTTGAATGTGTATTTTGTGTCCAGCTTGTCGTTTGGCATTAAGGATAAAATGGTGATCTTACAAAGTGGTAGAGTTGTATGAACTCAGGAAACCTCCAGAGCCTAGTGAGTGTAGCTTTGCTTGCCTCATTTGTATAATGAACAGAGCAGTATGTTTTCTTTTTAAGTGGAGAGACAGCTTCCAGCACCAGCCCTTCCTTGATAAGTGATGCTGAACATGCCCAGTGTTAACATGTGAATCCACTTGAGGAAAACAGTATTTCCTACGGATTGGAGGCTCCATACACCAGCACGGAGGCAGCTCTGGGGGAGTTGACTTACCCTGCAAAGCTGCAGACCCAGCTCCTAAACCAGACGAGTCTCCATCATATCCTCGGGAGTTTCCACTGTCTGTTTTTGAGACAGAACGTTTAGGCCTTAAATGAACTGCTGTGAGTGAGTTCCAAATATGTCCTCCTCTTTACATCATTTAGATTGCAGAGATGTGACTGATGATTAATTTTTATTTTTGGCTAAAGCAAGACTATCCATAAAAATCACACTGGTGCAAAAGAACTGAGAAGAGACCTTCAAGCATGAGAAAATTCACACTGAAACCTGAGGGCCCTAGAGCTGGAGAACCAAAGTTTGTCTAAATCTTGAATGAATGAATGATTAATTTGACTGCGATTTGAACTCAAGTCCTGAGCTATGTCCTCAGTCCTGTTTTATTTTAGTTATTTTCCACATAGTGTCTCATATTTTTGCCCTGGTACAGCCTAGACCACTAACCTTCTATCTATGACCTCCTGCATAGCTGGGACTATGTGTATAAACCACCATAACCAGCTTGTTAGTTGAGATTAGATCTGGTTAACTTTTTGCCTGGACTGGCTTCAATCTTAATCTCTGCCTTCTGAGTAGCTGAGTTTACAGGCCTAGCGAGGAATGTTCCAAGTCTTGCCCTGTCAATTACTTCTTCTCCTATTATCAGCTCATGAACCTCTCTGTAAGAAAACAAACAAACCCCCTCCAATTATATTGAAATGAAAATAGTAACACTCCATTGCATAAATAGGTTAAGAAAGTCAGAAATTTAGTCAGAGGCTGGACATGGTGCTACATGTCTGTAATCCCAGCTACTTGGGAAGCAAGGTAGGAGGCGTTGACTGAGGCTACCAGACAAAAGTATGAGACCCTGTCTGAAAACAGACAAAAAAGCAACTAAAGAAAAGACACTGAGAGTGAGCGGGAAACTGAGGCCCTGAATTAAATTCTCAGTATGGCAAAAAAAAAAAGAAGAAGAAAGAGGGGGAGAAAGAGAGAGAAAAAAGGCAAGTAAGTAAGTGAGAGAGAGAATGGAAGGAAGGAGGAAGGAAGGAAGGAAGGAAGGAAGGAAGGAAGGAAAGAAGGAAGGAAGGAAGGAAGAAAGGAAGGAAGGAAAGAGAAAGACAGAAAGAAGAAAGGAAGGAAAGGAAGGAAGGAGGGAGAAAAAGAAATGTAGAGTTATAGTACATTATTGTGAGGTTAAGGAAATGATTGAGAAAAGTTTGCTATACAATCTGACAATAGTGCTTTATTCAAATTTTTTTTTTTTTTTTTTTTTTTTTGTCGGTCGTGGGGCTTGAACTCTGGGCCTGGGCGCTGTCCCTCAGCTCTTCAGCTCAAGGTGAGCGCTCTACCACTTGAGCTACAGCGCCACTTCCGGTTTTTCTGGTGGTTTATTGGAGATAGGAGTCTCACGGTCTCTCCTGCCCGGGCTGGCTTTGAACCGCGATCCTCAGATCTCAGCCTCCTGAGTAGCTAGGATTACAGGCGTGAGCCACCAACGCCTGGCCTTTATTCAAATTTGTATTATTCACTGAGCATGCTGACAAATTGTTCAGTGGAAGGATAGCATGGCCCTGTAAACTTCCAGAATTTTTTGAGAGAAGCCAAGTTGAAACAAGTTTATTAGATCCTCAGTCAAGTCTTTCCCTAAGTCCAAATTTTGGAAAGACATAAATCATATGCTTAGCATTCTGCCTTGGTATACATATAATATCTTTGAAAATTAACCATTTAGGGACTGGGAAGGTGGCTCAGTGGTAGAGTGCTTGCGTTGCATGCATGAGGCCCTGGGTTCGATTCCTCAGCACTATATAAGCAACAAGAAAAATGCTGGAAGTGGCGCTGTGGCTCAAGTGGTAGAGCGCTAGCCTTGAGTTGAAGAGCTGAGGGACAGTGCCCAGGCCCAGAGTTCAGGCCACATGACAGGACCAAAAAAAAAAAAAAAAAGAAAATTAACCATTTATTTTATTAATGTTGTTGATAGTGTCAGGCATAGATGCTATATCAAGCCATAGGCCCTCGGGAAGATTTTCAATCTTGGAACCAGGTTTGCTTTAATGTACAAATCTACAAGGTTATTCCATGGATTACCATCATGTACAAAGCCCTGAAAGACCAAGTTTTTCCCCATCATCAGTGCCTGAACACTTGAACAGGACTTTTTTCTGCCCAGAAGATGAGGCCCTTCAGCCTTATTTACAAGAGGAGCCTTGAGCCTTGAGGCTTTTCTCAGCAACTCAGCTGCTCTAGGAATCAGGAATGACCTCTTACTGCAACTGTACCATAGCTCCAAGTCAGTGGACAAATAAACATAGACCCATAAACAGAGAACAATCTTCCCAGAGACAGCTCCTATAAAATGGCTGTTACCAGCTCTGTCTTCCTTACCTTATAGATGAGGATAGGGAGGCTTGTGGTTTCTACCATGAACTTACATTTTCCACTTTGAGAGGAGATCATTTATAAAGTTAGATGCAAGAAGAGACTAGTGTCCTGAAGAACTGTAGTGGCAGTTTTGAGGCTGCAAGGTTGCAGACTGTGGAAGGGGTCTGCCATTTGATCCTGGAAATGTTACATCATTTTTCTCCAGAGTAATCTGCAGCCAAACACTAAGTAGTTTGCCTATCAGTACCTGAGAACTCGTACTCAGCTGTTTGAATGCCAATCTAGCCCATTCTCCACCACGTGCTGCCTCCTGTCCTTGTTTTTAGACTTCTGTCGGTTTTCACTCACTCACAATAGCAGAGCATTTTGGCTAGGTCTGTCCTCTCCCACCAGACAGCAACTCACTGCCAAGATGTCAACACATCCAAAAAGCTTGAGGCATCTTAATTGTATACAAATGGGCATTTAAAAAACATCCAGTAAGAAAACATTTATGTTTCCCTTTTCCATGTCTCTGTGTCTCCCATCTAGCCCAGACAGTCCCAAGAAACTATCTCATACTTTTCTCACCTGCCATCAGACATCCTATAAAATTCCTCCTCCAAAGCTCCAGACACAGGTACAGACCAGGCACAGACTTTCTGAAGATGGCTGCCAGGCTCTACTGGGTCACTGCGACTTCCCGGCTGCCATGCTGAGAGGAGAGTGGAAGTGAATAGTAAGAGTGGCCACTTTCGCCCAGTGTTCTTGGCCAAGTTCATTCCTCTCCTCCCATCTGTAGTTCAGATCTCATCTGGTGCCCCTGCACTCCTCAGAGAGACAAGAAATGGTTCCCCAACCATTTTAATGGCTTGTGACTGTCTAGTTTTGTCTCAGTGTCTGCCAACTCCACAGGCTTCTACCTAGCATGCGTACACTACCACCATGGCCTCTTCCCATCATGCCTCAGCCTCAGACTCTTCATCCACCTCCCTGGGAGGCCAATCTGGTGATTTCAGGGTTAAGGAAGCTCATGATTTGGGGGTGTGGCTTTAACTGTCTTTGTTCTCCCCTCTTGCCTTTTTTCAGCTCTTTTATTCATTTCAGGGGTATCTAAATTCTTCCCTCGGCCACAGACAACGTACCTTCCTCCTCTGAAACAAGTTGGCCAACACACCACTCTGATGCCCTGCCCTGATCCCAAGTGGGCTCATCTAACCCTTCCTTCTAGCAATATTGTGGTTCTCTCAGAGGAATTCTGGGGAGCAAATTGCCCCATTGCACACTCAGACTGAGCGCCTTCCCATGAGGTGTCTTGGTTGCTCCTAGGAGTAGCCCCTGGAGGCCACCTGCAGGGCCCACGGATGCCCAGTCTTGTTTGAATCTGCAGCTGCTCCTCTCACGGCTTAGGCCAGTCCCTGGGGCTCACTCTGGAAGCAGGCAGATTTGTGAGGATACTTTGGGAAGGATCAGGAGTTTGAAAAAAAGGTTTTATAGGGGAAAAAAATCCAACAACTAAAAATAGATGAAGAATCATTAAAAAAAAAGAAACAGGCTCCTAAAGTCTCTGTACACAGTCTCAAAGTGTGTCCTTTATTTATTTATCTATTTATTATTATTATTACTTTTTTTTTTTTACAAGAGTCAGAGTTTCCTGAAAGGACTCAAATGCACCAGGGAACTCTGCCAGCAAGCCATGAGAACTGAGTTCTAGTCTTTTCTTTGCCACTCACCAGCTAGTGGGGCAAATTGTGGGGAAATTTGAATTTTCCCAGCTTTTGAAGGCACTGAAGGGTCATGCTTACAATAATTCAAACAGTTTTTACCTACTTATGTATCAGTCCCTTCTATGCTACTCAGTTCTATGCTACTCAGATGTACGAGGTATGTTTAGAAGGTCTCCAGGACATCACTCCATTTCTGATGTCAGGTGTCAGGGGTTCTTCGGGAGGCAAACCCCTCCTGCCACATTTTCTCTGCCACAGGAAGGCCAGGGGTCTAGTGCCAAGGATTCCAAGTGATAAGTCTTGAAGGCTCTGCTCTCCCAGCAGGTCAGACTACTCATTTCCAGAGGTTGTGTGACTGGTGTCCCCAGAATCCTGTGGACCTTTTTTTTTCTCGTTTTGTTTTTGTCTTTTTGTTTTTGTTGGTTGTGGAGCTTGAACTCAGGATCTGGGCTCTGTCCCTGAGCTTTTCCAATCATGACTAGAATTGTATCACTTTGAGCCACAGTGCCACTTCTGGTTTTCTGGTGGTTAATTGGACTTTTCTGCCTGGGCTGGCTTTGAACTGCGACCCTCAGCTTTTACAGGTGTAAGCCACCAGTGCCCAGCTTCCTTGTATTTTTACAGCTCTCTCTCTCTCTCTCTCTCTCTCTCTCTCTCTCTCTCTCTCTCTCTCTCTCTCTCTCTCTCTCTCTCTCTCTCTCTGAGATTGGCTCTAAGGCAAATGTCTCAGCCCTCAGGGGACCTAATAGTGTCTTCTGGGTCATTCTGTGGCACATATCTTCTTCCCAGAGGGTGAGCTTTTCCCCTGGAGACTCCTCAATATCTCATAGCAATAATTTATGCCAGGAGTGTTTATATATACCTTGCCAGAGTGAGCGTGTTCAGTGGGAGTCTGCTACATCAAAATGATGTAGGGAAATAGCCTGAAAAATGGGCACATAATTTATCCCTTTGAATGCCAGTTCTCACACATAAAATGATGAGCCAGGTCAATAGGTGAACCAATGAGGATTTTCTTTTTTGGCAGAGCTCAGACTCAAACTCAGGTCCTCATACATGATAGACAAATGCTCTACCAATGGGCTATATCCCCAGCCCTTGGACTTCCTGAAGTCAGGTTGATTAAAGTCTAACATACATACAATAAATTGCACACTCATTATGCATGGAATTTGATCAGATTTGAATTTTCCCAGCCTGTGAGGGCACTGAAAAAAATGTGAATATCACTTCACCAAAGGAATAAATGAGATGCTGAGTATTTCTAGAACCATCAAAAGTTAGTTTGAACTTCTTTGTAATGTATCCCCTTCCTCACTCCCAGCTCTGAAGAGTGAGCTTCCGTGATCAGTTTCCTGTTCATAAAGTTTTGTCCTTGCTAGAATGTAATATAGGTCCTGTATTACTGTTGAGTTGCAAGCATTTTTTGTATATGTTGGATCCAAGTCCTTTTCAATCACATGTCTTTGTTTTTAATAAAAAATACTTCTTTTTAAAAAAGTGAAAACAATATTTCAAGGATTCTCAAATGATCTTAGGGTTTAATATGAAAACTGTTTCTTATAGAACTCAATACCTTCAACAAACTTGTAGTTTGTGAATCACAACAGCATCTAATACACTTGAACAAGAGTGGTATTTATCCAAAAATGGGACAAGTCCTTTTGGAATTCTTTTGGAAACCTTTCCCTCCACCAAAAATAAAATATCAAAAGAATGTGCATATAAAATATTTGTATTTGTGTATGAAAACAGATTAATTCTAAATTGAAATTATATATATATATATATATATATATATATATATATATATATATATATATATATATATATATAGTGGTTGTGGGGCTTGAACTCTGGGCCTGGGCACTGTCCCTGAGCTTTTTTACTCAAGGCTAGTGCTCTACCACCTGAGCTACAGCGCCACTTCCAGTTTTCTGGTGGTTTATTGGAGATAGGAGTCTCACGGTCTCTCCTGCCCGGGCTGGATTTGAACCGTGATCCTCAGATCTCAGCCTCCTGCATAGCTAGGATTACAGGTGTGAGCCACCAGCACCTGGCTGAAATTATATTAAGAAGGGGGAAAGGAGAGGAAGGAGTGTGATCGACAAGGGGGCAGATTGAATGGAACACGTTGTATACATAAGTGGATGTCAAAATGAATACCACCCCTGGTATAACTGATGTATGCTAATAAAAATATTTGCATTCAATTTCAGAGAATGAGTAGATGCCTAAAATCCACCATGAAATCATTCAGGATAGTTGTTCAGCTGTAAGACTGAGCAACAAGGCTTGGATGGGTCCCAGACAGGCGTAATGTGGGTATGAGTCACCCTGAAAGGGATTAGGAGCCTACCCCTAGCATGCTGGCATCTCATGTCCTTTCTGTCCCAATAAAACGTAAATTCTCAGTTTAAGAGTACCAAGACATTCTGGTGCTCTGAATGACACATTTGTCTGGCGTTTGGAGGAGGGGCTAGGAAAGACTGGGGAAATAGTAATATGAGAAGGGACAGAAGTGAAAATATCTCAGGGAAACCCAAAATTTGAACAACGAAAATATGTTAATGAGAGAGAAGTGTGGGGGGGAGGAAGGGAAGGAGGAAGAGGGAGAAAGAAGGGACAATGTGTGTGTGTGTGTGTGTGTGTGTGTGTGTGTGTGTGTGTGTGTGTGTGTGTGTCTGGGGGGGAGGGCGCTGTGTCAATGCTTGGGACTAGCAAATTGCCTCAGCCCCATGTATGGATGCTGGAGGAGCGAAGCTTCCCTCTCCAGATGAGGCCAAGGGACCTAGCTTGGTATCAGCTATTCCATGCCTGCCTTCTTTGGTGGGCCTGGCTGCAGACTTCTCCAGTGCTTCCCATGAATGCACTTAATTGGCCATGTGTCAGCTCAATTGCTGAGCTGATCTAAGTCAGGCTGAATCTTTCCTGCTCTTTGCCCCTGGCCCCAGCATGCCATATAATTCTGTATCATCAGCACTCACCATGAATTTACATTTGTTGTTGTTCTTTTTTTGTTTTTTTTCTGGGTCATTTATAAAGCTAGAAGCCAGAAGAGCCAAACATATTGATTTGGAAGAACTATGTTGGGGTCTTTCCCTTTTGCTACTAAACATTCATAGCAGAAGGAGACATATTTGTGGGCTGTTGGGTGGCAAAGGACATCTCAGTCAGGAGACACTTGGGGGAGAGGTTTGATGATGGCAGCAGAACTTGGAAGGTAGAATCCAGTGAAGAAAGAGCGAGATCCTAAGTTTATTTATTTAAAGCATTTTTTTTGAGAAGCCAGAGAAAATATCCAGAAGAGACTTACATAAAGAAGTCTACAGCTCTTGAAGGAAGGAAGGCCTGGGCATAGACAGGAGCTTGGGCAAGGTTTTGTAGAGAGCAATAAGGGCTATGGCAAGGTGACAATGTGCTGTCTCCTTCCTCTGCATCAAGCTACAATGTGAGGAAGACATGTAACGATCATGACCTTCATTCAACCCCATAAGCAAACAGCTGGCGTCTACTCAACAATGTGTACGTCAGAGGATGAGGATGTAGCTCACAGGGTAGAGCCTAAGCTCCTGAGTTCAATCCCCAAGACCCCAAACAATGTTTATGTCACTACACTTCTTTTTATCCATTGAAACGAAAAATGTACTATGCACAAAACATGATCAAGCAATGCAGGTTTTAATAAAGGTACTGAGTAGCTGAAGAGGGTTTGAATACATCCCTTTCGGCAAAACTTGGCACAGATAGCTGTGTCCTTCCTTGGTTATCCTCCTCTCCCACCGTTTTCAGTGTTCCTTTCTCTACTGCCACCCCGTGCCCACAAAATGCTCAGTTGCTCCTTCATAGTCCCAAACAACAGTTCTGGCCCCTGATCTGTACTTTCCTCTCTGAAAAAACCACTGTACCCAGCATGGTTCACCTCCTCATGAGGAAGTACAACATGAAGATTTGTGAGGTGCGTGGTTCCTGGTGGGAGTGGTGGGGAGGGGGGAGTAAGGGGGGGAGGGCTGTGTTGAACTGATATGAGGCACCGCATGGGGTTGTAAACAAAAGAGTTTCTTTAACCTTAACAATAATGAATTTGAAGCCAAGGAATTCAATGTAGGAGGAAGGGGGCTGTTTTGCATTGCAGAATGTTCTATCCACCAGACGCTGAACTTACACGCAGCTTTCACCCTTTACTCCAGTCCCAGGACTGATTTCTCAATGCTTTTAGTCACTCATTTGTGACTCTGGATAAATGAACTCAATAGCTCTCATTTTCTCATCTATAAAGTAGAAAAGATAATAGTAATCATTTTATAGAGTTCTAAAAAAATAGAATGTTTTCATATCTCTAAAAATTCAAAACAGGGCCTGCAACATAGAAAGTGCTCTATAAAATATATTTATTATTCCGAAGGACATATCAGATTATTTCTTCCGATTATATGTAGAGCTTTCTTCAAAAGGGTCTTTGGTGAACATAATGTTTCCCTATTATATTTGATTATTTTATAGTCTCTCATTCTATCATTCTCTCTCTCTCTCTCTCTCTCTCTCTCTCTCTCTCTCTCTCTCTCTCTCTCTCTCTCTCTCTCTCTCTCTCTCTCTCTCTCTATACTGGGCTTAAACTCAGGACCTGGGTGCTGTCTCTTAGCTTTTTTGCTCAAGGCTAGTATTCCACCACAACTCCACTTCTAGTGTTTTGCTGATTAATTGGGGATAAGAGTCTCACAGACTTTCTTGCCTAGGCTGGCTTTGAACTGCAATCTTCAGATCTCAGCTTCCTGAGTAGCTAGGATTACAGGCATGAGCCACTGACATCCGGTGATAATTTTATCCTTAACCAATTTAGAAAGCAGCAGAACAAGTCATCACCTCCTGTTTGCAAAGGAGGACTATAGTTTTAATCCACCTCAATGAATAAGATCAAGAACATTTTTTACTATGGATAGGTAGCTTCTGGTATGTGGCACACAGCTGTCCTCTTGACTCTGATCTGATTGTAAGACTGTGCTGAACTTGAAGAGAAAGAGGTTCAGCACCTGTAATCTATGCCAGGAGCAGCCTGGCATCTTCCCCTTGTGTGTGTGGGGTGGAGGAAGGGAGGCTTTCACTAGAAACCTTTGCTCTGACTTTTCCACTGCATTCTTGATCTTCCTCTCACCTGGCAGCTTTCACTGGTCTATCTTTCCCCCATAGTGAGAGAATGTTGGTTCCTTTTCTTAGGTAGCCCCAGCAGGAAGCCATGCATAAAGAGGCGGCTTTCTGCTGGTAATTCATCAAAAAAGAAGGGCAAAGCACTGAAATGTGAGCACTAGATGTGCCGATATTTTAGTCTCTTTGCAGTACCTGTGCCCAGGAACTTCTTCCTGCCCTGACGTCCCCAGCTTTTCATCTTGCAAAATCTTCCTCCTCCTTTCTCTTTCCCAGCTTTCCCCTTTGTTTCTGGGCTTCTCAGCCGCTTCCTGAAAGTTCCTTATTCATTCTGCCAAGGATGTGGGTGCTTACAGTCTTACTCCTGTGTCACAGGGAAAGGATCTGAGGGAGATGATTTTCACAAGTCGTGTCTAGATGAGTTTCCAAAAGTAGTAGGCATGGGCTTCCAGAGGTCCTGCCAGCTTGATTTAAAGCCACCAATTGAAATTTCTCATGGGAAAATGACTTGAACACTTCCCTGGACCCATAGATGCCTTTCTCTGTTTCTCTTTGCCTGTGTTCACTGATCTTTGTGTCTGTGATATCTAGCTATGATGTATATACCTAGAGTCTGAAAGTAATAACATCGTGTGTGTGTGTGTGTGTGTGTGTGTGTGTGTGAGTGTGTGTGTGTGTGTGTGAGTGTGTGTGTGTGTGTGTGTGTGTGTGTGTGTGTGACTATTTGGGGGCTTGAACTCAGGGACTAAGCTTTTAGCACTTGATTGTGGTGCAGGATGCCAGACAGAAGGAGTTGACAGCTGTTGAAATGATCCAAGCAAAAGTTCACAGAGGCTTTAACCAAGGTGATAGTGGTGATGTTAGGAGACAGTGAGATTCTGAATGAGTTTTAAAGTGGTTCCCAAGCACTGGATTTAAGTGTGGGGAAATGGTAAAGGTGGGTAATGGAATAGATGAACTTGACATTTGGTGAGTTTGAGGAGATGGTAAGAAGTGTGGGTCTGGCAAAGGAGAGGTGAAGAGCTTGGCTTGAACATGGTAAGATTAAGAAACCTGTCTATTCAGGCAGAGATGTCAATTAAGCAACTAAGTGTCTGAATGTGGAGATCTGGGGAGGGGTAAAGCTTGTAAACAAAAAATTGTCTTGTCAGCATATTTAAAGACATAGGTCTGATGAAATCATGAAGGCCAGTGATTTTAGATGAAGGGAGGAGGTCCAACATCATGAGGGCTTCGAGGTGGGAAAGAAAAGCTAGTGAGATGGAGAGAGAACCAGGAAAGAAAGGGAGGTGTCCTGAGCACGATATGAGAAGGAGAAACTTGACAGAAAGGGGTTGATGACAACTTCCAGAAGTTATTGACATTGGAATAAAACCTACTGCCGACCTATAGAACAAAAATAGTGTGATACCAGCATAAAAGTAAACAAACAAACAAACAAAAACCCAAAACAGACTCATTGATCAATGGAATTGAATACAAGATTCAGAAATAAGCCTAAGCAACTATAGTCCCTTGATTGTTGACACTGGAATAAAAGAGCCTCGTATTCAAATGGTACTGGGAAAACTGTTTACCAACGTATAGAAATCTGAAACCAAATCCTTATCTCTCACACAGTACAAAAATCAACTCAAAATAGGTCAAAGACTTCAATGAAGACCTGAAAGGTTGAAACTACTAGAGAAAAACACGTGAGAAGCGCCTCATAATAGAGGCATAGTAAATGACTTTCTGAATAAGTGTCTAATCATCCAGGACATAAAAGCAGAAGTTGATAAATAGGATTGTACCAAATTAAAAAAAAACCCTCATGCACAGCAAAAGAAGCCATCAATAAAGAGAAGACACAGCCTATAGAATGGGTAAAAATCTTTACCAGATATTCATCCAATAGGATATTAGTATCTAGAATATATAAATAACTCAAAACTTTGAACAAAAGGGCAAGTAATCCAATCAGTAAATGGACATTGTAACTGAACAGACACTCTTCAAATGAAACACAATAAACATATGGCCAATAATATATTTGTAAAAGTTCAATATCCAAAGTGATCAGGGAAATGCAAACCAGACAATACTGAGATAAACAGCAACAAATGTTAGTAAAGATATGGAGGTTGGAGGATGAGGAACCTTTATTCACTGCCAGTGGAAATATAAGTGTAACCACTATGGAAATCTGTATGGCAGTTCTTGAAGAAACTTAAAATTGTACTGCCATGTGATATTAAAATTTATTATTACTATTAAGATATTGTACAGAGGGGCTACCACTTCATAAATCAGGTAATGAATATTTTTTTGGACAATGTCACTCCTTCCTTTACTTTCCCTCAGTTTCCCCCTCCTATCCCTGCCACAAGTTATACAGGTCATTTTCCAAGTGTATACTGAATACCATGATTGCATTTGTTCACTCTTCCTCCCTTTGTCCCCTCCCCACCATGACAAAAAAATCCCAAAGCAAACACTAGGGAAGAGTTGTAATATCCAGTTTTCAGACAGCAAAACTGAGGCTTAGAGAGTATAAAATGATTCCTGGAATTTAAATGAGTGAAAACGAGTGGTTGGAGGGCTGCCCGACTCCACAGCTCTTCCTTCTCATTGTAGTTCTCACTGGATGGAATCCATCCATAAACAACAGGCTCATTCTTCATCTGTTCTGTTGCGCCAAATAGCATTGTTGAGTGCTGCTCTGATTGTTTATGTTACCCTGGCAAACGATGCTCACTGGCCAGGTGCCCATTTGAAAGTCTGCTTACCTGCTTACTGTTGTGATATTTTTTTAAACTCTTGGCCTACTCACTTCAGTCACTGACTTAAAAAAATCTTTCCATCCTAATGCCAACTATGCAAAAAAACTTTCTAGTATGCTGCCTTTTCCATAAAGTTTAAAACCACACAAAACTAACTACTCAAAGACTTATCTCTGGCAAAACTATCCAGGAAAGGCAGAATGGATGTGAGCATCACACAAGGATCAACCTAAACCTCAGTGTTATAAAGCCATGGTCATGTATTTTCTTGGCTGGTGAGTCTCAGCTCCATCCCACATGCCTTCCATCTTCTTATTTGACCAGCATATTGGTCAAGGCTTGATCTTTCTATGGTAACAGAGAGAACAAAAAGAGAGTGGAATTATGAGAAGATGGTCAAGGATAGGCTCAGAAGTCACATAAAGTTTCTGCCTCTTTCCCTTGTCCAGAGAAAGACAAAGGGCCAAACCTAAAGAGAGTAGGACAACCGTGGGAGGGCTCTGCTCAGTTCCATAGAGAAGGTGTGGATACAGTGAGTGACGACATTGGAGCCAGCAACATTATCTACCACAGGAATGAAACACAAAAGCCAGGGTGTGTTTACCTCTGGGATGGGAAAGAAGGTTTGAAATTAAAGAGAGCTGTACAAGGGTCTATAATGAATCATCAATGTGGCTTTAGTTTTTGGGAGACAGAATCTGCTTATTTATCCCAGGTTGAAAGAAATCTATGATCCTCCTGCCTCAGCAACCCAAGTGCTGGGATTATAGACATATATCATCATACCAAGCTCTTAATACAGATCTTATATAAATTGTTAAGTATATAGCTGTTGATCATTTTCTCTTTGGAAGTTATATTGTGAGTTATATATTCTATGTATAAAATATTGCTTAGGGGTCTTGGAAATATGGCTCAATGATACAGTACTTGCCTAGCAGTCATGAAGCCCTGGCTGCAGTATGTGTGTGAAGATGTGTGTGTGTGTGTGTGTGTGTGTGTGTGTGTGTGTGTGTGTGTGTAAAAGTTTAGTTACTGAAATTAGATAATAATAAAAGTTTTAACATTGAGAGTCTAATTTAGTTACATTCCTTAAATAGTTGCTTCTATTTACTAATTTCTGATTTTTCTAATTTTGTTTACCCTCACCTGCCCATATAAATAATGGTTTGGTTATCTAACATCTGGCCAGCAATATCATTTACATACATATTTATGATCTTAGCATGCTACTCACACTTAAAAAAAAACCCAAATCTCACATAGCCTTCACATCTTAACCAAGTTCATCTTCCTTAGTTCCTTTCAAAGTAAACTCATCTAAAACCACAAATTGTTGTCATGGCAGTTATTAGTCTGGATTGATTAGGTTTGATCTCTGGGTTAATTTCACATGTAATCATATTATAGTTAGTCACACCTAGTGGCTCTATTAATTCAGATGTATTTGCATTTCTTACCTATTAATTACAACCACCTCCAAAGATGGATTGGGTCTTGGCTACCAACGAGAAGCAATACCCATATATCAGGGAGCAAATTACTGCTTCCCACATGAGGAGAAAGTGGTTGACTTGGAGAATCTATAAGAATAGTATTGAGGACATCTTTATCCTCTTCCTTCTTGGCAGGTGCATGGCATACCTGCTATGTGAAGAGGCAATATTGAGACCAGGTTTACACAGGCTGACAGAAGTTGCTAGAACCATGACCCAGGAATGAGGCAATGGGAAAGGCACTTAGACAAAATTAATGCAAAATTTATCCATAAATACTAAGAAATAAGTACTTGGTTGAGATTCACTTCATATAACTTACCCATCTCTTTCTTTTGGCTCAAAGAATATTCACTGAGTCACTACATTTGGGCTTAGGCTGTGTCAAAAGTCTGTTTGTATCTGGACTTAGCTTGATGTAACCACTGTACCCCAGTTGTCCAAGTCCTGCTTACGGCCTGCTGAGACACACAGTATTTAGGGAGCATTGTTTGAGGACATGTAGTATTGCCTTCTAAACTCCAGGGACTCTAAGTACTCTTGTACTTAGTAGGACCGGCAGGACCATGTCTACAGGGCTTCTCACAATGCTGTTTTCAATAAAGTGCAAATTTGTGTGTTATATTGCCAGCTTATGAAATGAAAATTGCATTGAAATTACTGTGAGACTTTTGTAGAAGGTATGAAAAAAAATCTATATTTCTTGGCAGGCCAAGCCCCATGCTAGAAATTTCTCTGGGTTCTAGTTTCAGAAAAAATATCAGCATCCTCTGAACAATTTAGCATCTTCTCATAGAAAATTGGAATCATAGTGGTTATGTTTTCCTGTCCACTCTGGCAACAAGCAAGCTCAGAATTTGTATTTAAAAATATTTATGAATACAGATGGATTTCTAGAAGTTTGATGTGCTTTAATCTATTACAGTATTTTCCTCCTCCTCCTCCTCCTCCTCCTCCTCTTCCTCCTTCTCCTCCTTCTTGTTTATGTGGTTCTGAGGAATCAAGCCCAGGGCCTCATGCATGCTAGGCAAGCACTCTACCACTACGCCACATTCCCAGACCTAGAGTTTGTATTTTTGAAATTGGACTTCAGTAACAGTTTAGAGTGTTAGCATCTGAACATTTGTGTACTGTCTTCTTTATTTCAACTATTTTAATTTTATATTTTAATTTTTGTTAATTGCCTTTGTTTTTTTCTGATATTGTTTTATTCTATGTTGAATAGTGGACTCAGTCATATAAGTAATAAGCCTCAAAAGACATTGAAGATATTAACCATAAAAATGTGTAGATGTAGAGCTGAGTGCTGGTGGTTCACGCCTGTAATCCTAGCTATGCAGGAGGCTGAGATATAAGGATCATGGTTCAAATCCAGCCCAGGCAGGAAAACTGAGAATTTCATCTCCAATTAACTATCCAAAAAACCAGAAGTGGAGCTATGACTCGCTAAATGATAGAACACTAGACCTTGAGTGTAAAAGCTCAGGGACAGTATCCAGGTTCTGAGTTCAGGCCCCAAGATTGGCACACACACACACATACAAAAGTGTGGATGCAAATACAGAGAGATAAATAGGGAGTGTGTGAGCGTACAGTCACAGGACAAACTGCTTGAGATAATCAACTTAAGAAGAGGAGAGGGTTATTCTGGCTCAGGGTTTCAGAGGGTTCAGCCAAAGGTCTTGCGGCCCATTGCTTTAGGTCTGTGGCATATAGCGAGCGCATCATGACAGAATGTGTAGTAGAGGTCTATTTACCTCACGGTAGCTGGGAAGCATAAAGAGAGACAAAAAGTGGATAGAATCATAGTATTCTCTTCTAGAGAAGCCTGCCACAGCAATGACTGGACTTCTTGCCACTAAAAACCTCCTTCCTTCCTTCCTTCCTTCCTTCCTTCCTTCCTTCCTCCCTTCCATCCTTCCTTTCCTTCCTTCCTCCCTCCCTTCCTGCCTTCCTGCCTTCCCACCTTCCCACCTTCCCTCCTTCCTGCCTTCCCTCCTGTCTTCCTTCTTTCCTTTCTTTCTCTTTCTTCTTCTTTCTTTCTTTCTTCCTTCCTTCCTTCCTTCCTTCCTTCCTTCTTTCTTTCTTTCTTTCTTTCTTTCTTTCTTTCTTTCTTTCTTTCTTTCTTTCTTTCTTTCTTTCTTTCTTTCTCTCTGTCTTTATTCTTTTTTTCCTTTCTTTCTTTCCCTAGGATTTAAACTCAGATCCTTACACTTGTCAGGAAGGCACTCTGCCACTTGAGCTAAATTTCCAGTCCTTATTTTCATTTGTTTTTCAGATGAGATCTTCCACTCTTGTCCATGGCAGCCCTTGGACTGCAATCCTCCTATTTCTGCCACTAGATTAGCTGTAATTACAAGAATGTGCTACTATACCTGGCTTATTTTTTGAGATAGTGTCTTGCTAACTTGTTCCAGGTGGTAATCTGGAACAATCACCAGCCTCTTATCTCCACTTCCCTATGCCAAGCCCTTGGTCCATCTCCTGAAGGTTTTACCACCTCAACCCTTCAGCATTTGGGCCTATGGGGAACATTTATCCAAGCTGTAGCTGCCTGCTTGGGTGGGCTTTAGGATGATGGATGAGCATCTCAATCTTCTTTATTGCGTCTGCCCTTTGAGACTCAATACCTTTTCAACAGGCAGCAGAACCTCTTCCTCTGTTCCTGAAGTTATTTCTCACAGACTGAGGCTTTTGCCCTTTTTAACCCACAACACCAGGGAATCTCAGGCCACTGCATCAAGAAATTCTCTGTGGCTCTCAGGCCACCTCCTCTAAGTCCCTCATTGGACCTTCATAAATCCTTTCTCTTTGTGGCCACTACTTGCAGGTGGATCCCCAAGGTCTTCTCCATCTGCTCTATTATTTAACTCCCATTGCTTAACTTTCTTTTCTTATGCCATACAAGGGGCTTGAACTCAGGGCCTGAGTGCTGTCACTTAGCTGTTTTGCTCAAGGTTGGCACTCTACCACTTGAGTTACAGCTCTACTTCCAGCTTTTTGGTGGTTAATTGGAGATAAGAATCTTTTTTTTTTGTCATCAAGGTGAGTATAGAGGGGCTACAGTCACATAAGTCGGGTAATAAGTACATTTCTTGTCAAACTTGTTACCCCTTCCCTCATTTTTCTCCTACGTTCCCTCTCCCTCCAACCTCCCCCCACAAGTTGTACAGATCATTTCCAACATATTGTCTTGTGTATGTTGCTTTGCATTGGTCCCGCCCCCCCTGTCCTTTGTCTCACCCCTTCCTTTCTCTACTTCAGATAAAAATATCTACAATACCATGGGACCAAAATCAAATCCAGTGACAACTGGGGGAAATAGGAATATTTTGAACTTTTCTGTCCAGACTGGTTTCAAACTGGGATCCTTAGATCTCAGCCTTCTGAGTAGTTAGGATTACAGTTGGCTAGCCATGCCCAGCTTGATTTTTTTTGTTTTGTTTTGTTTTGTTTTGGCTTGGTTTTGAAGCCCAACCAGATGTCCTTCCACTTCTGGGCAAATCCCGGGATTCCTGTGAAAGCAAAAACTAAAAACTATTCACAAGGCATCACCTAGCAGGTTAAGTGTCTGGGTTTGAACCTAGCTCTTGATCATAGTAAAGCTACTTTAATTCTGGCACCTTCAGTGGTTTTGTTATTTGTTTGCTTTTCGTTTTTTTGGGTTTTTTCTTTTTTTTTGTAAAATAGGGACTAAATGGGGCCGAGTTTATTGGAGTGCTGTGCAATTTAAATGCGCTAATGAATATGAAGTACTCAACTCATCAACTTAATAGTGCCATTTAATAAATGATGAGGACTAAAAGCACGGCTATTAGTCCTGTTCAGTGCTTACTGCTCTTTCAATGAACTCAAAAAGTTACCCAACTCAGTAAATAAGGAAGATTCTCTGTTGATCTAAGATCTCTTAAAGAGCAGAAAAATTTTCCATTCAGAGACAATAGTGACTATAGGAGGTTGTCGGTAGCTATTACCTATAATTCTAGCTACTCAGGAGACTGAGATCTGTGGATCATACTTCAAAGACAGTCCAGGCAGGAAGTTTAGTGAGACGCTCATTTCCAATTAACTAATAAAAAGCTGGAAATGGAGCTGTGGTTCAAAGTGGTAGAGTGCTAAGCCTTGAGCACAAAAAGGTCAAGGGACAGAGCCCCAGCTCTGAGTTCAACAACAGGGCCAGCACCAAACAAATCAAGCAAGCAAGCAAGCAAACAAAAAAACCCTTAAAAAATAGAAAAGCCATTCAGGGAAAAACTAACATAGCTAAACTATTATTCTGTAAATCAAGAACCAATGTCAGCAATTTTCTTAATCACACAAAGCCATCTTGGTATTCTTCAAAACAAAATGTATTTTTTTCTTGAGAAAAATTCTGGTAGGTAATCCTGGGCAGGATATTTGAGTCCATGAGTCTTTGTTCCCGATTTTGTAGTAGGATGCCAATGAACTTTGGTTCCTAGAGTTTGGGAATGGATCAAAGAAGCCTTGAGAGTGCCAAGTGTCCTTTAAGCCATTTGTCACAGATCTCTGGTGCGAGTAAATATTTGCTGCATCTGAACCCTTTCCATCCATCTGGGAAACTCTCCAACACCCTGGAATTCCCTGCTCTTCCACCAAGTAGGTCAGAAAAGTAATTTCAAGGATTTGCTTTAGTGTCCATTTTCTCTCTTTTCCCATTGAAACCCCACTTTTAAGGCTGCCAAATTTGCCTCACTGTGGCCTGCTTTCATCCTATCGATCATGACTTCAATCATCTGCATAAGGAAGTCTCCAATCTGTCAACAGGAAAGGAAGGGCTGGGCTTCTAGTCACAGACCAATGTGGGGAAGAGGGAGAAAATGGAAGGGAACAAGTCACAGTGTATGTTTAATTAATTTAACATCTGTCATTGCAAAGAAAGGGGACTCCAAACAGCTCTATGCTTTTATTACCAGTCCAAGCTTATCATTGGTTGGCGAGGAAGCAGGTGCCCCTTCATAAAAGCCTTTTCCTTGGCCAATCTAGCCATCCACCCACCCACCCACCCACCCATCATCCATCCATCCACCATCCACTTAAGCGCTCATTCATCATGACTCTCCCTCAGAGCCCAATATGCACCCATCATAGGATGCTGGACCGAGGCACACTCACTCCCTGTCCTTACGAAGCCTACGGTTCAGGGTCATCCTGCACAGATGGTCCTCAGCTCACTTGCTCAGGGCTGTAAGTGCTGTGCCCGGTGCTTAGGGGGTAGGGGGGAGGCTTGGGGTTGGCACTGACGCTTGATCTGAGATCTGCGGAGTCTCTAGAGGGGTTGGTGGGAGGAGACAGAGGTGCAAAGGGTGACACGTGCCAAGGCCCTGCAGAAGGAAGAACGTCTTGGAACAGCAAGGGGGGGACAGGGGGTGCACTCCTGAAGCAGGAAACAAGCTGGAGCCCATGAAAACCAAGCCGGGGGGAGGGGGGTTCTAGTGCGTCGGTGCCGGGTCTGGCCCCCTAACTGTCAATGGGGCTGGGAGCCTTCTGAAGGCTCAAACTAAGGACAAGAAGAAGCACTAGGGGTTCCCACACGGTGGGATGAAAAGACAGGTCAACCCCCTCTGCAGGATCGCGGGCCTCCTGGTGGGGGCGGGGCGGGGGCGTTCGGAGCCCCGTTTCCAGGCATGCGCGCATCCTCTCCGGCAATGGGCCTGTGTCAGGCTCGGGGTCGTCCCTGCCCGCAACATATGCGCGAAGGAAAAGTGCTAGGGGCGTCAAACCGACGCCTCCCCGCCGGCGCCATCTGCTCGGCCCGCCGAACCCCGCCGCAGCTGCGCGCGCAGCCCTCGGTCAAGGCCCCAGGCCGGCGCCCGCACCCCGATCCCCACACACCCAGCCGGTGCTGGCCCGGCCCGGGGCGGCCCGGGGGCGCAGGGGAGTGGTGGAGGCCACGGGGAAGGGGGACCTGCGGGGAGGACCAGCGACTGGAGTCCAACCGTTTTCTCCTGTACTGGAAATCTCCATTCTTTCCCACTTGGGCCTCACCTCGCCTGTGTTCAGAAAACACAACCGAGACAGATAAACCCGGCTTCTAAGACTTAAAGATCGCAAGTGACTTGCTATTGGGCAAGGTAATTAAGTCCTCCGGGTCTCTATTTTGCCGCCTGTGAAATGGGTATAAGCCCTTTCCCCTTCGGTAGCTAAGATACTTCCATGGGAAACTCGATGGAAAGCGTATAGCACAATGCCTGGCACACAGTCAATCTGGATGGCCAGCTGTTGGTTTTTATTTAAAGCCTGCTTTGGAGGTGGGAGGTGGCAATTAGTGACTACATGTTGGATTGCTGTAGCGCCCTAAAATGTCACTTTATCTTCTCTTCCCAACTTGCTCATTTCTTCTGCAAACATGGTTGAAATGACCCAGAGATACAGCTTCCCCCACTGCGTGGCCAGAACACTGGGGGAGGGGGAGGAAGATGGGGGGTGGGGAGAGCACGGTGGCCTGGATTCTAGCCAGCCTTTCCCTGCCCCTAATGAGATCCAGGTTGCAAATGAGTCTAGAAATCTGAGATAACAAAATCCATTTGCGAAATGAGACAAGTAAGTCCACCCAACAACCAGCTAAAAATGGCTAGTACAAAGACAAGAACAAAAAGAAGGTAAGAAGAGAAAGAAAAATAAAGAAGGTAATTTAAAAAAATTGATCAGATCAGGGACCAGACATGGAATGAAACTTGATACAGGGCAGGCCTTCATTCGTGACATTAAAAAATGGATCCGTGCAAGATTTTTAGCTGGTGCAAAAGTAGGGCTTTCCAACATTCTGTCACTTATGGCTGTGTTACTTTAGGTGGTTGAGTTAGTAAATGTTCGTTGAGTGATTATTATATCCAGACCCTGTGCTAGGCTCAGAGAGAGTTTCCACCTGTAGAATTTATGAGAAGTAGTGGCCTTTGTTCACAACTGGGATCTCCACCTCCACCCCAAAGTCTAGCATTCTGCTGTACCTTATGAAAATTTGTGGGAAGAAGACATAGCAAGCAATAAAACAAAGCAAAACAACAATGACAGCTTAAGAGATGTTATCTGGCACCAAAGGTTTCCTGCTATAAATTCCATGGTGCTATGGGCACCAAATATGAGTGCAAGATGATGATAGGATGGAGGGAGAGAAGGGAGAGGAGGAGTTGCCACTTATGCCCCATACCCCCACCCCTTGCTTTGAACAGTGCATGCTTCAGCTAATACATGGGAACATGTACTCTACCAGACAGTGAACAGACCCAAGCCCCAGCTTGGGGCTTACACATTCTAGTGGGGTTCAGAGGCAATTGAGTAGCCCCATACATGAAATGGTGGGTGGAAGAAGAGAAAGGATTAGGAGTGTTGGTGGTGACTACTGATATGTTAGGCCTAAGATTCAAGAGGATTTGTTGGAACCTAATCATATGGTTACAGCAAAGCAAATTACTAACATCTTATTCTAGATAATATGTTCAATTAGCCCTAACTTTTTGGGACAATTCTGTTAGGTAATATAGACAAAAGAACCTTTAAAATCCACTTTCTCCTATTCAGACTCAGCCAATGATAAATGTTAAGACATTACATCTATATACATCTACTATGTATATTGCTTAAAAGGGATCACAGCACACTGTGTTATAATAATACACCTTGATTAACTATTCCTTAGTAGCTACATATCCTAATCTTATCAAGTGATCCCTAAAAATTGGTATTATTTTAATGCCACAATGGACTTCAAAACGTTTGCCCTCCCCTTGTTTATCTCCAGGGTCAAAGAGTCTTAGTTGTCTTCCTGAAGGTTTTGGAAATTGACTCTCAAAGCAACAGAGGAGTAGAGAGGTAAGATGATTTTTCTGAGAGGAGGAGGTGTTACCTTTTGGAGCCATCTTCTCACAAAACAGGTAGTCTAGTGCCTTAAATTTGGGGACCTACTTGCTGTTAAAGTCCAATACACAGTATTATTTTGCACTAAAGTCTTAGTCTATTCAAATTGTTATAACAAAACACCATAGATTGGGTAGTTTGTAGAAAGAACATTTGTTTTTTCACAGTTCTAAATGCTGGAATGTCCAAAATCATGGTCCATCAAGTTGAAGGTCTAACAAGGCCCATTTCCCAGTTCAAAGATAGCATCTAATCACTGTGTCCTCACATGGTGGAAAGGTCTGGCTAATATTCTAGGGGCTCTTTTACCAAGAGCCCAAATCCCTGCTCATGAGGGCTTTACCCTCATGACTTCACTATCTACCCAAATCCCTCCACCTCTTAGGACTATTATCTTGGGGCTTAGGATTTAAATATAGAAAAAAATAAAACCCTAAGATTTGTAATTAATTGTACAAGAGGAGTTTCATCATGACATTTTCATCCATGCATTCAATATACTCCATCAATATCACCTCCTTACCTTCTCTACCCACTTCTTAAAACAACTCCAAAAGATTTCATTGTTCTCCCCCAACAACAAATCCTCAAAGAAACAACTGCCCAATAAATAAGTGGGCTAAAGACTTAAAGAGAAACTTCTCTGGAGGAAATAAGAATGGCCAATAGACACATGAAGAAATGCTCAACCTCCCTAGTCATAAAAGAAATGCAAATCATATAACCCCTGCTTTCACTGTATTTGATGCTGGTATAATTTGTGGAGGGGAAGGGGAAAAACAAGTCGTTTAAATAAGTATACAGGTGGACCCGTTGCAACAATGAGAAGTACAAGTCGTTATGTTGAAAACAAACTTTACAACTTTGGTGGGGGGGAGGATTGGGTGGGGGGGTGGGGGGAGGATGGGAAGGGATGGGAAGGGGAAACAAAGGAGAAGGCTACAATGCTTGATAAGAAATGTACTCATTATCTTGCCATGTAATTGTAACCCCTCTTTCCATTATTTTCACAATAAAAATATAAATAAAAAAAAAGAAATGCACATCAAAACAACATTGAGATACCACCTCACCTCAGCTAGAATGGCTATGATCAAGAACTCTAATAACAACAGATGCAGGAGAGGATGTGAACAGAAGGAAACCTTACTGCATTGTTGGTGGGAGTGTAAACTTGTTCAACCACTTTGGAAAGCAGTATGGAGGTTCCTCAAAAGACTCCACATAGAGCTCCCTTATGACCCAGCAATCCCACTTTTGGGCATTTACCCAAATGATCACAAACAACACCATACTAAAGCTACCAGCACAACTGTGTTTACTTTTTATTTTTATTTTTTTGGGGGTCCGGTCATGGGGCCTGAACTCTGGGCCTGAGCACTGTCCCTCAGCTCTTCAGCTCAAGGCTAGCGCTCTACCACTAGAGCCACAGCGCCACTTCCGGCTTTTTTCTTTTTGCTTATGTGGTGCAGGGCCTCAGGCATGCAAGGCAAGCGCTCTACCACTGAGCCAACTTCCCAGCCCTCAACTGTTTATTGCAGCATTATTTACCATAGCTAAGATATGGAACCAACCCAGATGCCCCTCAGTAGATGAATGGATCAAGAAAATGTGATATATATACACAGTGGAATTCTATGCCTCCATCAGAAAGAATGGCACTGCCCCATTTGTTAGGAAATGGAAAGACTTGGAAAAAATTATATTAAGTGAAGTAAGCCAGGCCCAAAGAAACATAGGTCCCATGGTTTCCCTTATTTGCAATAACTAGTATATGTCTGCGTCAAGCAGAAAAGGTCAGATAAGTTGATGTTAAGGAAATGAACCCTAAGGTATGTATTCAAATGTTTTTTTTCTTTCATGTGATTGTTTCTAACACATTTATAAGATTATTTCTTTGTTGCTTTGTATGTCCCTCCCCCGTGGTATAACCCCTGCTTTCACTGTATTCGATATCGGTATAATTTGTGGAGGGGAAGGGAAAAAACAAATCGTTTAAATAGGGATACAGGTGGACCAATTGCAACAATGAGATGTACAAGTCGTTATGTCGAAAAACAAACTTTACAATTTTGGTGGGGAGTGGGGAGGAGGTGGGGGAACAGGGGGAGGATGGGAAGGGATGGGAAGGGGGAACAAAGGAGGAGGCTGCAATGCTTGATAAGAAATGTACTCATTATTCACCTTCATTCTTAACCCTTTGCATCAATTTTCCTCCTCCTGCTGATATCCACCCTTCAACAGTGCCAGTTCTTTTTTCTTTTTCATTTTAGTGTATATCAATTATACCAAGGAGTTTCACACTATCCCCTAGTGACCTCTAGACTGCCTTGCGGTCCTTCCACATTCATCTCACAGATGCTGCTGGTGCCTCTCCAGTATCTACCTACAAAGTTTGCAACACGGTCTTTTGCATGAGTGTTGTTCTGTTGAGGAAAGTGGAGATCCCACAGTAGTTACAAGTCCCAGTTCCGTTTTTTCTGACTCAGACTTTGCCTCTCCCACTGTCAGTCTTCCAGAAGCCACCACATCTGGACAGATCAAACTGGAACCTGATCAGAACTACCATAGCTGAAACCCCATTGCAGTGCATCCTGGCCCAAGATGTTCTTGGAAAATAGTTATGGCTAACTTAGCATGGGAAACTTGCAAGCGGGACTCCTAAGCATTTCATAATTCAGGGAAACCTTTTCTGTAGTGTGTTTGCCATGGTTCAATCAGTCTCTCAGGGAACAGACATTGTACTAAGTGGCTCAGTTAAGAAGGGATCCAATGCAGTTGCTATCCTGAAACAAACAACACTGCTAGTCTTCAAGCCATTTGTTGGGAGTGATGCCATTGTGACAGATCTTGCTAATTGGCAGCTGTTTGTTAAATGCATACTATGTTCTAGATAATATTTTGTTCTAGGAACTAAGGATACAGCAGTAAAACACATTGCACAGTTTCTCACCCAGAGACCTAAGAGACATCAGCTTTCCTTACTGAATGATTGATTCTCCTTCAGAACCCTCAAGTTCTTATCTGGCAATTTGGCTTCTACTGGAGTCCCTAGAAACCCATTATCTAGATCTATGTAAGTCATGATGCCAGCTGAAGTCTTAATTCCATCCCCTTTCCCAAAAGGATCTTTACTCTCATGATGCTTGGCTTAAGATCATGGACCTGATTCAGACTTGTGAGTTTAAGTCCTGACTGGATCCCCAAACTCACTATTGACCTTTGGTTTCCTCATTTGTAAAACAAGCTAGTAACAGTTAATACTATCAAGTGTTTACCTTATGTCAAGAACTCTTTCAAATGCTTTAGGTGTATTAATTCTATCCTTCTTCCTTTTTTCCTCCCTTCCTCATTTTCTTCATTTCTTCTCTCTTTCCTTTCCTTTCCCTCCCATCCACCCTCCTTCCCTCTCTTCCTCTCTCTCTCTCCTTTCTTCCTTCCCTCCTTCTTTCTTTTCTTCTGGCTTTATACCAAGCACTCTACCACTTGATCCCCCCTCCCCCCCATCTACAAATGGGAAATTGAGAGATATCAAGTAATTGCTATTCTCAAGCAATTTTGAATGAGGTTATTGAAGGATTTAAATAAGGGCCATATAAAGTACCAAAGGAGTATTATAGTGAATAATAATTGTGGGCAGGGTGATAAGTAGCAGAAAGAGGAAGATACTTGGGAGGCCAAGATCAGGATTGTAGTTTCAGGCTAGCTTGGACTAAAAGTTAAGGAGAACTTATTTCAACAAATAAGTTGGGCATAGGTAAGAGGATCTCAGCCCAGGTTGGCTTTAAGCAAAACTCAAGATTCTTATCTGAAAAGCAATGTAAAGCAAAAAGAGATGAGGGTATGGATCAAGTGGTAGAGTGCTTGGTATGAAGCCAGAAGAAAAGAAAGAAGGAGGGAAGGAAGAAAGGAGAGAGAGAGGAAGAGAGGGAAGGAGGGTGGATGGGAGGGAAAGGAAAGGAAAGAGGGAAGAAATGAAGAAAATGAGGAAGGGAGGAAAAAAGGAAGAAGGATAGAAGGAAGAAAGGAAGGGAGGGAAGGAGGGAAGAAGGGAAGGAGGGAAGAAATATCAACATAATGAGTGATTAATCATCTCAGAATAATGAGATGATTAGAGGTGACATTTTTCATATTTCTTGTACTATGAATATTTTACTGTTCAGGAAAAATAATGCTAACACTCCTAAGAGAAAAATAAATTGAGAAATATCTTTTCTGGCTTAATATTTTCAGAGGCCACTTCCTGTTGTTCCTGGAGATAACTCCATTCTCCATTGAAAGGTTCTGAGCTCTGGGTAGCTTCCAGGGTCACTTGACTTGATGACCCCCATTTCCAGGGGCAAGAGGAAGCCTTCAAGCAACCTGCACTTCTCCTGTGAATCACAGATCCCATTACTCACTTAGCTTCATTATATCTTTAATTATGACCTTTTAGTCTGAGTGGAAAAGCAGTATAATTTTGCTTCAAGAGATATGCCAGGCTTACGCTCTTAACATTTCCAGGTTTCATAGAAATTGCAGGGATCATAGAAATTTAACCTGATAATTACTTCAATATTTCAAGGCACACAGTTTTACTCTCTTAGAATAATTATGGGTTGTTGTTTTTTCTCCCAAATTCTTCTATTTCTCCATTATTACAGGTTCCGCTTGTTTCTGTTGTATAAGCGTAGAGACAGAATAATGCAGGGCACCCTTACATCCTCTGGCCCATAGTACCTGTTGTTGAGATTTATTGTTCCTCTATTTTCTCTTGGTACTATTTTTCTTAGACTATACAATTTATGTGGCCCAGGCAAACATGTATAGGTTATCCAAAATGTATGCAACCACAAGTGTTTCAGATTTTAGATTTTTATAGAGTTTAGAATACTTGCATGTAGATAATGAAATATCTTGGAGGGGCATTGCCAAAATTCACTATGCCTTGCACACAAAATCTGAAGCTAATTTACAGTCTTTTAAAGTAATTGCATCCATGGAACAAAGTCTCATGGGGTATGATTTTGCACTGTGGCATCATAATAATCCTGAGCAAGTTTCAGAGCTTGAACAAATTTGGGTTTGGGTTTTGGAACAATGTGGATTTTTTGCTTAGGGATGTGCATCTTATATTTTGTTCACTCTACCCACAACTCCTGAAATGGAACTGAATAAATGGGAGCCATGTAATAAACATTTTTACATGAATAACTGGGTCGATATATTGAGAAGAAGATGTCTACTTGCATTTTTGTATTATAAAGCCACCTTGATGTCATTGAACTTCTACTGTGTACCCACTCTGGAAAGGCAGGGCAGGTCTCTAGAGTTGCCACAGTGAAACTGCTGGAGTCAGAGATATTTTAGAATTCAGAGTTTCCACATTTTCTAATTTTTGTAACCCCTCAGCAAGTGGGGCATTACCCCATGATCTAAAACTTTAGCGAAACAAATACTTATTTTTAAAAAAACCCTCAAAACAATTCAGGTTACTTTTGCAGCTGAATATTCAGATTAACATGAGTTCTGCTGTCACATGAGTTTGAACGTTGGGTTCCCAGAGTCTTTTGGAGTTTGGAACTGCAGAAAAGGAGCTGCAAGCCTAAATTACCCAGTACTTAAACATATAAGCTGTCTAGCTGAGCTTGCTTCATCCAGGTCTGCCATTTATTGGCTGCAACTTACTTAAACTCTTTGTCTGCAGTATTTTTCATCTCTCAGTTAGAATAACATACACGGTAATTAGGAGAATGCCAAAGCATTGATAGCCAACATGTGACCCATACGAAGTCCCCAGTGAACATGAGCTATTAACATATTATACCATTTTCTGATGCAGATGAACAACTTGTGAGGCAGGTATGTTTTGGGTCATTTGACAGATGAGCAAACAGAAAGCAGGTGAAGAATTGGCCCAAAGTTACACAATGGGGTGAGGATAGGGCAAGGATTTCAAACAGGGCAAGGATTTTAAACTGCACTATATTGTTTTGTCTATAATACCAGCTCTCCTAAAGTATTGCTGATCCATTCAAGGTTCCATTGATAAGCTATTTTTCTCTGCTTTCTCCCTTTCAACAGAAGTTTTGTGTGTGTGTGTGTGTGTGTGTGTGTGTGTGTGTGTGTGTGTGTGTGTGTGTGTGTGTGAGCATGTGTGTGTGTGCACGCATGTGTGTTTGAACTCAGGACCTGAGTGATGTTCTTTAGCTTTTTCGCTCATGGGTGGCATTCTCACACTTGAAATACAGCTCTATTTCTGGTTTATCTCATTGGAGATACGTCTTATGGGCTTTTCTGCAATCATTATATCTCAGCCACCTGCGTAGTGCTAAAATGACAGGCATGAGCCACCTGGTATGAAAGCTTTAGAAACAGGGGAAAAATAGTTTGATGTACATTGTATAAGCAGGTCCTACTCTCTCCTTTTTTTTTTTTTTTTAATCTTTTTGTTGAAAAGCAAGAAGTGAAAGAATTTGGCATCATTTCCATCATGTCGATTCTTCTGGGTTTCTCAAATGTTATGATCCCTGGAAAGCCAAGATTCATGCTTACCTCCACTCTTCATTAAGGCGGCCGTGGCCATGAGGTAGGAAAGGCAGGCTGCTGGTGCAGTGGGTGGGCGTGCTGAATAACACGCGAACCACAGCTGTGGCTGCCCTTGTCAGAGTGCCAGCCTGCCTTACCCAGTCTGTTCTTGCCTGCTACCTGGCCCTTGCCCATCTGCTACAGAATTCATAAAATGCTGAAGATCACAAACATCTGAACCTATTACAGGTAACATACTTTAATTGCATTCAGATTGTAGGCTGGGCTTCACCCAAGCCCAGTCTGTAATGGTTCAAGACTCAAATTCTCCTTACAAAAGAGTCACTAATTTTTCTAGATAGTTCTGTCATTTGGGGTGTGCCTGAGGAATGAAGCTGTTTTTCTATAGGCTCTTTTTATGTGTTCAATTACCTGGCAAGGGTATCCCCAGCTGCAAAGAAAAGAAAAAGGTTAGGGGCAGAAGGAGAGTGTGCTAATGTAACACCTTCTCCTACGAGTCTCCCACTGTTGTATATGGAGCTGCCCTTTGCTTTCTTCATCAGTGATTCGTTCATCGAAATGACCTTTACCTTGTCCTGGTTTATTTGTTCTTGGGTTGGCTTATATCATGCAAATACTAACCACTCTTCCAAAGATATTAAAGGATGAACCTTCTATAAGTCTTCAGAGTGCTGTTCTCAAGTTTCCTGTTGGGGTTCTAGGCAGAGCCTGTGGGGATGGCGGCACCCTGAGACAGGCTGTAGCACAGGTTGATACTGTGCAAAGCCAGTGACCAGCACATCCCAGCCTCTGGTCAGGTTACTCTCGCTTCTTCTATTTCTACCGAACTTGCAAATAAATGACTAAAAGATACACACGAAGGTCCATGTGAGCCAAGTTAGTGCCTGAGGAAAAAAGAAAAGTCAGTAACAAAAAAAAAGAAAACTGTGCTGTCTTTATTTAAAACTTTGACATTGTGTCTATTCTGGGATTTTGGCCCAATGTATTGATTTTTTAGATGTTGTTATGTCAAAGCTGATTTATATTGATCCCCAGGGTTCTCAATTTTTAAGTGCATTACCTTATAGTGTTTACCTGATCGCAGCCCCAGCACACATCCACTGCAGAGTGAGGAAGCTGAGTCATTTAGGTACCAAATCCTGTCCTCATTGGTTGGTGGGTGCCCAGGCAGTATTAATGAACTCCATGGTGTTTCCAGCCTGACTGTAGTACAGGTTAAGTAGGCATCAGCAGCATTATCCATGACATCTATCTGTGTGTCTGCACCTGAATTCTTTCTTCAGTGAGACCAAGAACCTAGTAGTTGCCTCCTCTGACAGGCAAAGTATTCTGAGCAGTCTTATGACTTATAAACTTGAATTCCTTGCTTTCATTCCATGAACACCGTAAGGAGTGACTGTCTGTGCCTCTCAGTAGCAGCGGCCTTGTCTTTGTCACTTAATCTGCAGTTCTGCCCAGTTCCTGGCAAGGGAAGATGGCTTGTCAAACTGAGTCAATACTAAAGAACAAAGAGCTGAGAACATTTATGGCACCAGAAGGATCATTTACGAAAAGGACTGGAGTGGCCTATGAACAGTTTTACCACCCACTTATTGGCCTACATCAAATGCCTGATAAAATACCTCAAAGGTTTAACAGTCCCATGACATCAATGTCATTCTCTCTGCTGTACAGAAAAAGATAGTGAAGGTTAGAAAGATGAAGGATCTTGATCAGTGTCAGGACTAAGGCCAAAACAAAGTCTGCCATGTTTCCAATTCCCTGTTCCTACAGCATATGCCATATGTGGAGCTGGAGCCCATACCTGGTCATCACGATCTATAGATTGGCTAAGTTTTTCCAAAGGAGCTATTGGCCAGCCTTCTCTGCCCTTTTCCAGATGAGAAGCAGAATCCCAGAAGTCCTGGAGAGAAAGCAGGTGGGAGGCATCGTGACAGAGACTAGAAAAAGATATGAGGGGACCAAGAGATGGAAAAGAGGACATAAGAATGTATTTAAGAAACAGGTACTGGGGAGGGAAGGGATGGTAGGGGAAAAACAAAGGATAGGAAATGGACTCATTACCTTATTCATGTAACTGTAACCCCTCTGTATAGTATCTTTACAATAAAAATATATATTAAAAAAAGAAGCCAGTAGCCATGTGCAATTCATTTTTGCTTATTTGGAAGGTATATACTTGATTATCAAACTCAGTGGGGACTGAAGCATGTAAGACAATGGGTTGTCAGAGGCAGGTAAGTTGAGCTGTGTGGAAGTTTCCAGGCAAAGTCTAGCTAGCCTCCTAGTGAGGATGGGGGTCAGGGCCTCCGATCCTTTCAGATTTTGTGTTATCTCCAAATCTCCGACCCCAGTTCATCTTGGAGACAGTCTCCTGGCTTTGCTCACCCAGAAACACACTCCTTTTCTGACATCAATCCTTCATCAATCCCTACTCCCCACCCCCATCTTAATTATTTGCAACGATCCACAATAGACACACAAACATTTCTATAGCTTGATACCCTCCCTACCCTAGATTGGGCAAATCTGAAATGATTCACATTTTTCTCCCAGAGTTTTCATAAAGCTGATGAAATGGCTCCCAAATGCCTTCAGCATTTTATGCTAGGGATTCTGCCCTTCCCCTTTAATGTGTGTGCCTTCATGCCTCAGCTACGCTGAGCTTTCTCCTTTCCTGTTTATGTTTATTTTGGAGGCAAAATGTGTTTACAAAATCAGTTAAAAAGTGTTAATGATCAGTTTCCAGAATACTAATGTGAATTTAAATTACTTTCACATGAATCAAGACAAATTAAAAAAGTCCCATTTGATTGTAAACTGTTTTAAATTCATGTTATAAGTAGTGCAGCAAATCTGATACTTTTTTTTTAAAGCAATTGAAAATAACCATAAAGAATGTCAAAATAAGAAGGCTCATCCAAGGTGGGAAAAGGTTGATTTTGGTGCATTCATCTGGGAGAAAGTAAGTAGGTGATCTATGCCCTTACTTCCATAAACAAAAATGGTGCCTGTAATCAGCAAAATTAAGATTGAGCCGGATGCACACATGATTTTTCTTTGTTTCATTTATATCTGTGTCTAGAACAAGCTTGGCATATTGAAAGCATTTCAAGAATGTTTGCAAACTAAATGATGAAGAACATGAATTGGCATGACAAATATAATTCAAGATTTTAGTTACCTGGATCCAGTATGTAAATTTTCAACATTTATGGCAAAATAGAAAAATGAGAACCATAGCACAGAGCAACTGCCAATTTCCATGACGCCTTCCCGTGCTTTCCTGTTCTTATGTTGGTGACTGATTGAAGGTGTTCCTGCCATTTGTAGTTACTGAGGGTCTAGAACTCAGGTACTATGTCCACCTGAATTTACTTGGGTGCATACAGGCTCTACCTCTCACCTATAATGAAGATAGAGACCTTGATGGTGACTTTTCCTTTTCCAGGCTATGGAAGGCATCATCTTCTGGTTCCATTCATCAAAAAGATCAGTCATTTTCCAGGATTTTCCAGGACTCTGGAGAAGACAAAATAAGACTCAAATTGAAGGACTAAAAATAAATAAAGGAATGGGTTGGCCTACTAGATGGGTTTTGTTTCATGAGAGTCTTCAAGTGTTATCTCATAGAAAGAAGGTTAAAACTACTTATTGACCAAGCTAGTCTGATTCCAGATCCAATACCCCAAGGGAATTAATGCATGCTGGGGTGCAAGCTGTGCCTCTGTTGGAAATGATTCAACTCTAGATCATTTTGAAAATGTTACCCACGTCTCTGTTCTGGAACATGGCTATAGCAGGAGCTTGGATCCAGCTCAGAGGGACATGTGCACTGATGTTGTATAGTGAGTGTTCCAGTGTCCCGCCTTCAAGGTGGTGGGGACCTCTTGGAAACTTGGAGAGGCCGTGTCTGTCCCTTCAAGAAGCAGGAAATTGATTCAGAGAAAGTAGAGTGTCGGTAAAGACAAATGGGAGCTAAGGAGCCCTGGGGACTAGGGAGCTCTTTCTAGCACTCCTTGTATCCTTCCCCTCTGTACCACCTGCACCCCAAAAAGGAAAGGCCCAACGGGATGTCAAACTGACCTAAAACCTCACTCCTTAACCCACCAAAGGCAGAGCAATACAGATGATGTCTCCCATACCCCAGATGGGCTGCCGTCTGATCTCTGTGACCCCCAAGATTCTCCAGTCTGAGCAGTCTAGTTTTCTTCACCTATGGAAGTGCAGTCAGAAGACTTACCTGCCAAGAATTAGAATTAATGCTTAGAAAGCAAATGGTGGCTATGATTTTCTATTCTCTCGTCTACATACAACTTTAGAGAACTTACTTACCTCGAGAGTTTACATCTAATGGGGAGAGACTGAAGTTTGAAATAAAATCTACCCTTCATTAGATAGGATATATGCTTTAGAGAAAAATAAAGCAGAAAAAAATATTCAATCATGCTCAGGAGTTTGAGAGAAGTCCTGTTTGTGGGCCTAAGAATAACAGTGCCTTTCTCAGACTGTCTTTTCCCACTTTGACAAAGAGATTTTGCTTTCAAAGAAATATAAATAGAAAGGGGGAACAGAACCAGGAGACACTAAAATGATGCTATCTTGTAGAGAAAGCTGAAGGCAGGTAAGGGTTATCATTTCATAGAACTTGGTAGCCTGAGTTTTAGGCAGAGATGGGAAGATTGCAGTTGGGGGACCATCTGAGGGAAAAAGGAAGTAGTTGTAGTGATTAATTCCTATAATCTCAGATACTTGGGAGGAGAAGATAAGAGGATAAAGATCTGAGGCCCCGAACAGAAAAAGTATCTCACCTTATCTGGAAAATAACGGAAGTAAAAAAGACTGGGGGTAGAAGGCAAGTGATAGAATGCCTGCCTAGAAAATCGGAGCTTAAACCTGGAGAGAAATCTTGGTCAAGTTGCTGCACTTCTCTTAGATCTGTTTCCTTCACTGTGAGTGACAGGCAAGAATCCCCACGGCAGGTGCAGGAACTGGAGAGACTTTCCAGGCTTTTTGAGATTTTCAGATTGAAAGCTGCTGTACTGGGAAGCAAAACTAGAGAAGATAGAAAATGCTCCTCTCTCCCTCCCTGTCCCTGTCCTTGTCCCTGTCTCTGTCCCTGTCCCTCTCCCTTTCCCCCCTCTCTCTGTCTCTGTCTGTCTCTGTCTGTCTGTCTCTGTCTCTGTCTCTCTGTCTCTCTTTCTGTCTCTGTCTCTGTCTCTCTCTCTCCCTCTCTTTCTCTTCCTATGTATGTGTGAACACATGGACATCCATCCCGAACTTGTCAGGGGTTTAAAGTGCTGTTCTTGAGAGTGAAAGTTTTTCCAAGGCAGAAGGAACAGACTTGTGCTGGGAAGGTCCACTGGCATCTTTTCCATGAGGAATGCCTGCCCTGCCCTGTCTGAACTACCCAGGCTCTCTGAGGGACCATGGACTGGCAGGGTGATGCATGAATGCTAAGTCCCATGCTGTATATATTTATTGTGCCATGTAAATAATAAAGGCTAACAGTTCACTTCCCCCCTCACCATGTTTCCATCCATTTCCTCATCATTTCTGGGACTTTTTATCATCCGTCGGATTGTGTTGCTGACTTTTATTGCTGGCTGCTCATGCAGGGTGAGAAATCACTGTTGTCTCCTAAATAGCATCATTTTCTCTCATTGGAAAGTTATTTCAATGTAATCTAAATTTCCAACAATCAGGAATCATCTCCCATCCATCCGATGAAATTACACAAGCATTAAGAGTCATGATTTTGAAAGCTAGTCAACAATATCGGGGAATAAGTTCCTATCGAAATGGTAAATGAAGAAGCAATGTGCAAAAATCACAGATCCAGCACAATCTGATTTTGCCGGTGATTTCTGATGCAGATTTATGTGTGCACATTAGAAGAGGTGGTAAGGGAAGACGCAATGTTCATTTCTGAGTGGAGCGATGGTGGGTGACTTTCATTTCCTGTACTTTGCCCCCATCAAATTGTCCTTCAAATACTTGAAATGCCTTTCAAAGTGTATCCTTCTGTGGTCTGCAATATAGACTAACTTAAAATTTCATTTTTAAAGGAAATGATCATCAATTGTTTTTGAATTATCATTTCTTTATTGAGCAATGCAACACCAACAATATGCCTGCCTGTTCAGTTGCCATATGGGGTGAAATGAGAGGTAGATGGGGTTGGCAGATTCTACCGTATCAGTGTGATGAGGCTCTCTCTTCTTGGGGGCTGCTTCTTCAGTCTCTTTGTTTTATTTTGCTTCACCCTCCCATAAACATGAAACATTCTAATCACATAGATTTCGCAGCCCCAGGTAGATAGATGAAGTGTATTTTCTGATTTCAGAGTTGCATCTGCCTCTGAAATTATCCCCAGGAAAGCACTATCACTCACAGAAACTGTCGCTAGGGAGGAGGGGACCATCTTATTTAGCTAATTTTTTTTTTTTAACAAATCTCAAATGTTACCCACATCTCCTGAAGCTGGGAGGAAGGATAATCAAGTCAAGCTCCATTGACCAGGAGAATAGTGAACGGTAGAAAACGAGTTCTCAGGACTCCACAGGGCCACGGCTCCATTTACATAACATGTTCATTATTCAGATGTTCAGCCTGCTACAGGGCCATTGCCCTGCTTCTGAGGAACTTGTGTCCTTCCTCGTCAGTACCCCATGTGTCTGTGTCTGGCTGCATACATGAGCAGTTCTGAACACCTCTGCTGCGGATCTTTATAGCAGCATTGAGGGACATAGGCCCTTGACTGTTGGTATTCTTGGATAGAGGAGAAGACTAAAGGTTTCAAGAATAGCGATGCTTGCTCAGAGTATGCAGCTAATAGGGAAAGCTGATTGGCTTTCACTTAAACCCTTCTCACTCCAAGGCCACTGCTACGTCTAAAACCTGAAAATATCCCGGGTGCCTAACATACTGTTTATCTTTAGAAGGTGTGGTGAATCTGACCAACTAGCCAATGTGAACATGGATTTAAAAACAGGTGACAAACAAAAATAATCATTGTAATTACAAAAAGATGAACTATCCATAGAGTTTTGGACAGTTTACTAGGAGTGGTACCCAAGTTTTTGTGCTATCAAGATTAGACAAAGTGGGGCTGGGAAGGTGGCTCAGTGGTAGAGCGCTTGCCTTGCATGCATGAGGCTCTGGGTTCGATTCCCCAGTACCACATAAGCAAAAAGAAAAAAAGCTGGAAGTGGCGCTGTGGCTCAAGTGGTAGAGCGCTAGCCTTGAGCTGAAGAGCTGAAGGACAGTGCCCAGGCCCAGAGTTCAAGCCCCACGACTGGACCCCCCCCCCAAAAAAAAAAAAAAGATTAGACAAAGTTCAGTTGAAAGAGGAAAAGAAAATAAAAAATAAGAAAAAACCTCAAAGGAACAAAATGGGAACTTTAAGATCAAGCATTTACTAAGCACTACGTATTGATCTGAATATTTATGTGTCTTAATTCATTTCATGCTTACAATAACCCTATGAGGATATATTACTCCCTTTTATAGATAAGGAAATTGAATAGCACAATCACTTAGCTAGGACTAAAAAGATAGAATAGTTTTTATCCCTAGCACAGAAAAAATAGGGAGGAAGGGAGAGAGGGAGAGAGAGGGAGAAAGGGAGAGAGAGAGAGAGAGAGAGAGAGAGAGAGAGAGAGAGAGAGAGAGAGAGAGAGAGAGAGAGAGAGAGAGAGAGAGAGAGAGAGAGAGCGAACCAAAAGAAACAATCATAAAGGCAGAAAGAACTGAATTTAAAGCCCAGGCCAGCTACTTTTTAATCTCTGTGCTTTAGGCAATACACTTGAGCTCTCATTTCCTAAATAAGGAATGTTTGTAATGCCTAGCTATCAGCATGCTCTAAGAGACTTAGAAAACTAATTCAGGTAAAATTCCTACTACCACATCAAACTCCCAGGACACACTTGATAAATTGTTATTTATTTTGTTCTCCTCTTCTTCCACCCATCCTGTTTTAACCTCTCATTAATTTCTTTGCCTATTCTTTAAGAGGTTCTTTAAGAGGGAGAGAGGGACAGGCTCATTAATATGTTCACCAAATGTCTAAGTGCTAAGCACTGTTTTGGATGCTGAAGACAGAACCAACGTAGGGCCATGTGGATACACATAATGGAGCAGGGAAGTTCTTGGTGAGAATATGGATGAAGATGCTCTCTTTGCTCTTTGACTTTTCTTGGTCTTACTCATCTACCTCCTATAGTCATTTGAGTTCATGACCCTGCCCAAGGTGGCATCATTTAGAGTGTTCTGGGGCTCTGTCAGTGCTATTAGGACTTCATTTCTTGAGGCACTTCACTTATGCAGCTCAGTTCCATGAAAAGCTAATGTGCTGAGGATGCTAGAAAAGGAGGGAGCCCCAGAGAACAAAGCCAAGGCTGTTCTCAAAGGCATAGCGATGTAGTGCTTGTCAGCGGCTATTTGATTAGTTTGTTCACAAGTCACTCATGCAGCCATCCAGCATACATTTACTGGAGGTGTATGCTAATGAGTGAAACATCGGCCATGCCTTAACAGAGCCCAAGTTGAGTAAGTGTACAAGCCACTAGAGCCATCACTTCCAGTGTAAAATATTCCCGTCTGAGTATTGGTGCAGGTGGGGAACTGAGGGAGGTCTAGACCCAAACAAGGGCAAGATCATACACGGTCTTGAAGATCCAGATCATTCTGAGGAGCACAGAAATAAAAGGACAGGGGGTTAATTAGGAAATGGCTTTTGCTTTTCTTCAAACCCATATTTCTTCCATGGCTAGTGACTTGATTTTTTTAAAAGCACTAGAAAGGAATTTTAAAAAATCATCTCGTCGAAGATTCACCTGCTAAGCCAACTCAGATCAGGATGTAATTAGTGGCTGCCCGTCTTAAGAAGAAGCATGATTGATTTGTGGAGCATATACACAGAGAGGAAAAGTAGTGACCTTTCTCATAATTTAACTATCATCTCTTTTTCAAAGGAAGGAATATATATGAACCAGACCTCAAGTGGTAGTAGAGCCAGGCTTGGGACCAGAGTTCTGTAAGTTACAGGAAAAAAAAATCCTTACCTTGACCCTGGAGTAGCATGCTCCCTCAGTCTACCTTTGTTCCCAAAGAACAGGAGGCCTAGTTTCCATGACAACCAGTCTCACAGGGCATTAGGACCATGCAACCTGAAAACACTAAAGTGATAGAGTGCTTCTATTATCTAATGCTATACAACAAACCATTCAAACCTTAATGGCTTAAGATAGCTTACTATTGGCTGGTCATAGTGGTACCGCTAGCTACTCAGGAGGTAGAGGTAGAGGGATCTCAGGCCAAGGCCAGCCCTGACAAAAGCTGGAGATCCTATCTGAAAAACAAACTAAAAGCAAAAAGCTAAGTATATGGCTCAAGTGGTAGCCAATGAGCACACAGCCCTGAGTTCAGTCACCAATATCACAGAAAATATTAGCTCTCAGAATCTGTGAGTTGATAGATTCAGTGAGGCACATCTTCTGCTGGTCTAGCTTAGGGACGTCTTCTGTGGTTTCCATCTGATGGCAGGTGGTCCTGGACTTGCCTGGGGGATGTATTGCAGGGTTGGACGTGAATATGGCTTTTTCATTCACAGCTGGCACCTTGATTATTCTCCACTGATTTCTCTCTCCATGAGAAGTCGCTCTCTAGGTGGAATCTCCACTGTAGGGTAGAGAACACTTTGTACATGCTTGTGCTTTCAAGAGCACAAGTGGATTTTTTTCTGGCTTGCTCTTTCTTTCTTTCATCTTCTTTCTTTTCTTTTCTTTCTTTCTTTCTTTCTTTCTTTCTTTCTTTCTTTCTTTCCTTCCTTCCTTCTTTCCTTTCTTCCTTCCTTGCTTCCTCCCTCCCTCTCTCCTTCCTTCCCTCTCTCTCCCTCTTTCTCTCTCTTTCCTTCCTTTCTTCCTTCCTTTCTTTCTTTCTTTCTTTCTTTCTTTCTTTCTTTCTTTCTTTCTTTCTTTCTTTCTTTCTTTCTTTCCTTCCTTCCTTCCTTCCTTCCTTCCTTCTTTCTTTCTTTCTTTCTTTCTTTCTTTCTTGCTTGCTTGCTTGCTTGCTTGCTTCCTTCCTTCCTTCCTTCCTTCCTTCCTTCCTTCTTTCCTTTCTCTCTCTCTCCATCCCTTCCTTCCTTTTTTCCTTCCTTCCTTTTTCCCTTCCTACCTTTTTCCCTTCCTTCCTCCCGCCCTCCCTTCCTCCCTTCCTCCCCTCCCTCCCTCCCTCCCTCCCTCCCTCCCTCCCTCCCTCCCTTCCTCCCTTCCTTCCTTCCTTCTTTCCTTCCTTCCTTCCTTCCTTCCTTTCTTTCTTTCTTTCTTTCTTTCTTTCTTTCTTTCTTTCTTTCTTTCTTTCTTTCTTTCTTTCTTTCTTTCTTTCTTTCCTTTCTTTCTTTCTCTTTCCTTCTTTCTTTCTGAGATCAGAACTTGAACTCAGTACCTTCCCTTCCCCTCCTTCCCTCCATCTGTCCCTCCCTTCTTTCCTTTTCTACTTCCTTCCTCTCTCTCTTTCTTTTCTTTTTTTAAAAAAACTTTATGCCAGTCCTGGGACTTGAACTCAGGGCCTAGGTGATATCCCTGAGCTTTTGTGCTCATGGTTAGCACTCTACCACTTGAGCAGCTTCACTTATAGCTTTTTTAAAAAAAATTGAGTGGCTAATTGGAGATAAAAGTCTCATGAACTTTCCTGCTGCAACTGGCTGAGAACCAAGATCCTCAACTCTCAGCCTCTTGAGTAGCTTTGATTATAGGCATGAACCACCGGTGATTGGCTCAGGCCTTAAAAAAAAAAAAACAAACCTTAGAACTAACTAGTAGTGTAATTTCTGCCACATGCTATTGGGTAAAGAGAGTCACTTTACCAAATACCAAGGACATGGATACTTGGAGTGGTTTCCCACAGCCAAACTGAGGAACAAGACATCACAGAGGTGAAGACAATGAACCTTCCATCAACAAAGCACCTCCCAGCCCTGATACTCATCAGGTGTCTAGCCTCCATTTGCTCCAA
Source organism: Dipodomys merriami (assembly GCF_024711535.1). Taxonomy (NCBI): domain Eukaryota; kingdom Metazoa; phylum Chordata; class Mammalia; order Rodentia; family Heteromyidae; genus Dipodomys; species Dipodomys merriami. The sequence goes on along the minus strand of NW_027203493.1, from coordinate 18,650,077 downwards.
AAGAAATATTCAAATTGAAATTAGAAAAGTTAATAATAAAGTATTAAGAAGAGATTAAATGATTAGTAATTATAGGTTCTTCAGAATCAGTTCTTCTGAGTCTCATTGCCTAGATAGCAAGACTTCAAAAGCAAATGCTAAAAAAAAAGCAGTGAAAGGAACTGACTCCTTTTGGAGTCATTCCTCCACACCAGTCGCTTTCCAGTGTTGTCTTTTAGTGAAGTGATTTTTAGCATCATGAATATATATATATATATATATATATCCATTCTATAGACATAGGATCTTCACTGACATATTATTCCCAGAAGCATACTGAGAATAATGTGCGTGCGTGTGTGTGTGTGTGTGTGTGTGTGTGTGTGTGTGTGTGTGTGTGTGTGTGTGTGTGTGTGCTCCTGGAACTTGAACTCAGGGCCTGGAAGCTGTCCCTGACCTTTTTTGTTTGTTTGTTTTATTTTTGTTTTTCTTTATTTAGCTTTCATTCTCTCTTCTTTCTTTCTTTCTTTCTTTCTTTCTTTCTTTCTTTCTTTCTTTCTTTCTTTCTTTCTTTCTTTCTTTCTCTCTCTCTCTCTCTCTCTCTTTCTTTCTTTCTTTCTTTCTTTCTCTCTCTTTCTTTTTTTGCTTGAGATCAGAACTTGAACTCAGTACCTGATGCTTTTGCTCACTCTACCAAGTGAGCCATGCCTCCAATCCCCTGAACTTTTTTTTTTTTTTTTAAATTTCTCAAGGCTAGCATTCTACCACGCGAGGCACAGCTTCACTTCCACCTTTGTGGTGGTTAATCGAAGATAAGAAGCACACAGATCTTCCTGCCAGGGCTGGCTTTGAACTGCAATCCTTAATCTCAGTCTCCAAAGTATCTAGAATTACAGGCATGAACCACCAGTACTTGGATCCTGAGACTAATTTTGTCAGAGAAAGGCACTTGAAGTCTGAGGTGCTGAGATCCTCATCTTTACAGTGTTTTCCAAATGTATGCAGACCAAGGAGAGGAACGCACTGCCCTCTATTGGAAAAAATTAGCACAATCCACCAAGAACGAAAGAAAGCTTGACTTCAGCCTTCCTAAAAAGGGCACTCTTTGGATCTTTTAGCTGTGGTAACATAGATTTCTCCAAGAAAAATATAAGCAAAACCCCTAGAGACACCCACATAAGATAGTCATTTCTTTTTTATTTTATTTTTACAAGACTAGGGTTCATAAATAACTACACATACCTCTGTTCTCTTTCAAGACCTGCATTTCTAACCTACCTGGGTATATGTTTTTAGTTTTAACAAAGAGAAAAATGTGAAAACTGCTAATATGCAGAGCACAGGGAGAAATGTGTGTTAGTAAATGATAGAAGCTAGGAAACTAGTAGTGTAACTAGCGTACACCCAAGTATTCCCAAGACAGAAAAGGCTGATCTGGCTTCAGGAAGGCTTTGTATCATTCGATGATAGTATGACTTTGCAGGAATGTTAGAGAGTCGGTCAAATTGCTGATGTCTACAGTAGGAGCATGGTCATCTGTCAAGCTTAAATGATGCTTTCCCATGATGATTGTTATTTTTTGCCAGCCAGGTCATCTAAGGAACATAAAGAAAAGTAAATCCAGGCTTTGGCTCTCTGGAGAGAGCAATCACTAAGGGGGGTGGGGGAGGGAGAAGCTATTCTAGTGTGTTTACAGGCAGCCAGCGCTGCTCTGAGCAAAAAGAATAAAAGTTCAGCTATGTTTTACTTTAACTTCTTTCAAAACTGGAGCATCATGTGCCGCCACCCCCCACTCCCCCAGCACCTGTTCCCATTCTGGTCTTTTTTAAAAACTATTTTGAAAGGCATGGAAGAAATGGGGAATCGGAGGGGGAAGATTACACAAAAGAAAATGTCAGTGTGTGAAGGGTCTTAACATTTCCTACAACCATCAAGAAATGAGAGAGAAAGTAAAGGTACTCATGACTTTGACTCACTAACTCTCCTTCTAGGAATCTATTCACAGAACCACTTGGAGAAATGCCCAAATTTAGCCACAAGGAGGTCCACTGAAGTATTGCCTGAAATGGTAGCAAATTAGAAATGACCAAAATGTCCTGAATAGAGAGAGAGCTGCTGGAATACATATGCCACACAATGGGGCACATTTAAAACCACAAGGACGTTCTCTGTAGCTACTGTGGAAAGCACTGCATGGTTGACTAGATTGCTAAATGACCAACACGAGCTCCAGAAAAGAAATACTATCGGTCTTCCTCTTTCTGTAAATAAAATTGTATTTTTCCCTCAAAAATAAAACTGAGAGAAGGTAGACCAATTCATTACTAATGGAAGTCCTTGAGAGGTGGGATTATAGGAGGCTGTGTTAGCTCCCGCATCTAATCAATCCATATTGTTTGGCATTTGTACCATAAGCACGCATCCTTTAGTTATCAGAAAATACATTAGACAATTGTTTAGCTGAGTGTTTTCCTTCCTGCAGAAGTCCTGTTAGAAGCTATCTATTCTCAAGTAGGAGACATCTCAACACGATCGCTCTACTGATAGAATTCGACTGTGCAAGCAAATAAAAAAAGAAAAATCAGATGAAATACATAATATAAATGTCCAATGTCTGGCATACAATACATGCATAATACATGTTTGTGGAAGATTAGAAAACATAAATGAACCTGTTGCAACAATGAGAAGTACAAAATGTCATGTCAAAACCAGCTTTACAATATCGGTGGGGGGGGAGGGGGTATAATTGGGTGGGGGGAGGGGGGAGGCTGGGAAGGGAGGTGAAGGGTAAACAAAGGAGGAGGCTGCAATGCTTGGTAAGAAATGTATGCATTATCCTGCCCATGTAATTGTAGCCCCTCTGTACAGTATGTTCTCAATAAAATAAAATAATATTAAAAAAAAAGAAATGGACTCATCACCTTGCTCATGTAACTGTAACTCCTCTGTACAGTATCTTTATAATAAAAATATTTACAAAAAGAAAAAAAAGAAAACATAAATGAATGCGTATGAAACCGTTTTCTAGTGTATACTGCTTTATTTGCCACTTTTTTAAAATTACCTGTAAGGCAATACTTTCCTTTGGAAGAATACCTGCAATAGAGTTCCCTGATCATAGAATTCATTCTTTTTCTTTCATACTTCATTAGAAACTGAAACACGGGGGTGATGGGGTGGGGGCATAGGGGAGTCTACCAAGCAAGGTCTGGACAGAAGGGAAAAGGGATTTTCACAAACCACCAAAGTGCTACTTCTCTTGGAAGAAGTGCACCCTGGATATTTTCCAGCTGAATTCTGCAACAAAACCCAAGGAAAATGAACATTAATCTTTTATGAACTAAGCCCCCAAAGAAACAGGCTTTGAGCTCAACCCTAATTAGGTTGCATCTCAATACAGGGAATCTTTAACGAATAAGGACACATAACAACTCAGGCCAGCCCTCTGATGGGACTGACTGCAAGGAAGGGGTTGCCTTGGCCACATTCAACTGCTAAGGTGCATTAGGGCTCTCCGTCTTACCTGGAAAATGTGCAGTCATCTTGGATAGAAAGCAAACAGACTTTTCTCTAGCTGAAATTCTTGGCCATCCTGCTACCCCTGTGGTCATCTGGGGTTCTCTGGATAAATGAGAGGAGAAAGCTCAAGAAGAAAGACTCTTAGAGCAAGTTTCAGCAAGTCAAGATGTTTCTTGTTTTGTGCCCAATGGAGCAGCCACACTGGCGGTGCTCAGAAACAAGATAGTCTACACACACAAGGCAAAAGGCAGTGTTACAGACTGGTACACCTGGGTTCAAATCCCAGGCTAGCCACTTCTTTCCAACTCCTGTACCTTAGGACAAATTACTTACACTCCCTGAGTGATTATTAACTCATCTATAAAATGAGGATAAAATCCAGTTGGTTGGAAGGATTAAATAAAATGAACCAGGTGGTTCTCAAATCTACTTTTTCCACTTTTCTCAAAACACAGACACTCAGCCCCAGTCTACCACACAGCTTCCATATCGCATTCAATTCTACAGAGGAGCTTGTCAAGCAAGTGTGATGATTGTCCCTGTTTTTCAAAGTTGAAGAACTCGGAAACTCAGAGAGGTGAAGTCATTTGTCCAAGAGCAACGGTTAGAACAAAACTAGGATTCTGCCTCAAGTCGATCTAATCCAAATATTGTCCTGGCCACAGAATTGCAGGTCACTGAGGCCAATGTCTGACAGAGATGGCTGTTGTTTTGACAGCTCAAACTCACAGATGCTGGCTCCTAGGACCCTTAGACTGACTCAAGGTTACCAGGGAAAGGCTTTGTGCAGACACAACTGAGGATGGGTTCTGACTGTGCTGGCTTGATGGGGCATATGGTGGAGGCCCCCTTTTCAGGGCAGCTTCTCAAGTAAAGTCCCAGATGGGGCCTTCTATGCAAGTACCCCATCATCCCAAGCTGCCAGTTCAACATCTGCTTACAATGTATTGGCCTGCTAATATTTCATAGCCACCCTCTCAGCATCCAGCCCCAGGAAAGGCACCTGGGTTGACCAGCCATATACCAAGAAGACTGATTCAGGAGAGCCCATGGGCAAATCATAGACTTGATAGAAACACACATGGTTGTATATGGTTGGCACTGATCCTGCCTTTCCTGGTCATCCTTCTGACACATACAGTTTTTCTTCCCTAAGATGCAAAATTGAGATGGTCTTTGATCCTCATGAGCAACTATACCAATATCCTTCCTCCTGCTTCCTTAGGAGCTGCCACACCTAGTCCAAGACTCAGCTTCCTTCCAGTGGATTCTGACCTCAACAGGATCCTCTGATGCCATCAATCTGGACTATAATAAATTCTTTCCCTTGAACCCTGCTGTCCCAGATTAGTCCAGCATCTCCTTGCTGCCTACAAATGCCTTATCCTATTACCATAATTAACGAGTGCCATGCTAGAAAGCTGAGCCAGAGTCAGAACTCTTGGGTGAAGAAGATTTGCCAAAGGTTACAATGCATGAGAATTGGAGTGGATAGAACTTGGCACCTAAAACCTCTTCCTTCCACATTAAACTTTATTCTAGAAACTCATTAACTCAGCAGTGCATCTGTAATCTAGAAGATGCTGGTATCTGGGAGATCATTTTTATTCTGCCATCCTGCTTGTCCAATTGTCAGTCCCAAGTTTCCTCCTCTCTTTTTATTGTCAGAAGGTATTACTCTACCTAATGGCAGAATTATTTGTTGTAATATAATGATATTTATATTGTGTTCACATTACTGATTGTGAACTTACTAGGGGCTCAACCCTGTGCCAGATATTTTATGTATAGCATCTCCCCTAACCCTCACCTCCAACTCTGATGGGGATAGTTATAGTTATCCTTAACCTGTGGATGTGGAAAGTAAATTCAGACCATCCTTGGCTGTGTGAGAACCTCTGGCCTACGCACCATGGGAATCTAGAAGGAGCGGGACAACATCCAGCAGGGAAATGAAAGTGAGGCCCAAACAGAGTCTCAGAGGATGGACTGAAGAAGGAAAAGAGAAACTAAGGAAGGAATGGGGTCGAAGTTAAGCATGTGAGAAATGACACTCAGATGAACAGAACAGAAAATAGTGAAAGTCACAGTGCCTGGCAGAGAGGAGGAGGTCCTAGAAATGCTTGTTGTAATGGATTTTGCTGAATTGCTACTCTGCTCAACATGAATGGATCTGGCATGACATACTCAATCCAGAAGCAGTGACATGAAAGGGGATGGTTGGGCAAAGGCCCTGCTATGGCTATGCTCAAATGCTTCATGCAGATACTCTTCTAATTTTCTGAACAATCCAGTAAAGGAGCTTTCATGGGCCTCCTTTTCCAGACAAGAACATAGAGTCTCAAAGAGCACTAACTTGCCTAAAGAGGGTTAAAAGGCAAGAGAGTGATAGTATCTGCATTCAGACCCAGTTCTGTGTGGCTTCTTAGCATCTGGCCTGCTCTCCAGGCCATGATGAAAAAGGAGAGCTTGCTTCCCTACTTCTGGCTCTATCTGCTCCTTTTTGGACTAATGGTCAGCCTCCATTACCCACACTCGTCTTCTTTAAGAAACTATATTTTCTCCACTGTTCGTTATTTCTGCATGAAAGGCAGCAGTGCCAAGGTCTGAGTGTCCCTGGAGAGGGAGACGGAGAGGGTTATGATATGCCTTTGGGCAAGCAAGAAAGCACCCAGGTATGAGCACAGCTGAAATCATCAGGGAAGGCTGTGTTGCTCCAAGCAAAGCCCCAGATGGGGCCTCCAGTGAGATCACTCCCAACATCCTGAGCTGCCAATTCAACATCTGCGCCCGACATATTGGCCTGTGAATATTTCAGGCCCATACCCCCAAATCCAGATGTGTTTGTGTCATGAACTCTGTATACTCTGCTAGAAATTCCTGAGGTCTGAAAAAGGAAATTAAGCATTCACTTAGGCACATATGGACCAGTGACCTGAAACATTTGTGCATGTCCACAATGTGGTGTGTGTACTGGGGGGGGGGGTCACTTTTCAGGATGCTGAATACATTTTCACCCATTTTCTCATCCCTTTACCCTCCGCTGAGGTCATTTATAATGAATTGCTTGCTTGCTTTCAATTTAGTGCCTTATGGAAGGCTTATAAATATGAAACCCATCCTCTTGCACAGTAGCTCTTCAATATTAGTGGAAAGCTTGGAAATTTAACTCAGTTTTCTAGTACTGCTTTCCCAATGATAGAGAAACTACTAGCAGTGTGAGCAAGATATATAGTGCTCAGGCTGTGATGCACAGGAAGGCCACCAATGCAGCACTGAATGCCAGCAACGGTCCCCATTGGAACGTCTGGACATGAGACCCAGCATCAGTAGTTTTGTTTTAACATGAACCTCTACTGTGGTTATATTATGTGTATGTAATAAACACTCCTAATGTTGTCATAGGCAATCAAAAAACAAGGGGAAATGGAGTGCAGAGCCATCTATCAGTCTTATTTCAAACAGGTCCAAGTAAACTCTGATCTCTCACTGACTGATGTATGACTGTGCAGACAGAAGTCATTTAATTAGATGAGCCTCTCTCCTCATCTCTCAGTGGAGTGATGGCACCTGAGTGGACTGTGGGTAAGCATTTGTCCACTGCTGGTGAAGTGATTGCCCATGGTAGGCATTTGGCCTTATGATTATGTTACACAGGGAGTCAGGAGAGAGGGGGGTTGGAATTATGTAAATCAAATATTAACCCAGATGAGGGGAATTGGGAATTATGTGTGTGCTGGCCCTGGGGCTTGAACTCAAGGCCTGGACACTGTTCCTGAGTTTTTGTACACAGGAGACATAGCTCCACTTCCAGCTTTGGTAATTAATTAGAGATGAGTCTCATGGACTTTCCTGTTCAGGCTGGCTTTGAACTGTGATCCTCAGATCTCAGCCTCCTGAGTAGCTAGGATGACAGGTATGAGCCACCGGCATCTGACTTCTTTTTCCTTTTCTTCATTTGTTATATGCTTGACATATGCTTTGTTCTTTCTAATAAGATAATACCAATTATTCTATATTGAACGATAGTGATCAAAATAGGAAGAACCTGAATCGCAATACAAAATGATGTCTGCCAGAGAGGGGTCAGCAAAAAGCCTGGAAGGAAAGCTCACAGGGTAGTCATTCCCCTTCCTAACCTATCTCGCTTCCATCTTGTTTGTTTGAAATTCTGTCCTCCCAAACTCTCCTGAAGGTCTGTTCAGATGTTGCTGCCTCCTCTGTTTTTCCAAGCCTGGACAGGCCACTCTCTCCAGGCAAGACCAAAGGGCCAAGAGGCAGGCACAAACTATGCAAGTACTAAGTGCTGCATCTCCGGAAAGCCCTCAGGCAGAACCTTGCCCTGTGGTTCCCTCCAAGGTCTTTGTGGGTTTGGCTTAAGATGCAACACAATGCTTCCAGCATGGTGAAGGTATTGCCACCAGCATTGCAGTGACAGTAATTCTCAGACACAGGATGCACAACCAGTAGGTCTCTGCTGCCATGGGCAGGCTGCTGCCACCCTGGTGACTTTATCCTTAACCCAGCAGCTCCCCAAGTACACATAGAACTGGTGAGCTCTAAATGGGGTTTCAAGTGATATATAGTCATGAAATAGCTTAGAAGCTCTGAGGATCTCAAGTTTCTTCTTCATATATTCACTGTGTACTTTCATCAGCACATACCCATGTGTACTCCAGGCATTTGGCTTATAGGAACTATGCACTATTGTTCCCACCACTGTGAACACCGGGTAGCTGGTAGGAAGACAGACAAGATTGGCTCAGTCTCAAAAAAAAAAGCAACACAAAAAATAGAAAACAAAAAAAACCCAAAACCAAACAAAACACACAGACAAACAAAGATCCACCCCGTCCTGGTCCCCTGGAGTCATGGATGGTGGGCCATGTCAACTCCTGATGCTAATGGAGTGAAAGGTGCTACCGTGCTTGGATGCTGAGCAGAACACATATGTAAGCTGATACCTTTGCCAATTTTCTGGGACTTTCTAGAATATTCCCTGTTCTGAAGGAACCATAAAGGGATTGTTCAGAGCCACAAGACATCTTTTAGAAGCTGCCAAGAGACCAGCAAGATGGAAGTGGCAAGGAGAAAGAAGAGGTGGAGGGTGTGGGCAGAATTGGGAATGCTCCTAGAATGTTCCCTTGGAATTTCCAAGCCTTGGCCCTTCCTGCACTGCTTTTGTGGACTATTTAATTAGTATCAGATGTTTGCTGTGAATGGAGACTAATTATAAAAATAAATAGACATCCTAGCTCTTATGACTACCTAGATTCTACCTATGTTCTAGTAGGTTGAACCTGCAGCCTGTGTTCTCCGTTCAAATGAAGTTTTGCATAGGTTGGTGGACATTGAAGACAAATGGGGGTAAGTAGAGGCCTAAAGGAGAACTAAGAGGGCTGGGGAGGTGGTAGAGCGCTTGCCTTGCATACATGAGGCTCTGGATTTGATTCCTCAGCACCACATAAGCAGAAAAGGCCAGAAGTGGTGCTGTGGCTCAAGTGGTAGAGAACTAGCCTTGAGCTGAAGAGCAGAGGGAAAGTGCCGCCGCCCAGACCAACCAGGCCTCATGACCTACCAACAAATAAATAAGTAAATAATAAAACAAAAAAATAAAAAATGAGAACTAGGAAAAGAATATGATCACCAGCATGTGAATCAAGTTTCCTCAAAATCTAGATGCTGAGTGCCCTAAAACATTCATTCATGCCTTTGGAAGTGTATGTCCCATGTTCTAGAAATGTCCCTGGAATGACTTCTCCACAGGAGGATGGCTGTATTTCTACAAATGGACTTAGGGAAGCCTGAGGAAGAAACTAAAGTCAGTCAGCCACGCATTTTGAGCAATGTCTCTGGGCAGTGACTCATGGGAAGAACCCTGGAACTATCTCTGTCTTCCAAGGAGAAACACTGAAATCCCATGAGCTCTCCACAAATAGTCTCTGCTGGCAATGCTTACCACTCCCTAATTGACTGTGCTAAATATTATTCTTGACTACCCCCAAAGTGAGTTCTTATCTTATCACAACGTGGTAAATATTATGATGAGCTGTGGTTTTTTTTATGACCGCAGAAGTAACTTTTTCATTTAAGAGAGGGGGTAGCCAGAAAATAGCAGTGGAGAGAGCTTGAAAGCAATTACATCCTGTTATTTGGTGGTTTGGCCAGATGTCAAGAGAGTGTAGATAGCCAAACCACTACTTTGGTGGTGTTTTGTCCCCCAAAGTAATCCAAAAATTAATGTGCCAGAAGGAAATAATATGTTTGTATAATACATTTGTGAGAGCTGAGGCTTGCTCTTAGAGGGAACACTGTGGAAAGTTCCTGATCAATAAGGGGAAATAGTGTATGAGACCTCTAAAATGGTAGGGAGGACAGAAAAGTTTAGCAAATATCATGTATGTATGTGTGTAGATAGATGAATAATAGGAAGATAGCCACACCAAAAATTCATTCCAAAATTAATCTACTAGCATCAACACGAATAAACTACTCCAAAACTCAATATGAGAATGAACAGTACAGTCTTTTGTTTTTTGTTGTTGTTTTTTTTGTTGGTTTTTTTTTTTTGCTTGTTGTGGTGGGGTGATGGTGGTGGTGGTGGTGGTGGTGGTGGTGTGTGTAGTGGATATTGGGCCTTGCACTCAGGACCTGGGTATTGTCCCTTAGCTTTTTCACTCAAGGCTAGCACTCTACCACTTGAACCACACCTCCACTTCCATCCTTTTTCTTTCTTTTAAATTGGTTAATTGGAAATAAGAATTTCACAGATTTTCCTGCCCAGGCTGGCTTTGAACCTTGATCCTTAGACCTCAGCTGCCTGAGTGAGTAGCTAGAATTACAGGCATGAGCCACTAATGCATAACTCAGCCTTCTGTTGTACCTGACATCTCTGGGAGATACAGTTTTGCCTATTCAAGTCCCACTTTGATGCAGCTGCCATTCTGAGCCCAGTAGAGAAAGATTTGTTCTAGTACTTCTCAGGTCACAGTCATTTCCAGAAGCCGTGAGTACCTTGGATAGAGTCTAGTTTTGTCCCTAAAAATGGCTTCTTGAACTTACAATTTTTCTGTATGAGTCAACATCCTATAAGCACTATCATTCAATTTTTAAAACAAGGGCAGAAGATAAACACGAAGTTATGTGTATAAGATTTTCATTCTTTTATGTTCTTTTTAACAATGAAAGGTTAGAAACAAGCCATATCTAAGAGACTGTTTATACATTCTGCTGTTGTTAAAAAGGTTGGTCTTGCTGGGCACAGGGGGCTCACGCCTATAATCCTAGATACTCAGGGGACTGAGATCTGAGGAACATGGTTCAACCTGAACAGGAAAGTCTGTGAGATTCTTACCTCCAATTAACCACCAAAAAGCTGGAAGTGGAGCTATGGTTTAAGTGGTAGAGCACTAGCCATGAGCAAAAGGCTCAAGGTCAGCATCCAGGCCCTGAGTTCAAGCCTCAGAACATTGTCTGTCTGTCTGTCTGTCTGTCTGTCTGTCTGTCTGTCTCTCTCTCTCTCTCTCTCTCTTTCTCTCTCTCTCTCTCTCTCTCTCTCTCTCTCTCTCTCTCTCTCTCTCTCTCTCTCTCTCTCTCACACACACACACACACACACACAGAAGTAGATCTTTCTGTATTAACATTAAGGGTGCTCATCATGTGTGGTAGATGGCTGTAGAGAGGTCACCTACTCAGTTCTGGCTGATGGAGTTTACCAAGAGCTAACTGATCCAAGCAAGCTTTGCTTCATTGGAGATCTTGCTTCTTGGAGTATTTAGTAGCTTCCAGAAAGCCCTGCACATTTTAATAACACTGCCATTCACTTATATGTTATGTCTTAAATGCCATGCTAAGATATTGCCTTTCATCTTCACAGAACTTTGAAGGTGGAGATTAAACTCACCTCACAGATGAAGAAACTGAATCCTATGGTGCCGAAGTAACCTGCCTAATGTTATAAGTTTTAAAAATAAAACTAGCAAAACCTGTCTCCCATTCTCTGCCTGTCACTTGAATTTGCTAATTTCTAGACTACTTCACACAGGACTAAAGTCCTATCTATTTAATGACTGTGGAAAACTAATGTCCCTCTGAAAATCTTCAAAGTACCAAAGGACTTACTTATTCACCTTCTCTATCTGGCCCATCAGTAAATTTTCCCCTTCGTTTGTACAAATTGCTATAGCCATCAAAATGCATCATCCCATTGTTCTCTGACATTTAGATCTTACAAGCCTTGGCTAGTTTTAAACCATGGCAGCAAAATCCTTTCACAAATGAATTCACTTCAGGAGGGGAAAAAATCTGTTGGCAAGGAATGTGTATTATATTTTTCTAAATTCACATTTTCCCTTGTCAACCAATAGATGAGCATAAAGACTTTTGGAATGCTCATTTTGGTGATTTACCAGCAATATCATTATGATCTAATATGCCTGTAACATTAAGGGATAATTTACAGATCCTGGGGATGACAGTTTTGAATGATAGTGCTTATAGGATGTTGACTCATACAAAAAATTGAGTGAGTTGATTTCTCAGATCCTCTTATAATTTTATATGAAAGAATCATGTCGTAGCACACTGGTGCCCCTTTGAACACCCACTGCTTTGTCCACTCTCACTTGTTTTAGTCTAGTGCCAGGAATTGACTTGTCCTCCAAAGGTAAAGGAACAGTCTAAGATAATGCTCAAGGAAACTTTACCCTTCTAGTTTAGAAATTAACAACTCTGGCCCAGTCAGAATATGGGCCCAGGAACTCCTGGAATAAGCATCCAATGACACTTGAGCCGTGGAACTATGTAGGGAAGTTGTGTGGGGGCTTCTTGTTCTTTATGGGAAAGTACAGAAACGGCTCCATCTGTTTGTCGCTGGACATGCCTTGCCTAAATCCAACATCCCAAGAGACTCTTATCTCCAGTTAATCACCCAAAGGCTGGAAGTGGGGCTGTGGCTCAAGTGGTAGAGCACCAGGCTTGGACAAAAAAAGCAAAAGGACAGTGTCCAAGTTCTGAGATCCAGGGCATCCATGCCCTGCTATGACTCAATCCACTTAAATCCTCATTCTGTGGATGACATGGGACGAAGAAGATTCAGTCAAGAGAATCTCAGAAAAGTGGAGGTGGGATGACCAATCTTCTAAACCTACCTAAGGGTTACTCCAGTGTCTGATGCTGTTATACATACCAACATTGTGTGTGTGTGTGTGTGTGTGTGTGTTAGTCATGGGACTTGAACTATGGGCCTGGGCACTGTCCCTGCGCTCTTCAGCTCAAGGCTAGTGCTCTACCGCTGGAACCAAAGCACATCTGTCTTTTTCTGCTTATGTGGTGCTGAGGAATGGAACCCAGGGCCTCATGCATGCAAGGCAAGCACTCTACCACTTCCCAGCCACCTTCCCAGCCCCACCAACATTTTTTTTTAATTGTGCATGCCATCCACTTTGAGTTCCTATCAGTTTAGTCTTTGTCCTAAGAAATACTGGTCACAACCATTCCCTACAGGCTTGCAATTTTATCACAATACTGTCATAAAAGTCTTCTGTAAGTCTTCAGAGAAGTGACTTTACCAACCATTCAACTCCACTGATAGGAAACGAAGACCCAGAACACTAAGAGTAGATAATTTGAACCTATCAAGAAATATAACTATTTGAGGCTCACCTTTCTTGTGTTCCTTGTTAGAGTGTCTAACACAGCAATTGTATGTCAAAATAGGATTTCCAAAGTGTTGCCATCTGCTTAGAAAAAGAACATACATGGAAATTTTTCATTCACTTCAATAGAATCCATGTCTCCAGATCTGGGACAATTTACTGTAGTCCTAGGACAAAATTCTTACCAACAGAATGTGAGAAGTGATGCTTGCAATGGTCCTAGCCAAGAGCTGGGAAGGTAGCTCAGTGGTAGAGTGCTTGACTTGCATGCATGAGGCCCTGGGTTCTATTCCTCAGCACCACATAAGCAGAAAAAGCCAAAAGTGTTGCTGTAGCTCAAGTGGTGGAACACTAGCTTTTTGCTGAAGAGCTGAGGGACAGTGCCTAGGCCCAGAGTTCAGGCCCCATGACTGACAAAAAAACAAAAGAAGAAGCTGCCAAAATTTTAATGATGGTTCAATCTAGATGATAAGTTTTGGGGAACTTTTTCCCCTACCTTTGGTTTGAAATTTTTCAAAAAAATATTTTTAAAGAAAAATATTTGTTGTATATTTCTTCTTTTCCCTTCCTGCCAGCAGGACCAGCATGAGCTAGATTTGACCACAGGACACAGATAAACTATAGTGTCTGGTGCAGCAACAGGAGATAGGGTCCTGGAACACCTGCTTGTAAGTTTATCAGTTTGGGGGAAGGTAATGGAGGAGCACAGAAATGGTAGGACAAAAGATGAACAAATGTAGCAGTGATACTCACTAAACACTGCTGACAATGAACTGTACAACCTGTGGGGATTAGGAGGGAAAAACTGGAGAAAGTGAGGGAAGGGGTGACACTGTTCAAAAAGAAGATAAAGTATACAGGTCTCTAGGCACTCACATAGAGTGAGACCAAAGAAGGACACATTTTGGAGATGATCACAAAGGTGCAATAGCTATATACAGCTGATCATATGAAATAATATTTCTTGAAATGAACTACAAGAAGTGGAAACAAGAGGTTTATTTTCTTTGCTTTGTTTTTGTTTTCTTTTCCTTTTAACTTGTTTAGTTACCTGTCTTTGGGAGGGTAAAGGGGGACACAGAAATAGCGGGACAGAGGAGGAACAAATGCAGTGGTACTCATGAGACACTATGGTGAACAATGAACTATACAACTTGTAAGTGGAAACGGGAAGGAAAAATTGGGAGAGAGCAAAGGGAGGGGGTAACATTGTCCAAAAACAAATGTACTCTTTATCTGATGTATGTAATTGTAACCCCTCTGTATATCACCTTTACAATAATAATTTCAAAAATATCAGAGCCATCTCCCAACACCACCAATTGACTTAGAATTCTGCAAGAGATATATTTATTTTTCAACTTTCAACTTGTTGGAAGACAATATTATTTAGATCTACTCAAGGTAAGACCTTGACTACTCATAAAGGATAAAGGATAAAGACCTTAACTACTCATCAAATATTTCCAAGCTTTGTAAGTCTAGAAATGGAAAAGGAATTCCATCAATGCCCAAGGGACTCTTGCTCTCAGTTGGTGCCATAGGGCCCTGGCTCCCAAGATTCCAGAAGCATCTAAGTATGTGTGCAAACAAGAGGAGTCAGCTCTCCTTCTAGGACCACATGGTAGGTATCTGTTCCTGCTTCCTAGACCCCTGCTTCTAACTGTTTTTCACTGGGACTGCTTCTGCCCCTTTGGTTCTATTGCAAAGTATGAAAGAAAACCCATTCCCTCTTCATATTAAAGTCGACTAGTTGACTAGTCGACTAGTTGAACAGGGCTACTGGGAAACAACCCCTCCCCACCCCCCCCCCCCACACATATACACACTTCAGTCCTGACTCACAGATTCAATGTGTCACAGATACCTAGCATCTTCCCTCCAAAGACCAGGTTTTGGCCACAAAGACAGGCTTCATCTGTCTCATTCTTTCTGTCCCAGGATCTCATTCTAAGTTTTTGGAAGAGCTCATCCCACCAGCTGACCAAAAATGCCTCAAACTCCTGCTACAAAAGCAACAAGAAGAAATAGGAATGTAGTTCAAGATTATTTGCCTAGCACATGTAAGGTTCTGGGATCAGTTCCCAGTTGCAGGGAAGAAAATGAGAAACGCAGAAATCGAGTGTCTGCAATATAAAAGGAAGAACAGATAGGTCTCGAGGATAGTGTGTTCATTTGAAAGAATTGTCCCTTGAATATCAATCCCAGGCACTGTTCCAAGAGAAAGGGTTCTCTGTCCAAATTAGTTTGGAAAGCACAAATAATGTATTTCCTCCCTTCTCCCCTCCTACACCAGCCTTTCATAAGTGCATATAAATGTACTAGCCCTTCGTAAATGACAGCAAAGGGTTCTAAGAAGTTCTACCACAAACCTGTTTTTAAAACAGCTCCCTGCAAGTATCTATTCACATTCTGGAAAATACCTTTGGGGAAATGATAGCTGTGAACAGAAGCGCTCACCTCCTCCAACTTCCTGAGCTGTGATTTGAGGTGCGGGGGGGTGGGGGGGTCGTGTGCATGCGTGTTCAGCATCCATGGCTGGTTTCCAGATCAGCATTCCTGTGGCAGTTCTGAGTGGTATGTTTCTTGCAAGCCGAGGATGGGAACAAGTCTTGTAAGCTAGGAAGCATGTTGTAATATTTTCTCAACAACCTGCCAGGGTTTTGCTAGTAAGAAAGTTGCCAGGGTAAGCTTTGGCACGAAGAGTACATCAGACGGAACTGCTCCTTTTTGGAATGGAGGAATTCACAACCACTCTGAAGCCAGCTTGGGCACTTGCCTTTCCCAGCTGGTCCCTTTGGAGGGATTTCACAACTTCCAGAATGTTTGAGCTGCTTGAGAGATGCAAGAAATCTCACAGACACAGAGAAACTATCCTTGATTCTGTACCGATCTCAGCCATGGCAGTTCATTTTATTTTAAGAAAGAAAATAAAGCTCCTAAATCTCTGAGCTCTCATAGAAGCAGCTGTTGAAGCCAGAATGTGTGGGGCGTTCTAGCAGAATCATCCCAATTCACATGCCTGCTTGTGGCCACTAAATAGGAGTTTATGCTAAACAATAAAGGCGTGAGGGTTTCTGTTCAGGAAGAATGATGCAAGAAGCAAAGCAAATGCTTCCCTCCCCCCCCACCCCCCCTGGGCCTAATAGATCTCCCAAGACATTCGATTCTAAAGAAAGCTTAATTAAATTTAATGGACAAACCTCTCGGTGCTAGGAGGCATTTTAATGTGGTATTTCGGTTCTGGGTGGACAAAAATCAGTCTTCCTTGCCTCACTGCTCTCCTTTTTAAATGAAACAAACTTTCTGATTAGTGCCATAACTCTCACCCATGCCCTCAACATCCTCTTGTCTGCTGGCAATCTCTACGGGACACCTTAGGAGGGTGGTTCTCACTGAATCTTTGGAAGTCTGGCTCCCATAAGTCAGAAGGGAGCTTTCCACGCATAGAACAGTATCATCCTGACCATATAAGTACTTCTAATGTCTAGCCTAGGGTCTGGCATAAAGGATATTTGATGAATAAATAAAAAGAAGAAATAAGGTAGGGTGTGAAAGGGAAAGGGAAGGAAATAACCAAGATAGAAAAGCAAATTTATTGATGAAGAGCTGGAACTAGGGAAGTGTTTCAGACTATGAGCCCCATTTGCTGCAGGAAGGTGGGGTTGTGAGGATGTTTATCTAGAAGTAGTCATTAGAGAAATCCAGTACCCTTGCTTTAACTAGAAAATGCTTCTTCCCATTCTCTACCTAATTCCCTTCTCCCCCTTCCCTCATTTCCCCTGTCATCTCTCCCAGTTGGCCATGATTGTCTGAGATTAATTCCATTGTCCTGCCACTGCTGATTGATTCAGGAATGATCATATGGCTCAGCTGAGTCAATACAAGGTAAAGGTAGTGTGGTAAGGGTTCCTGGAAGTTTTCTTGTTCTGAGAGACACCCCAGAAGTGATTCCCTTCCTTTGATGCCTAGAAAGATGGATTTCATTCTGATTCTGGCCTAGAGAATGAGGCCAATACTTAAAGGACAGTGGACACAACAAAATCATCAAAGGCAGAGGCTCCTGGAGCAAATCCCCCCAAAACATACCCAACTCCCTACTTCTAGGGAATCACTCAACAATCTCATTTTTCTGAATAGTATGAGTGGGATGTCTGTTACCTGCAACTGAAAGTATTTTCATTGATTGTTGTTTGAACCATAGCTAGAAAACTATCTGTGTTCTCCAACACAGACTGTAATTGGACAGGGAAGAATACAGAAATCACAAACATATTAGTTATGAACAGCTATTCCTGTTTTTTCCACCATCTGGGCCCACCATCTTGTGTTTTATTGGCCAAACATTACTCTTTCTGTATTTGTGAATACTAACAAGAGTAAGTAATACTAATATCTATAAGAGAGTTTTTTTAATCTTAGCTAAGATCTATACTTCGCTATGCTTGTATGACTCTATGATCTCGAACAAGATAGCTTCTGAGCCTCTGTTTACTCCTAAAGGAAGGTGAAAAAGAATTCCTACCTCATATATTCCTCACAGAACTGCTAGGAAGATAAACTATTGAGCAAGTTCAACAGGCTGCAAATGCAGCAAATACCAATAAGACAGTATTGTTATCTTCTCTGATTTGATTTACATTTCTTTCAATTTCCCTAGTCTGCCTGCCAGACAGTGCTACTATTTGATAATTTAAGGATATGTATCACCTCATCATACAATACTGACTTCAATTCAAACTAGCTATTATTTTGACCTGTCTACTCCCAAATGGATTTGGAATAGCTTATAACATAAAGCCCAATACAGTTAAATAATGAAAGTGCCAGGCCAGTCAAGTAAGGAAAGGGGAGAAATATTGTGAAGAAAGCCAATGCAAAGCTGCTATGATTGTACCTCAAAATTTAGTCATGAGTTTCTTGACAGCCAAGGCACAAATGAGGCCTTATTTTTTATGCCAACATCATGCAAGGCATAATGAAAGTTATAAAAATGAGCAAGCTTGGTTCCTGTTGTTATAGAACTTACACATTAATAAGGGAAAAAATTCTATCAGCCATAATTGTAAAATAGGTATATTGAACCCAATAGCAGTTTTGTTCACTGAAATCTAGAGAAAAATCTAAGAATAGTGATGGGAGAGAGATCAGTTCTGGTTTTGAAAGGGTTCGATGAAAGAATAAATATTTGGATCAAGTGTTAGTTAGGAGTGGAATTCGATCATTGGGATGGCAAAAGCACAGGAAGAAGAATACAAAATATTTTTATTTATTTACTTATTTTTATTTATTTTGTAGGTCATGGGGTCTGAACTCTGGTCCTGGGCGCTGTCCCTCAGCTCTTCAGCTCAAGGCTAGCGCTCTACCACTTCAGCCACAGCGCCACTTCTGCCTTTTTCTGCTTATGTGGTGCTGAGGAATGGAACCCAGGGCCTCATACATGCAAGGCAAGCGCTCTACCATTGAGCCACCTTCCCAGTCCCAGAATATTTTTAAAAGAGTGATTGATGGCCTCTGAATGATATGAGGGTGTAGAGCATGTGTATACATGTAGTGCATGTGTGCATACAAGGATAGGGATATATGTCCATTGGTATGAATTAGGGAGAGCAGAGGTGTGTGTGGCCGGGAGTTAGTGAGGTCTACCAAAGCCCTTAATGTTGTGCTCAGGATTTTGAACTTCATTCTGTAGGAAATGAGGG
Source organism: Dipodomys merriami (assembly GCF_024711535.1). Classification (NCBI taxonomy): domain Eukaryota; kingdom Metazoa; phylum Chordata; class Mammalia; order Rodentia; family Heteromyidae; genus Dipodomys; species Dipodomys merriami. Next base: position 18,631,217 of record NW_027203493.1, on the reverse strand, counting down.
GAAAAATCACTGACAGCTATTCAGTAGGAAAGCAATATAATAATAATTGTTCACCAAATAATACATTTTTGGTGGTATTTCTCCCCACCCAGGGATAAAACTTGAAAGTGTGGTACTGCTTTGCGCTAATATATTTCTATGGGAAACTTACCCATCTCCTGTGCCATTCTGTGTAGACTTGACAATTTTTCATTACATTGATTCTAAGTCAGTTATTCCCAGAGAAAAGACAGAAATTCATCATCTTTCCCTTTATGATTTCCTCCTTTGTCATCAAACACATCAGCAGGCATGAGTTTTATCATAATTCAATTCCCGCCTTCCACCCACCTTAATTACATGCGTTTCCACTTGGCGATTCACTGGAGTAGTCAAGATGATCAGGAAGTTAAATTTCTCTTTGAGTTGGCAAACCTTTTGGGGAGGGTTCCTACTATGATGCACAGGACAAGAAGTCACCTCAACAATGTTTTCCCAAGAACACGAGAAATGCTTTGTGTCCTTGACGCCTAACGATCGATTTGCTTAGTGGAAGCATGGAATTCAACACTGGTGGAGATGATGGAGATCAGCCTTTGGGATATAATGAAGTTAAGGGCACTGCTGAGAGTTTCTTGCTAGCAACCAACACAAAGACCTGGCTTTCCCTTGCCAAACATCAGCCTTTATACCGATTATTGCCAATCAAGAACAAGTAAGATGAAAACCATTGGTCATTCAGGATTCTGTGGCAAACTTCAAGTTTGCCCTCTTTTCCCTTGAATACCCAACCCACCAGTTTTTAATCAAGTGAGTTAATCAGAGAACCATCAAACCTAAAGTTAGATACATCTTGGAAAAGCCTTCCCTGGTTCCTCCAGACTGAGTTAGACACCTCCCCGGTCTCTGCGTTCTCACACTATGTTTTGTGCATTTCCCCATCAACTGTAATACATATACTATTTGCCTCTAACTTGTGGCTACTTCATGTGTACCATGAATTTTATGTTATTTCATTGTTTTCCCAATGATCGTATGAGAAAGACACTAGTGCAATCTCTATTTTAGCGATGGGGAACATGAAGTGAAGCATGGTTAAGTGACTTCTCAAAGTCACACACCCCGAAGTACTGGAAATAGTTTGATCTCTCATGGTCTGACACCAAGCCTTGCTCTTAAATCCTTTGCTATGATGTCACAATTACCAGATTTGTCACCTTTCCACTTCTTTGACTTTATCCTTGATGTCCATATATTCCCTCCTATGGATTGTTTTGATCCCTTATCATGTCTCTGTTACCCAGCATGGTAGTATCTATAGATAGTTAATGGCAGGTGTTTAGCCAACCAAAGGTAGCCACAGGATGAATCCATGACTTGCCTCCCAGGATTCTTGATTTGTATGAAACCTACACCTTAATTCTGGATGTAAATTCATCTCATGTTCAGGGAAGAAGAACAGGATGCTGGTCTACATCTCCCCTAAGTGGGGAGTTCAGACACAGACATCTTCCCTAAGGTCGAGTGACCTAAACAATAGAGCATTTTCAAGAAAATATAGCAAAAAGAAATAGTCCTCAAAATATTTTTCTTAAGCTTCCCCCACCCTAATAAACTTCTGCCAGATTTGACACATGCTAATTGAATTGTGATGTTTATCAGGCCTCTCAGCCCTAAGGGCAACTGGCCTGTTTGATCTGAGATACAGAAATCAGAAGAACTAAAGAATGAACTGTCTTCCAAAAAGTCTCAGAAGTTCAGTCAAAACTAAGTTGCAGTGTCTCAGCCCATAGTAACACAGCCCCAAACTATAGAGGGCTTTGCATGCCACAGGGCCCACTCTCACATATGGCTTTATAGCTTCCACGTGGTATCAGGAAATGGAACGTGGTAGCTTCAAAGATGAGAGCAGAATTCCTCTCAGGAAGAGAACAGTAGTGAGGTCCTAATGATGAAGTGCAGGGGAAGAATGGCTGGGACCAATAGAAGTAAACTTCTGCAAGAAATTACCAGTAGTGGGGATATGAAAAGTGCATTTGAGAACAACATCTAAAGCCAGATATGGTATCATATACCTGTAATCCCGGCACAGGTTTGAGGCCAATCTGGACTACATAGGAATACCCTGTCTCAAAGCAAAACAAAGCAAAACAAAAAAAGAAATAAAAACAAAAAGTGCTGGGAAATTAGCTAAGTGGTAGAATGCTTGTGCATGATCTGGCTTTGATTCCCCAGAATTGCCTTGAAATTTCCCTCTCTCCAATACCTCAAAGATTCAGGGGTCTCTTGTTGCCTCCAAAGCCTTTAATCAGAAGGCTTGGGTGGGAGTGGGGAAGGAAATTGGGAGATTCCCAGTGGGGTGACTTAGAACAGAAGTAGTATCCATGGGAGGTCAGAAGAGCAGAGCTGTAGAAATCAGCAAAGACAGGAATTGTGCACAATGACTAGGAACCCTGAGTTGCTACAAGAATTGCCCCAATATATTGAGAGAACTGTCTTTTTATATGTCGATGAAGGTTCTAGACAAAAAGAGAAAGTCTCCAAGGTCTGCCCTCATACTCTACATGACTTGGGAATACCCATGGCTAATACCTGAATTCAAGACTGATGATATGATTCTTTAAAATGCTCTGGTGGCATTTTTCTTTTAAATATAAAGTAATTTTTCTGGGAATAGTACAATTACTTTGACTCCTCTGGCTAGGATTCCACAAAGCCTAAGAGAGAATGAATGATAAATTCATATCTCTTTCCCCCACTAAAAGAAGATCCAATGTTTTTTAAAAGGAGAAGAAAATAATGTATTTTTGAGACAGGGATTTGCTGTATATCTTAGGTTAGCTTTGAATTGATCCTCTTGCTTCAGCCTTCTGTGTGCTGAAATTATAGGTGTTTGCTACCAGATCCAATTCTAAAGACCAAATTCTTGATTTAGGAGAAACTTGACTTACTTGTGGTTAATTAGAAAAGGAATTGACTATTAGTGAAGATACATTCAATAATGGGATGATCAGCTTAAATCAAATCTGATCCCTTCCCTCTCTTAACTTATGTGTTCAGTAGAGAACCAAGGATATAAACCCAGCGGATGAGCAGATCAGCCATTATTCCTGGGCCAGAGAAGAAATACCATAATCTATTCTAGGCAGGAGAGCATCTTGGTCTTCAGCCTCCTCTGCCATGGTTAGTGCTTGGCTTGGATTTGTGTTCCGATGTCCATTTCTTTCCTAACAGTCTACTCTCTTCCTGAGTTTGGGTAGAGCTAGTCTCTAATGAAGACAGACAGGGAAATGAGGGATTCAAAAATGAAATCAAACATCTATAAACAAGTCATCTCTGAGAGTTCAGATGTGAAACTTTAAAAGTAAAAGGAAAAGAGACAAGATTTTTTAGTAGATGGGTTTTTTTCTCTTCCCTCCAAACCACATACACACACACACACACACACACACACACACACACACACACACACACACACACACACACACACACACACACACACACACACACACACACACACACACACACACACACACACACACACACACTTCCTCAGCTACTGGAAGTTATTAGTGACTGACCGCTAGATTTCTATACTAGCCTGGGCTGAGGAAGACAGGAGACAAGACACAATAAGTATTTCAAAAAAGCATCTCACAATGTGATCATCAATGTGTAATATGAGCTGGGGGGTTAGTTAAATAAAATGTGAAAACCATATTAATGACCCTTTTGGCTGTCCAACATAGCATTTCATTTTCCTTTTCCAAAGAGGCTGAGAGTCAGGGCCAGCAAATAAATTATAGATGAAACCCCCATCATATGTTTATAAATACACTAACATTAGCATTTTACTTCCTCATAAATCTGCAGCAAACATTCAGGCACAAGATAGAAAGCCCTGTAAAACAATGATATATTCTCTGCTCACAGGCATTGACTACTGGCCCATTCACTCTGGGTGCTGTTCTTTACACATGCTCCCTCCCTTCCTGCCCCCTCATTTAAAATCCATTTTAATTTAAAGATGCATGAGGCAGTGCTCGTGGTACATTTACTCATCCTAGTTATACATCATGGAGCAAGGAAAAGAAAATTGTTTCATCTAGAGATACGGTTCAATGTGGTCACCATTGAACAGTGGAGTAATTACCATATCAGGCCCACTCAAAATGCACTCAGGGTGTTCTGTGACCTATCATTTGCTAATCTGCATAGTGAAGTATAGCTTCATAACTATAAATTGCTGACTTAATTAAAACCAGGACCTTTCTGTCATTTAATTACAGGGAGAAAGGTTATTGCTTAAATGCAATTTTCCAAATGTGATTTCTTAACAGTTATTAACTGCTTCACCATCATTTATTGTTTCAGATTTTTCAATTTGAAAATACTCCCCGTGACAGAAGTAATGACTTCATGAAAAACTCAATCTAGAGGGAGGCCAGCCAGCCCATTTGTTTCTCATAAGTGGAGCCGACGGGAAACCAGAAAATGTCACCAGAGGATCCCAGGATGACTTCTAGTTTCAGGGAGTAATTAAAACCCAAGAGGTTGTATGGAAGATGGGGTAAGGTTGTTCGAGGACATTTTAAAGATGATTCCCCTCTTCTATTCCTGCTGAAAAGTATGCTTGGCTTACAAAATAAGAGAAGGAAACCTGGAGTATGCTCAGACCAGCAAGTTGTAATGTGCGCTGAAAAGGGACCTAGGACTCTTTGCTCCTGTTCTTGATCAGGCGCCAAGTTGAATGCACAAGTGCCCACTGTAATATTCCTGCACCTCGAATGTTTTCACTATAGTAGAGACAAGAAAGAGAGAGGAAGGGTGGAAAAATATAGTCATAATATTCAATGTACATATGTGAAAATAGAATTAGGACAATTGAGGAGATGTATAGGGTTGGGAGAGATGGGTAAGAATGATAAAAAGGTTAATATTGATCAAGGTGCATTATACTCAGAAAATGCCCTGTTGAGCTGAAACTCCTTTGTGCAACTACTTAAATATAATATTTTTTAAAGTAATCCTGTGTCTTGCTTTAATTGGCAAATGTTATGTTTTCTTTTTTTTTCTTTGTGCTTTAATATGTGTCCTGGAAGTTATCTAGATAAATTCCAGTGATGAATGGAACTAGCCAATATAGATAACTTGGAAAATTTAGCATGGATCATCATCTTCAATGGCAGGAGTGTTAGTTATTCTAGTTCCCTTGGCAACTAAAATGGAGACTCACGATATTGATAGACTTGGCCCTTCATGTTGTAGCTTAATCTCCAGCTAGAGCCATGCATGAATTTCACTGTGATAGAAAACCTGGCTTTTCCCTGGTCGCTGGCAGCTCTGTTCAAAATGAACAAAGGTGTTTTCTGCCTACCAAGACCTGAATGCTCATGCCAGACAGGAAGTGCCTTGCTTACTGGCTGAGAATATTCAGAAGCTTTACTTTTGCTTCAGGATGAAGCTAAAACTTCCCAGATGAAGAAATGAAAATTCACTCAATTTCAGTATGTTTTACCATTTCTTTTGGCTTTATTCATTGTGGCAGATACATAAAAATGACTAATGGGGACATCATAAAATCTTAATCAGATTATTAATAATCCTCTATGCTCTCAATCACCAGTGTGTTCCGCAGCTTTCAAAGTATCTTCACACACTTTGCCAATTTCAGTTCAATTAAACAAATATGTTAGTAACACAAATATTAGAAAGGCCATCTCCCTGCCCACATTCATCAATAGGCAGTATTTTTGCCACTAATCCATTCCAAGGTAGTAGGAAAATGTTTTAGATAGGGCCACACTGTACCCTACCTCTCTTGATCAACCTAAGTAAAAGTGAAGGTCATTGTATTGCCTTTCATACCTGGTCCAACTTGGCAGCCATGAAGCCTCCTCATTCCACCATATACCATCAACCAACCACCAATATCTACTTTTCAGTTCATATTCCTGAAGAACTAATCTGGTTATCTGAATACCCTCCGATTTTGGAAACAGCAAATCATGGATTACTGGCTATGTGATTTTGAATAGGACAAACTATAATAGAAAAAAATCTACATAAGAATACTACATAAAGAATTGCTTTTTTGTTTATTTGAGGAGCAAGAAAAACTAAACTGTACCAGTCCAAACAACCTGCTTGAACTGCTGAAGAATCACTGAACATTTATGAACCAAACCCAGTCTACATTCTCTATTAATCAATACCTCTCCCAGGTGCTGGAAAATTGGAACTCTGTAAGTAACCATTATTACTAGACACACAAACACAACTATCTTTTAAATATTTGTTATGCCTTATTTTGGTCATTACCATTAACATGGTCCTCCCTTAACAATTAACAGGAGTACAAACCTTCTAGTCAAAGGAAAACTTTTGATCCAAGTGCTAGAGCTTCACACTTATAATCCTAAGTACTCAGGAGGCTAAGATATAAGAATCATAGCTCAGAGCCAACCCAGGGAAGACAAATGCAAGAGACTCTTCTCTCCAACTAACTCACCAAAATCTGGAAGTGGAGGCATAGTTCTTGTGTTAGAAATAATAAATTGTTACTTTTTGGTAGTTTATATAACTGAAGTTCTCATTTGTTCCCCATTGGCTAATCTATCAAGTATTTATATCAATTAATCAGAAAGACGGTAGAAAAAGTAATGATGACCAATACACATGTAAGATTTTATTTAGGAAACAGAATGCTCCATCAGATGCAGAACAGTGACAGAATTTCGGTTTTTGCTGGGAATGCATTAGGTGGTGGCCTCATGAATGGTCTAAAAGCCTGGTTCAAACATGGATGGCATCCGTGGAATGGAAGCTTGGAATCATATCAGAGAAAATGACTTGAGTCCTCTTCACATTTCGGTGCTTTCAGAGAACACCAAGCTATCAGTGACTACTGATTACAAACACTGTCCACACTGGAATGTGTGATGTGTGAAGAAGCAAGAGGAAGACCATCCTGGATCTGTGATGCCTGTACTAATGGCTCTTTGTGGTGACGTCTCAATTTGATCCACCACATCATGGCTGTACAGCAGCAGCTATACCACAGTAAGCTACAAGCCAAGCTTTGCATGTATGAATCATCTCTGGCCAGTCCTGCACCTAAGAGACATGTGCATTCAAACTCACTGCATTGAGAACAATGTGCTGATTCTACCTCTATTTCCCCCCACCTATACTAAATGTCATTTTGTCTTGTTGCTTTTGTTTTATTTTTAACAGCTTTATTGAGATAGTGATATGCCATAAAATCTGTCTATTTAAAGAGGACAATTTAATGATTTTTAGCAGGTTTACAGGAACATGCAAACATTACCACCATCAACTTTAAAACATCTTCACAAACAAAACAACAAACCAGTTCTGTAGCCCTTAGCAGTATTCACCCAGATCTCCCAACCTTATGCAAACATGAATCATCTAATCTGATTTTGGACTGTAAATATTTGCTTATTGTGGATATTTCATATATGTGGAATTATATAATATGTGGCCTTTGTGGATGTTCTTTTTACATAGCATAATGTTCTTAAGATTCACCCATGTTGCAGCATGAAACAGAACTTCATCTCTTTTGATGACTCTAATATTCGATTTGATGGAATATGTTTGATACAACCATTCACTCTGGATCCTTATCAGTTTGAGGTTATTGTGAATACTGCTGCTACAATATTTATGAGCAACTTCTTGTGTGAATGTGTTTTCAGTGATCTCAAGGATATACCTAGAAACAGAATTGCTCTGTTATGTGATATTTTCATCATCTCAGGCTGCTCTAAATACCATGAGCTGTCTGGTTTATCAACAACAGGGGATTATTTCTCAAAATTCTGGAGGCTAGAAATCAGAGGTCTTGATGTCAATATGCTCAGGTTCTAGGGAGGGGTCTTAGGGTTGGGAATGGAAGGGGAGGAGAGGAGAGAGATAGAAAGATGGAGATGGAGTTAGAGAGAAAAAGATAGAGCTGGAATAGAGATAGAAAGAGAAAAGGAAACAGAGGTAGTGATATAGAGAGATAGAGATAGAGACAGAGATAGAGATAGAGGTAGAGGTAGAGACAGCGAAAGCTAGTATCTTTCTCCTCCTCTTCCTCTTCCTCTTCCTCCATTTCCTCCTCCACCCCCTCGTCCTCCTCCTCTTCCTCCTCCTCCTTCTTCTCCTTCTCCTCCCCATCTCCAGCCCCTCCCCCCTCCTCCTCCTCCTTATCAAGATTTGCACCCCCTTCCTGAGGGTTCCACCCTCCTGGACTAGTAATCCCCAAAGACCCAACCTTCCACTACCAGAACATCAGGTGATAGAATTTCAACCCAGGGATTTTAGAGGACACCGTATTCCATTCACAGCAGCTGGAGGAGCTGCCAGAGTATTTTCCAAAGTGGCTGCACCATTTTGCATCCCAGCAGCAATTTACTATCCTTTCATAAGTGGCAAAGTTTAAGAGGCTCCAGCAGCCACAACATCCTTTGGGCTTTCTATACTCTGGACAGCACATATAAAATAAACCCACCTGGGGATCAGGATACCTGAGCACATCCAATGACCTCTCAGAGTTTTCCTCACTAGTTCTGGCACCTCTTTTTCTCTAAATGGACCCTCCCAGGGGTCTCTGCTCAAAAGAATTCAAGCTTGATTTCTTACATTCAGCTGAAGATGCCTAGAGTGAGTGACCTAAGGAAAGTGACAGGAAGCACATGGCATTTTTGAAGTGTCACTTCCTGTGTGAACTGTTCTTCCAGTGTAGGAGCACAGATGACATTTTCTAAAGGGGTTAGCAAACATTATGTGGGCATAATTTAAAATCACCAGACTCTCTATAAAAAAGAAATCACTTGCCAAATACCATCACCTCAGTTTTTTACAATTATTTGCATAGCACATATTACTATCTGATATTTTCTGTTTTGCTTACCTCCATAACCCTTAAAACAATGCACACTGAGATAATAGTGCCTTACATATCTTATTCACTATTATAATCCCGGCATTTAGTAGAGTAGTACCTGACACTCAATAGACAATAAATATCCATCAACTAAATAAGTGAACAATGAATGACAAAGTCTATTCTGAAGTGGTCACCTCACCAACATTGATATCTGAGGGCTCTATTAGAGAATACCCCACTTCCCCTCTTCATCTACTTTTTTCTACTCTGCTCTCTTCACCTTCTTTCCCTCTCTCACTCAGACATAATTACAAACCATTTGCCAATATTTCAAGTCTGCACTCCCTAGTGTGACCCAATGATTCTCACCTTGTATTTGTGAACAAGCATATCAGAGTACATGACTTCATCATTCAGATATGTCAAAGATAGATACTCACTAGACACTTTGATAGAAATGAACTATACAAATTTGGTGGGGGGTGGTCAGAAGGGAAAAACTGGGAGAAAAGGAAGGAAGAAGTTACACTATTCAAAAAGAGATGTACTTGTATGGTGTATAACATGTGAACACCGTTATATGTTATAGACTGTGATAGACAATTTGCTCCAGGAAAGTTAGAATGAACTTGTGACTTTAAATGAGCATCATTATTCCACAATACTGTGAAATTCCGGAAATTATGTAATCACTTAATCACAATAAAAAAAAAAAAAGAAAGAACCTCCAGGAAGGTAGGGAGGGAAGGGATGGTAGGGGGAAAACAATGGAGGGGGTAACAATGTTCAAGAGGAAGTGTACTCATTACCTCACTCATGTAACTGTAACCCTCTGTATAGTATCTTTACAATAAAAAAAAAAGAAATGTACTCTGTAGGTGGTTTATGTAACTCTAACCCCTCTCTCTATCACTTTTACAATAATTGTTTAAAGATACTATGTAACCCTTTGTCTTGCTTATGTTACAGATCATATATTAGCTTAGGTCTAGTTTGTTTTTTTTGTTGTTTGTTTCCTGGGTTTTTGTTTGCTTATTGTTTTAATTTTTTTCCTGCCAGATACAGTAAGATCTGGTCTGTATTCACAGAAGTCTATTTGTCAGCCTACCATTCTGAACACTTCTGTCCCTGAAATATAGCTAGAGAGACATAAGCCTGAGCATTCTAACTACATGTCATTGCCACTATTGTTTCTTTTCACAATCCTAATTCCATGTTCTGATGATAAAACTTCATTAGTGTCTGCACTTCCTCTCCCATACATACAAAACACTGTCTTCTGCTGAAACCATTAGCAGAGCTCTGCGTCATACAGCTCAGCTGTCTGACAGCCATTGTGAGTGAGCTAAACTGTGAGGAAAGGAACATTTTTGACAATTTCCATTATCATCAAATGGAGATATTTACTTGCACAAATATTAAAGGTTATTTAAAGATGTAAACTGACTTCATTTCATTAGTGGGTTTGTAGAAGGTAATAATTGAAAACAACTACCTAGCCTCATCAGAATAAATTACCAATTCATTTTCTGAAAGAAAAATGTCATTTATTTAGTCTATGTTTTTCACTACTTACAATGGTAGAAGATGAAAACAAAAACCTATGAAATTTCAGAATAGGAAATATTCAAATACTCTTATCAGCTAACCTAAATCAGACAATGGGCTATTGTTCTGAGAACCTGACTAAGAGATACCCTGCCAGATAAGATACACATCAATGACATCAACTTGAGTTTGGAAAAAAAGAAGTAGAAGTAAATGTGGATAATTTCTCTTGAATTCCAGTTCCAAGAGTTTACTAAAAACATTAAAATGTGTACAAATATGTGTTCACCCTTGTGTTCTTTATAATAATCAAAAAAGAATGACAATGAAAGGATTCAGTGTAGTGATATTACAGTTTGCAGTAAAGATAATTTAAAAATATGTTGGACAAGAATTTGTAGTGCCACGTGGAAACATTACTTCCACTGGGAGTAAAGCAAGCTAAGAAAATGTATGCTACTAGGCACAAGTGCTCACACCTGCAATCCTAACTAGTTAGGAGGCTGAGATGTGAGAACTGGGGTTCTAAGCCAGCCTAGATGCACAAATTTTTCAAGACTTTTATCTTTGATTAACCAGCAAAAAGCCAAAAGTGGAGGTATAGTTTAAGTGGTAGGGCATCTAAGTTCAAGCCCCAGTACTGGCTGGTTCATGTGAGCTCGAGCTCGAGCTCTCTCTTTCTCTCTCTCTCTCTCTCTCTCTCTCTCTCTCTCTCTCTCTCTCTCTCTCTATATATATATATATATATATATATATATATATACTTATATATGCATATATGTATTTTATCATACTACTTATAAAATATAAGCACCTGTATTTGTATTGAAATGATGGAAAGATATAGCAAAAGACATATCAACTTAGTAATGAGGTGATTGATGATTTCATTTTTCTGTTTTGATAAAGAGGAAAACACCAATAATCTAATATTATTCAAGCATCATCAGCAATGATGTTGGAAGCCTATTTTTGCTTAGCTTGTCTCCTTGTACAATAGACCACATCTCATGTCTTCTTTTTTTCCCCATCATGGGGCTTGAACTCAAAGCTTAGGCACTGTCCCTGAGCTTTTTCACTCAAAGCTAGCACTTTACCACTTTGAGCCACAGCGCCACTTCCAGTTTTCTGGTGATTAATTGGAGATAAGAGTCTCACAGACTTTCATTCTCAAGTGGCTTTGAAATAAGATCCTCAGATCTCGTCCTCCTGAGTAGCTACGGTTTCATATGTGAGCCACCGGCGCCCATTAACAATGACTTTTCAGACAGTGAATTGGTAATAATTTATTCAGCCTGGGTGGCACAACCCTCCTCAACCAGCATAACCTCCATCCTCCCCAGAAAGCAGCCTCTCAAACAAGACGGTAGTTTTCTTCCTTTTAGGAAGACCAGGGCCAATGAGCAGTCCAAGGATCAGGAAATTCAGCAACTTCTCTCCTGTCACTTTACCATTGAATTCTCCTCATAGTCCAAGCTCCAGCCATCACACAACATTTCAGCACAACAGAAAGAGAGGAAATGGAGTCCAAGGTCACAGGCAACACTGATTGTTACAATCCACTAGCCAGAACACAGTCAGATGAATACCACAAGGAAATGTCACCAAACCCTGGGAAATGTAGTCCTATATGGTGCAGCTAAAAGTCAGGAGTTCATTTTTTAAGGAACAAAGAGAAAAGGACACAAGAGGGTATATACCCATGTCTGCCACAAAAATCATCCCTCTAGGCATCACAGGCAGACAGAAGGCAGAGAAGACAAACTAAACGTAATTATGTCAACATTTTTCTGCATGCATTCCACCAAGAAAGCATTCCCTGGTGCTTGTATTTATTTGAAAACAGTCTACAGCATTCTGAGATATGGTCTCTCGGGAAGAAATAACACAGCTGCAGCGAATAAAGCAGATGGGAATTAAGGATGCTGGAGAAGCTCCAAAACATGGTCCCATTGTCCACTAAGTGCCTACCCTACAAAGAATGTGAGCCAAAATAGAAACTTTATGAAACTTTGAAGCAGTTGATTAATGTAAACCTTCATGAATAATGCAAGGCTGTGCACTGGGGTTTGATGTGAAGCAGAGGAAAAACAGATTAGCATGTTCATCTTGGCTTACAAAAATTAAGAAAATTTCACAGAGGAATTTGGGGCATTTGGGGATGAGACATGTGACTAGGAAACATGGCCGCTGCTCCGCTGGACAAGGGGCTCAAGTGGTAGAACCCCAGTTGGGGAGCAAGAAAGGCTAAGGAAGGGGTGCAAGCCCTTGAGTTCAAGCTCTGGTATCAGCACAAAATACATACATTAATAAAATGGCTGCTGCTGTCATGCTCCTTGGAAGGGCCTCCAAGCAGAAAGCCAACTGGCTTGCTCAGGAGATTTTCAGCTAGAGAGGAGGGGCAGTTTTCCCAGCGCCAGCTCTGTATGAAACGGAATACAGGTAGGGCCAGTCATCAAAGGTGCTTTCAGAGAGGCTCCTTCTTTGCCCAATAACTGAATGACATCTTCCTCCATCAGACATTCTTTATATTAATGACATTCAAAATAACATTCAAAGATAGCTGAGAGGTGCTGTACAGGCAAACCATTCCAAAATGCAATCCCTACCAGGCACTGGTGGCTCATGCCTGTAATCCTAGCTACTCAGGAGGCTGAGATCTGAGGATCGCAGTTCAAAGCTAGCCCAGGCAGGAAAGTATGTGACACTCTTACCTCCAATAAACCACCAGAAAAACTGGAAGTGGCACTTTGACTCAAGCGCTAGCCTTGAGCTCAAAAGCTGAGGGTCAGCACCAAGGCCCAGAGTTCAAGTTCCACGACCAAAAAAAAAAAAAAATCAAATCTCTTCAATTCTGCCCCTAACCTGTCTCTTACACATTTTATTCTGAACTGTATCAGCCTTACAAAAGATATAAAGGATTTCCATGGTTAAAAAAAAAGAAAGAAGGTTTGAAGTAAAAAAGTTTAGCAACTGTGTATACATTACCTAGCATTACATATAAATTATTGCTAATGAAATTGAGACCTCTTTAATCCTTCTTGGCCCTGAAAACTACTGCTATTTTGGACCTGGTATCAATAAGTATCTATCACTCCCAAGCCCAGGATGTTGTCTAAATTTAGTATTTCCCAACCATCACCTCCATGTGCCTTAACCTTCCGTTGGGTCAGGTCATTACCATTTTTTTCCCCACCAAAACCATAGCATACAACGAGCACCACTACCATAGTCTTCTTACCTCTACTGTCTTCCTCCATTCAATTTCTCTCCCACATTGCAGTCACAATGTCTACCTCTGCTCAAGAACTTCAAATGGCAAGTCTAAGCACAGCATCCGCATCCAGTGCCAAATGAACTCACTTCCTTCCCAGAGACCTGGAAGGGTTTGCATAAGGAGTGAGGTGAGGTTAGAGTTTTTATCTGCTTCACAACAAATGAGCCTCTGTACATGTGTTTACCAAGCTGCAGCAATAGAATGCCTGCCAAGTGTCTTTTCATTTTAGTACAAGGAATTTAACAGATCTGTTCAAATCTCAGTTCCTCTCCTCAGCAGAGCCTAGGGGAAGGTTGCTCTACTTGGAAGTTCTATTCCTATTACACGTAAGAAAGAGATGAGCTTATCTAGGCTAATCATCAACGTAATTTTGCTCTTCTATAGATTGGATATCGCTGCCCAGCCAAGGACCACATTTCTTATTTCCTGTTCAGTCTGGAAGTTGATTTTTACCTAGCAACAAGCTAGTTGTGACTCTTTCATTGGTGCTGAGAGAAGACCCAGTATTCCCAGAGAAGAGACAAAGAACCTTCGCACACATGCCAACCATAGCATGAGCACTAGTATATTTGCATAGAGTCTTCTTGGCCCAGGTTTCATGGGGAAGGAGATGATGGCCTCGTAAGTTGGTAGACCTGCAAGGCATGTGATTGCTAGACATGCAATGCATTTATGTTGGGGGGCACCCACCATGGGAAATCCGTCACTTTTCTAGCAAGCAATAAGCAAGCCTCTTGTTTCTGGTGGTGTGCATATATGTGTGGGAAGAGAAATGGGCCCTGTTTCAACAAATCCTCTCTGCCCCTCCCGTTAGCTGGATGGTTGGAAGGACAATAATGAGAGACCTTGGAAGCCAAGTAGCTGCCATCAGCTGGGGTGCTAGAATGACGATGTGCAGAGGAGTTGCTATCAGTTCAGAACATTCAGTTCAAATTGTCCTATGGGCAGGAAGTAAACTTTTTAACCTGTAAATCATCAGATTATCCAGAGTCCATTTGTTACAGTGACACGGTCTATCTTTCCCTGACACAGCATTGAACTCAGGATTATGAGTGTTAGGTGAAATTCCAACAGCTAACATTTACATAGAGCATACTATAAGCCAGTTCTTGCTACATGCTGTGTTAGTCAGCTATTCATCTCTGAGACAAAATACCTGAGAAAAACAACTTAATAAAGGAAAGATCTATTTTGGTTCATGATTTCAGAGGATTCGTCCAAGCTCTGCTGACTCTATTGCTTAGGCCTGTGGCAAAGCATATAGTAAAACATCATGGCAGAAGGACATGGTAGGGGAAAGCTGCTCACTTCATGCTAGCCATGAAGCACAGAGAGTGTAAGCGTAAGATCCTGAGTTCAAATCCAGTACTGCCAAAATCATCATAGTCATGATCGTCACCATTACCACCACCACCACCACCATCATCACAATTTTCTTAAGGATTGAGGACTAGAAAGTGGCACAAATATCTTCAGTATGCTTTCCAGTGTTTCAGTTTTAAGTTCTCTTTCTTTCTGTTTTCCCAACCCCTTTGATTCCAATTCTGTTTTTCCTTTCTCTTTTCTTCTTCCCTGACTGTTAAATTTTGCTTTCATGAAAGACAGTATAATGCAATGCAAAAAATAAAATACTACATCCAGAAGATTTCATTTTGTTTTCTGCCACTTAGTGCTGTGTGAACTTGATGAAACTTTTTTTTGTTGGTGGTGGACTCAGAGCCTGGGCGCTGTTCCTAAGTCTCTAGTGCTCGACCATTTGAGCAATAGCACAACTTCTGGGTTTTAAGTGGTTCATTGCAGATAAGACTTTCACTGGGACTTTTCTGCAGAAGCTGTCTTCAAACTGCAATCCTCAGATCTCAGCCTCCTGAGTAGCTAGAATTACAGGCATGAGCCATCACCGGCTTATGAAACATTTTTATCTCTGTGAGCCTCAGTCCTCTCGAAAAAATAATAGATGCATCATAATATTTGTCTTACCCATCTTACACGATGACCATGAGGCTCAATTAAAATAGATTGCATCAAAGGTCTTTACAAATTGCAAAACATCCTAGAAATGGCAGATGTTACTCTCTATTCTACCTCCATCCCATATGCCAGCAGTTCACAAGGCCCCTGGATGGCAGCGTCAGCATCACTGGGAACTTGTTAGAAATGCAAATTCTCAGGCCCCATCCAGAGCTGCTGTAGTAGAAAATAGAGTTGTGGCTCAACAAACTGTGCTTAGCCTGTACGGCGGGTGATCCTAACACAGACTTAGAGTTGAGAACTCTGTCACACGTGGTTGCACACATGTGCACGCACACACATGTTTATATTCAGGTGAAATCAAGTTTGAATTAAATAAGAAACTATGTGCTATGGTTTGAGTGGGTCTCCTAAATTTCACGTACTAAGAGACTTGGTCCCCAAAACAGCAGTGTTGACAAGTGCTTCCCTTCAGAGTACCCTCACAGAATCAGTTTTCTATGAGATTGATCCTGCCTCTTCAGTCTCTCTCCCTTTAATGTCTGCATCCAAACATGGTCTCTGTGAAGATTCTGATTTTCTGGAAATCCAGTCTTAGAAAGGAACACCAGTGAGAAAAATCCACATTTGCATGTCCATCCCCATATCCTAGTCATTTCCAAAGAGAGAAGTCTTATATCAACCAAAGCCACAAACTATGAGGAAATGATATGCAGGGGAAGATTCTGTTGACTAAAACAGACTCCCCTGTAAAAGACAGACCCAGTGTAAACCCACTCTCACATTCCTGTTCCTGAATCTTTATAGTCCTTCTTGATTCAATTCACAACTCTGTCAGAGGAAACCAGTGCATCCCACAGTGAGTCTGCCCATTAGCCATCCCTCCTCTGTGTGGGCAGGAATATGAAAGATGGAGAAGGAGCAGCTGGAGAGCCAGGCAGGTCTAACATGGGCACTGTTCCTCAGCTCCAGCTGATGGCTGGGGGAGGGAAGGGGCGGCAAACCCATGTTTCCCGGTCCTGAATTTGTCAAAAGAGGCTGGAAATATTGTTTTGTTTTGTTTTATAGACAGGCACAGTAGCAGCTGGTGATCTTGAGCGTATTTACTTGTGTTTTCCATGTCTGATGTGTACAGCTGCACAGTGAAAGGAAGGAAGAAGCATAAGACCTTATAACGATGCTTCCAGGAGATCATTTGCGCAAGGTCTTCCCTGAAGGACAGGCATATACAGAGCAAGTGATCAGCGATGGCAGCCTTTTGTTTCTTACTAGGCTCTGGCAGGGTCACGAGCCTACAATCTCCTCTTTCTTGTTCTTTTCTATTCAGAGTGCAGTGTCCTGTCTGTAACGGCAGGCAGGCACAATAGAGTCCACCTGTGAAAGAGAGATCCACGGTTCAGTGGGAAATCTCTGGAGCGAGGCAGGCTAGAGGCCCTGCAGGAACCAACTTCAAACAGCATCTGGAGAGGGCCTTTCTAGTGGAGAAAATAAAGATATGAGTAAAGAGAAAAAGGAGAAGGGGAAGTAACATGAAGAAAAGGAAGGGAAGAAGGGAAGGGGGGAATGTGAGGAAAGAGTGAAAGGTAGAAACATTAACATGCAGGAAGACCTTAGAATTGTATGTGGGGATCTAAAAGCTGTTCAGCAAGTCATGCTTCCTATAGTTACTAATAACTTGTGAAGATATTTAAAATACTCAGTTTAAAAGATGCTATCTTGGCCAGGCATAGTGGTACACATCTCCATAGGCCTTGTTCTCAAAAGCCAGGGGCAAGAGGAGTACAGATTCAAAGCCAAACTGGCTTACCTAGCAAGATCCCATCTCAAAAAAGTCAATCTATAAGTTTAGAATTTTACAAATATCCAATTAGGAAAAAAAGAAAAAGACTGGATAGTCAACAAATATATGAGCAAGATTTCCTTGGGAACAGGATTTGGGTGAAATTCATGCTCTGTTTCACTCAGATAAAATTCCTAAATTGTTCTAAATAATTCCATGTAATTTTTAATAAGACAGAATGAGAATTATTTATTCAAAGTAATCTTTATGATTGAAGCTGTAACCGAAGTGAGCATGCGTTTCAATCTTTTTTCAATCTTCCAGCAGGTGGCGCAATGGCAATGTCGGGTTCCTTTTATGTCCCAAATAACAGGATTTTAGGACTTTGCTCTTTGAAGGTGGGCCAGTTCCCCATCCTGGTTGTTCATGGAGCAGAGGCTCATGGTTCCTAGTAGACAGGGGCAATAGGGAAAACCAAAATTCAGAAGCTTCCCACACTCACCTCCCTAGCTTGGTGGTTCAGTTCTTCAGACAGTAGAATAAAACAATGTTAGAGAAATACAATGATTCTACAGAAGAGATGCCTAGCCCCCCCCCCCCCACTCTTTCTCAACCTGACAACCTGTAATTTTATCAGAGGCAACGTTTAGTGGACATTTTTAGATTGGATCATGTATATTTGCAGTTCAACTACATCCTGGTCTGGAAGGGAAAGAACCCCCAGAAGAAGAAAAAACAATTCCACTTAGTTATTTTAACATTGGTTTTAACTCTTAAATTTGACTTCCTTCAAGAAAACCTGCCCAGGGTTGAGTATTTGGCTTAAAACAACTGTCTAGCAAGTATGAGGTCTTTAGTACAAAACCCAGTTTTGCCAATAAATAAATATTTTTTAAAAAAGAAAATCACCCCAAAGTGAACTAGAAAAGGGGAAAAGGCATTATTGTTCACCAAAATGACCCACCTTCTGTCCAGACCCATTAACATGAGGATATATAGAAGGTTCTGTGCCCTTGCTGCTATTTCTTGAAGTTCTTTGATTTCTTTCTCATAGTTCTTCTTTATTAGTCTCCTGTGCCCTTCTCCATGTTGATGGATGGGGACAGAGGGAAGAAAAAGAGGAAGAGAGGGAGGATGGAAGGGGAAAATGGGAGGGAGGAGAGGAAGCAGGTAAGGAAGGAGCGGACGGCAGGAAGGAAAGGGTAGGCACAGCTCCTCTTGGCAAAGAGAAGCTATTCGGGGGACATCCCTGTGACTGGTTTGCTGGATGGGTCAGATGATTTTTTAAACCAATTAACAACCAATGTGCTGAGTAGCAGCCAATCAGAAAGATTGATCCTAGTAATCTCCTGATGACCCGTGGGGTGCCAGGCACCTTCTGTTGGACTATCAGGAAGTCCAAGGGACCAAGAGAAGAGATGGCAGCGGAGACACACAAGGACATTTGACGGACCAAATGCTACAGAAGTATTTCAGGATTTCAATAGCCTGGTTCACTGCTGGTGGACCCTGGTTAAACAGCAGCTTTAACTCAAGTTGTAAGGTTCAATTCTACACCTGTCTATGGGTCCCTTAGTCCACTGGGCAAGACTGGTGGGCTCATCTGTAAGTATGCCCTCCTTGGTGAAAGAGATCTGTGAGGAACGGGTGACTAGGTCAGCAGAAATTCCACTCTAATTCTGGAAGGACCAATAGAGGTCAGAATGGCACATGGTTGATTCCTCGTGTTGGGTAGCTAGTATAAGACACTCTGCTAGGCTGGGACTTAACCACAGGCTGCATTCTTCCTGAGAAGCTGCTAGAATCTCAGTCTGTTCTTGCATTTAGGAGAAGGGGAGTTAAAGCAAGTGTTGCCTTCAGATATGCTGGGCACCACAAACAAACAACAGAAAAGATTCATGTGCTCACTGGAGCTGAATTTTAATTGATACTTTCTCAAACAGTGTTCTGAACCAACGTCCCTCAGCCCCCAAAGATGATGAAGGGGATGTGGTTTAACGCCACAATTAGCAGACAAGCCCACAACAAATACAGTAAACATTAATCATATTAAATATCGAACGCAGACTTTGGTACGCTTGAAGAGCAATGGGTTTTTAAATTTTTATTTTACAGAAGACAAAGCAATGATTGTGGAGGAATTATTCCGATGTCAGCGCGGAAGGGAAATAATGTAACATTCTGGAATTTATATAAAAATTACAGCTTTGTTGTGTTTCACACTATATATAGTAATTTAATCATTTGCAGCTGATTAATTTCAGTGGAGGAAAATGTAGCATAATGCATCCCTAATGGAGTTCCAAGGTTCGAATTCTAATTGTGAGTTGGGCACAGTTTAAGTCTAAATTAGCCATTAGCTTGGACAAAGGACACAGGTTGAACTGGAGTCATCTGTTGATACATATCAAGTCAACAAGGGGAGAGCAACGGAGAGCATCAGAAAAAATGCTGGCTGCAGAACTCTCTTTGCTGGGTTTATAATTAGAATTCCTTATGCTAGCAGGGTGCTGCTTTACATTAGAAAACACTATCTTGTCTTTCTGTATCTTATTGGCTTTGGTCTTCATCCACATTTGTGTGGTGGTAGTTTCTGGTCCAGCTTGTGGTAAAGAAACTGAGGCTCAGAGGAACCACATTGAAGGAGGATAGTCTGCAGCCAGGTTCGAGCCTAAGTGTCCCAGCTTCTTGGCCAGTATTCTTGTTCTGTCAAGATCTTTTCTAGAGAATTTTTCTCCTACTGTGTGATGGTCCAGATGATACCCGTACAAGAAAAGCTCAGCAAAACTCCTTGTTATAAGTGCACAGTTGAAGCCGGGCGCTGGTGACTCACGCCTGTAATCCTACCTACTCAGAAGACTGAGATCTAAGGATCGCGGTTCAAAGCCAGCCCGGGCAGGAAAGACCGTGAGACTCCTATCTCCAATAAACCACCAGAAAACCGGAAGTGGCGCTGTAGCTCAAGTGGTAGAGCGCTCGCCTTGAGCTGAAGAGCTGAGGGACAGCGCCCAGGCCCAGAGTTCAAGCCCCACGACCGACAAAAATAAAAAATAAAATAAATAAGTGCACAGTTGATCACAGAACACAGATAAGAGGCCATTGCCATTAGAATCCCCTTCACAAGCCAAATAGGGTAGACCACATCTGAAATCCCAACACTCTGGAGGCAGAGACAGGAGGCCTGCAAGTTTGAGGCCAGTCTGGGTTACATAGCAAGACCTAGCTAAACAAAACCAAACAAAAAAATCTCCCCTTATAGATGAGGCTCTGGTTGGGGGATACTTGCCCAAGGATAGAGTTGGGACTGAAAAACTCACTTTTCACTCCACACCTCATACTTCTCAAAGATGCCCTGTGAATGCGAGGCTTCCTGATTATCTTGTATCCTGATGCGGACTGGGTACGTTGAGTTGGGAGGGTACATTTGGGGCCAAGGCATTGAGAGTCCATGTGTCAGATATCTCCGGATCCTGCCCTTGCCAGAGTGGCCAAGGAAGGAGAATCTGGCTGTGCCAGTGGTGCAATGGCAGGAGATAGGAAGGAGAGAGACAAGTGACCAAAGCCCAGTGCCAGGTTCCCCCTACAGGGCTACCATGTCAAGGGCTGGCTGTGTTCCACACCAGAAGGTCATGAAACCATGAGGGACCACACTGCTCCCTCTGTCTCCAGGCTGAATAGTCATTCTATATGCCTTCCTATTATTTCCCTACTGGCAGCTCCCTAGCCCATTCATTCTCTCTCTCTCTCTCTCTCTCTCTCTCTCTCTCTCTCTCTCTCTCTCTCTCTCTCTCTCTCTCTCTCTCTCTCTCTCTCTGTCTCTCTCTCTCTGTCTCTCTCTCTCTCTCTGTCTCTCTCTCTGTCTCTCTCTCTGTCTCTCTCTGGTTCTGTCTCTGTCTCTGTCTCTCTGTCTCTCTCTCTCTCCACCCCCCCCCGCCCTCCTCCCAGAGCCCCACACTTTCACACTTACAAATGGCTCTACTACTTGAGCCAGACCCCCTAACCCTGTGGCTAGCTTCTCTTCCCAGAGGAAGAATGAAAACTCCAACATTCAGATCAGAACTTGTAATTAAGAATGAAACTCACTACATAAGAATCCTGGCAGGAAACAGTCTTTTAACAGCTTAGGAAAAGAGATTTTAAAAAAGAAATAAAAAAGACTATTTAATTGGTGAATGGGTAGGATTAAGAAAACATACAAGACCTATAAAGACATGAAGACCATGGAGGAGCAGGTAGAGCTGACATTCCCAAGGTTGGAGGGGCAAGAGCAGAGGGTGGTATCACAGAGAGTCCGCTGGTGGGGACTGAGGTAGTGAAGGATGAAGGGACAACTGGGGGTGAGGACTGAAGCAGGGAGGAGGAGACCCCAACCACACCACCCTCTTCCCTCCGAAGTCTTTCCAGCAGCAGCCTCCCATAAGCCACACAGAACCACAAATCTGAGTGGCAAAGAACAGAGATGGCTCTGGGCTCGGGCTTAGCCTCCCAGAGGAAAACACAGGGCCAAGAATGTAGACCGTGGAACTCACTATGCAAAGGAAGAGAGTGGTCTACACAGTCACCATGGGTTTTCACTGAGGCTAGGGTCCGGGAATGCGACTATACTTACCAATGAAACACTTGCTCAGCTGCTGATGCTAAAACCATTGAGTGAAAAAGTTGGCCAGTAGGATTTTAACCTGTTCTCCAAGTACCCTCCCAAAGGTTACATGTTTATCACAAAAAGGAAGATTTTTGTCAGACTCTGTTTTAACTGTGCCATCCCTGATAGTAGCATAAACTGGCACAGTTATCCCCCCAGGACAGAACGAGGGGGGGCTATGCATCACCCTCCTTCCCACTGCTGAATTTGTCTTTGTCATATTCTTGCCAAAATGCCTAAGCTGAGACTAATCAAGAGGAAATAATCAGACCAGTCTGGATCACAGAGCATTCTGGAAGACAGCTTGTCTGGACCCTTCAGAAAAGTCAGTGCCCTGAACAGTAACATAGCTAGGCAGGAAAGAAAGCACTACATGGAGTGACTTCAACAACAAGGCCAACGGTCACAAACACAATGCTGTACACAAGAAGCCAGACTTTGAAAAGAGTCCACAAAACGTCATTCGATTTACACAGAATGTAAAAATAGATAAGCCCAACTTAGATACTGGAAGTTAAAACAGTGGTTACCCTAGTAGGCAAAATAGAGGAGAAAACACAAGAGGGAATTTTGGGGTACTGATTATGTTCTGTTTCTTGACTTAGGTTCTGGTTACAGGGTATCTTTGATTTTGTGAAACTATTGCGTCTAGTGTAGATTGTAGAAAAGAGAAGAGAAGGGAGGGAAGAAGAAGGAAGGAAAGGAAAGGAAATGAGAAGGAAGGGAAAGGGGCTGGGAAGGTAGCTCAGTGGTAGAGCGCTTGCCTTGCATGCATAAGGCCCTGGGTTCGAGTCCTCAGCACCACATAAGCAAAAAGAAAAAAGCCGGAAGTGGTACTGTGGCTCAAGTGGTAGAGCACTAGCCTCGAGCTGAAGAGCTGAGGGACAGCACCCAGGCCCAGAGTTCAGGCCCCACAACCGGACCCCCTTCCACCCCCTCCCCCCAAAAAGAAGGAAGGGAAAGGAAGGGGAGGGGAGAGAAAGGAGGCTAAATGTTAGCAATTGATGAAACTAGGTGAAGGATGTACAGAACTCTGATGCTCATTTTATTATTCTTTTTAACTCTTCTCTGTGTTCAAAATACTCAAAAATAAGAAAAATGAGAGGAAATTCAGGGAATGGTTTTAAAAATTGTTCAGTTATATGGAAATGGCCAGCATACTGGGCATCAGCAATGGCCTCTACCGAGATCTCACATCATTCACATTTATTTTAAATATATGCAAAGTATTCATACTTAGCCAGCACAGAACAACTTAAAGCTATTTTGCAGCCATCATGATTCCTGAACACAAGCCAAATACCTCAACTTGTACTCCAACAGAAATAGCAATTTTCTCCCGTGTTAAAGAAAAGAGTGAGCTGAACATCTTAAGCTGGGATTCAGATCTCCATGACCATCCTGGTGTTTTCTGGGTATTTTCATTCTCAGAGGTTAGTATAATGTTAGGCAATCTTAACAATGCTCACCAACTCTAGAATCTATTCTATTCAAGCTGTGATTGGAATCCTATTTTCCCTTCAGAGTCTATACTAGCAGGAGGAAAAAAAGAAAACAAAAAACCTTGCTCCCTCTTCTCATATGTTCAGTCCTAGGCAAGAACAGAAAATCCCCAAAGAGAGTGGACCAAAGGAGAAAGATACTCTATTTGTCTTTGTCTTTCTACTCAGATGCCACACTAACTAGAGGCCAGCCACAGAGAATCTGTAGAGATCAGGTACATGAAGAAACAACCATTCCCATTTCCAAGGTCAGAGCTGGAAAATCTTTACACTTTTCCCCAGCCCCATTCCCTGAGCTGCAAAGCTTTAGAGGGCACAGGCAACTGCAACCTTGTAGCATTTGGCTCTGGGGAAGATACAGAATCTGCTTTCAAGGCTGTTGAGCCTGTATGGTATTCCTTCAGGACTCCTTGGCATGACTGGCCTGGGGTTTGTGGGGGCAAGGCTCTGGAGCAGCATAACAGACAAAGAGCTGAATAACAGAGCCAGCTGTGATCACCAGGAATCCAGTTTTATACTTCAGACATTTTGCATTTGGAATAAATTCTTAGATGCTGTACTAAAAACTTCGTGTTATTTTATGTCATTCTTATAATACCTTAATCAGATACCTCATTTTTATAAATTAAATTACTAAGTCCTATAAAGGCAATTTGCTCATATGAGATGGTTCATTTCATGGATCAGTTTGACTGGGATACTGAGTGCCCAGATATTTGGCTAGATATTATTCTGGGTGCTTCTGTGAGGTATTTCTGGATGAGATTCATATTTAAATCAGGAAAAGATGTAAAGGAAATTACCTTCACCAGTATGGGTGAGTCTCATCCATTTAGTTGAAGGCCTGAACAAAAATGCTGAAGAATTAACTTGTTCTCTGTGCTTGTCTTTGAGTCAGGACATAGGTCCTAGTTCTATATGGAAGTACTTTCTGTGCATCCAAACATATCAGTTGGTTAAATTTTCACTCCAAGAGCTTACATCAAGGTTTATTTATCCAAGCCGGGCATCAGTGGCTCCTAGCTACTCAGGAGGCTGAGATTTGAGGATCATGGTTCAAGGCCAGCCTGGGGAGGAAACTCCATGAGACTCTTATCCCCAATAAACCAGAAGTGGCTCAAGTGGTAGAGTGCTTGCCTTGAGCTGAAGAGCTGAGGGATAATGCACAGGCCCAGAGTTCAAGCCCCATGATCGACCAAAAAAAAAAAAAAAGGTATATTTATCCAGTCAAAGGTACATCTTTATAGACTCATTACCATGTCTATTGGACTATTTACAAATAGTCTAATGAAATGCTAATATAGTTTCTCTTCTGTGCCCAAGTCCATCCTTTTAATCTTCTTTTCTCCCATTTTAATCATTCGTCTTCTTCCATTTTATCCACTTGTCTGTGTATGCATCTGTCTGTTTGCCCATCTGGAGGTTAGTGAACAAAAAGTTGGAATTACTGAGTATCAGTGGCCCATGCCTATAATCTTAGTTACTCAAGAGACTGACATATGAGAATAACAAATTGAAGCCAACCCAGGCAGGAAAATTTGAGATTCTTATTTCCAAAAAATCACCAAAAATCCAGAAGTGAAGCTATAGCTCAAGAGGTAGAGTGCCATCCTTGAGCACAAGAGTTAGGGGTCAGCATCCAGATCCTGAGTTCAAGCCCAGTACCAGCACACACACACACACACACACACACACACACACACACACACACACACACACACACACACACACACACACACACACACACACACACACACACACGTGAGTATGATTGAATAAGGCCCTGAGGAATTCTACAATAGAAAACAAAAAACAAAAAAAATCAAAGCAAAGGCTTTAATTCAGTAATTTCCCACAGTTTTATTTTTTTAACCCCTTTCTTAAAGGCAATGTCTTAAGACACAACCCACTGTTGGAAATAGGCCTGCAACTGGAATAGCAAAGATTCCATACACATTTTCAGAGAACAATTGCTCAGAGATGACAATTGCTATTCCAAAGCACTGAAGCAAATCCTCCAGCACACACAGGCCACCAGAGCGTGCTTAGCAGATGTTTACAGATAGCTTGATGTTAATTTCCACACCAAACATGTATGTCTGGCCTTGCCTTATTATTGATGATTGCTGAATTCTAAGAAACTCGGTCCAGCCCATCATCCTGCTTGAGCTAACCATATCTGACACAGTGAGTTCCCACTCCTGTGACCCCCTACCCTGCTCATACCATCCAGAGCCCAAGAGGTAATCTCATGCTTGTGTTTTAGCATAAACTTCGAATCACATGCATACTAACACTACTTCATAAGCAAGAAATTACCACGTCTGGTTCATTGACATTTACATCTGAGAACCATTTCAATCAGATTAATCCGTTTATCTAAATAATCTTCCACTCAGTTCACAGCGTCAGAACTCACCAGACATTCTCTATTGATGCTCTAAACCTTCCTTTTTTTTAATAGACTGAGATGGCAGATTAATTATTACCTGGATTTGGTTATACTGCATCCTTGCAGAGGTATGAAGGAATCCAAATAATAATCTCCATCCCAGGAAGGAGGAAACAAGAGTTGAGGATGTAGTTCAGTAGTGGAGAGCTTGCCTAGCATTCTGAAGGCATTATAAGCAAACAACAAACTCCTTGTCCAACAAAAGAGAAAGGGAGAAAAGTTGAGAATGTGAGAAAAGAGCAGGGTGGATGGAGATGCAAATGTCAGTCTATTACTGAATGAACTTTTAGAGAAAAAAGCTTAGATACAGGTTACCCTGTATTCATTAGGAGAGGTAGCTTCTCAGGAGCTTTAACAAAGAATCAAGGAATTTGATGGCTGATAATAACAAGAGTTCATTCTCACCTATACATAACGTCCTCTTAGGGCCAGCTAGCATTCTACTCTGTGCACCTTAACTTGGAAACCTAGAAAAAGTTGGAACAGACACTAACATCACAGCAGAGATGTGAGGCAGTGAACACACACTGACTCTGTCTCCAACTAGAAATAACCACATTGTTTTGCACATGGCACTGTCCATCTGGAGTTCTGCTACCACACGTTTACTGGCACTGAATGCCAGCGCTAAATAGATCTGCTCCCCTAGAACAGGAGCCACTGGAGAAGCCATAGCTTTCCAAATTAGGTAGGCAGAGGCTTTCTTGCCATGGTTACTCTGCAGCAGAGAACAAGTGCATGTTCTCTGTAGGCAGGAAACAGATTCCCAAAGAGAATGTAGTATGAGCTAAAATTCTACACATCTCATGCAGGTGAGAGGGAAGACAGAAGCAGGCAAAAATAGTCACATCACAAGACTTTTGCTAACAGCTTCTTCCACTTAATCACTATCGGCTTTTAAGTTCTCTGTTTCCCTCTTAGATCCTTTCCTCAACAAGTTCTCTATCTTCTTTATCACCCACTTCCTGTCATTCCACCTTCTTGATCTTTCTCCTCCCACATGCCTGCATGCCTTGCTGCATGCCTGGCCACAGGAGCCAAAGATCCAATGGTTGAACTCTACTTAGCATATCTTTAGACTTAGGAAAATCTAAGGCTTTTCTGTGATCTGCCAATGTAGGCTTCCTATGGGAAACACAGCAAAGTGTTCAGTCTCCTGGATCAGCAGGTGTTTGTTCCATGTTTAGTGTCTCTTTTTCATTACCTTCATTACTTTCTGCTTCCTTATGGTGCTATGTTTTGGATGTGACTTGAGCTCCATCTACATTTGATGGAAGCGAGGTTCTCCAAAGAGGTGATGGTAAGAGGTGGTGGGACCTTTAAGTGGTGGGGCTTGGTAGGAGATTGTTAGGTCAAATCTATTGAGGGGAGTGGCAAATAGTGAAACAAACCTCTGAAAATGATGGGGACCTGGCCAAGCCGAAAAAGAATGTAATGGTTAGCAGTTCCCAGCTCCAAAAATGTTCAGGGCAATTTAGTAGCTTTATGCAAATATCCAAGTCTGGATATCAAGTCGTTCCCTACTGTGATGGTGACAAGGGTTTGGGCTGTTATTCCTCCACCAACACCTGTGAGGTCAAGTATAGGCTGGCAGGAGTTCTACCCAGCTCTGAAGCTCACCCTGGTTGTGTGACCTTGAGCAGGTCACTTGTCCTATGTGGTAGACTGCAAAGTGTCCACTCAAAGGATGGCTGGAGATAAGAATCACACTGTTTTGCCAGTCTGACTGGCTTTGAGCCTTGATTCTCAAATCTCAGCCTCCTGAGTAGCTAGGATTATAGTCATGAACCACTGGCGCCTGGCCTGCCCAGTGAATCTTACATTGGCCTTCTGGCCTCCATAGCCACTAGAAAATGCTGCTCTCTGTTTAAGTCCCCAGATGTATGATCTCTTGTGACAGCAGCTTTAGGAAATTAATACGTGCTCCCCTCCCCCTCCCCGAGTGATGGTGTCCATGATCACTAGACACAGGATAGGTGGGGACAGAAAACTGATGGGGGTAAGGCCAAGGGTACCTCCCGGGGGAATGCTGAGCCCAAGACTCATGCCTGGGAACTTTCCTAAGGATTCAGGGAAGGTTTCTACAAACTAGATTATTCCTTCTTCTGGGTCACACTTCCCATGAGAATCCCAGCAGGATGACAGCCCAAGGTCTCACTTGGCCACTGGGGAACTGTGAACAGGATACTTTACCTACCAAAGGATCAGCTCACAGTGCAGCAAAATGGGTTAAATGAGATGACAGCACAGGGTGCTGAGTGCTTTACCCAGCAAGTATTTACACACCAGTTTCCAAAATGCCCTCATAAATACAGAGAAGCAGAATGGACACGTTCATCTTGCTCTCTTTTCTCTTCTCTCTTTTCTCTTCCATTTGGACCCCAATAAGGCAAGAAAATTACATGCAAGCTGATTCCATATAGGCTTCAAACACCCCAGTGATTTCCTACAGTCCACTTGCAGGCCAGGACTGACATATGACTGAGTTTCCAACCATCACCCAGTGCTCATGGGACACATACATACTGAATACCTGCCAAGTTCCAGGCACTGGTTGAATCCAGTCCCAGTGACTTAAAAACAAACAATGCACAATGCAGTGTAGGGATGCTGCCAGTTCCAAGAGTTGCCCCTCTGGGAAGACACAGCTCTGTGGGCATATGTGCTCCCTTTGGGTCCAGAAAAACACCCTCCTTCATCCAAGTGGACATGGCCCCTATAGGGAGCACAGCTTGGGCAGCAGGTGAGGGTTGGCTTTAGGCCTCACACTCCCTCATCTGGGTGTCCCAGCCTTGCAGGGATCCAAGCAGACACAGCTGCTCAGAGTTGTGCATTGTTCATATACTCTCTTCCATGTCTTCTCCTTTATCCTCTACTCTCAAACATGGGGACATGGCCTTTTTGTTCATGAAATAATCTCAATAGTAGATGGCTGTTATTTGCTTTAGCTCTCTCACTAAATGCCCTCAAGTCAAGATGTGGGAAACGCTGACTGGCAGGAGGCATGGCGTGCTAAGAACAGTTCATACAAATGGAAAGTCACCACACCACACCCCTGACCTAGCAGGCGCCATGTCAGCATCAGTGTCCCCTCCCCATTCCCCAGCCCCAGCCCCAGAGATCTGCAGAGCTGCCTGACATTACATCTCAGAAGCCATCGGGTTGCCATGGTTCTCCTCCACACCCACATAATTACCCAGGAAGTGGTTGTCTTTATGTCACAAGAGGTCCATGTCATGCAGATATTCAGAAAAAAATATTGTGTGTCTCGAGAAATATACATCTTCACAATAAACATCACTGTTCTTGGCGACTGGATGCACACGGGAGAATCCTTGTTTCTTGAATGCATCAGTGATTGGGTGTGCTCCATCTGAAAGCCACCTTTCTTAGCCAAGATCCTTCCAGTTGCTAGAAACTAAAAATCAACTTCAGTAAGAGAAGAATGCCTTGGCTCACATAACTAAAATGAGGGTGTTATTTCAGGTAGAATTCAATCCAGGGCTCAGTATTGGGTTTGGCTTCCTTCTTACCCACATGTACGCTGCTTTTCCAGGTACTGAGCACAAGTTCTTGCCTTGTGAGGGCTTGCACGTGCCCAGTTGGCTGCCCAAGTTCTAGCTTTGGATCCACCAGAAAAGGCAGAGCTCATTAGTGCAAAGCACTGGCCTGAATTAGATGATGCCTGTCATGTGTGGTGGGAGAGAAGAGTTCTCCAGAATAAAGCAGAGTCAAAGGAAAATGGCTAACCAGGTTAATGCCTCTCCAAAAAGAAGTGCATTCTAGGAAGTTAGTCCCCAAAGAGACACCTCAAGCTCTCCTTCTCCTTTCCTCCTTCTCCCTCCTCCTTAAGCTGTTTGTCCTCTCCTGGATCTGGCTCTTGTGCTCTGAGATCCCATTCTTGGGAATGGCCTCTTACTGGCAGACTCAGAATGGAGCAGGCAACAAGAAGCTCCTGCAAAAGATGAAAAAGAGGAGGCCAGGGTACTTCTTTCCTATGCTCTTTCAGTTCTAATATCAACCCATTAACCCATTCTCACCAGTGACATTACATCATCCTTTGTCCCTGCAGTCCCTAAAAGAGAGTAACAATTTCCTGTTGCTGCTAAACTCTGGAGAGACTCGCCTTCTGTTTCCTTGACATTGGCTTTGTACCTATAGCTTGAGGCAATGGCATCATAAAGACTTTAAGCCACAAATCAAACAGAGTTGTCCTGCTTTATCCTCAGAAAACTGCTTCTGGACCTTCCTTGGATACCAAGATCCTTGAGGGTACAAGTCCCATAAAGTAAAGGGTGTAATATTTGCATGGAACCATGTACATGTCCCTATATGCTTTAAATCAACTCTACCAGTCAATTTATCATACATAATAAAATGTAAATGTTATGTGAAATGTTGTTATATTATTAGGGCATTTAGGGGATAATGACAAGGAAAAGAAATTGGAAAATGTTCAGTACAGACTCAATTATTTTCTCTGAATATTTCCATCTGCAGTCAGTGAATCCACGGGTAGAGAAGTTGCAGCTGTGGATGATCAACTATCTCCCTCCCAACCTCTTTCTGCAAAGCAAGTTTTACTGCAACTTAGCTACATTTAGGATTATCTTTATCCATTTGTTTCCGTAGACACAGTATGTGACTTCAAAGCCAGCCACATTTCATAGGAAAAAATTACTGACCTATGCAAAAAGTAGCCAGTTTTCTCCTGGGACTCTCTTTTTCTTCCTTCCTTTCTTTCTTTTCCTTTATATTGTCTTTTTAGGGTTTGAACTCAGAGCCTTGCACTTGCTGGGTAGGTGCTCTACCACTTGAGCCATGTTCACAGCTCTTATTTTTTTTGCTTTAGTTTATTTTTTAATAGGATTTTTTTTAATGCCTAGAGTATAGTCAAAAACAACCATCTTCCTGATCTCTACCTCCTGAGTCGCTGGGATGACAAAAACCACTGTGCCCAGTTCAAGAACGCCAGTTTTGCTGTAAGATTTGTTTGTAAATGTAGGGAAGATCATAAAAGATATGAGATAAATGGATATAAGACATAAACGGATATAAGAGATAAAAGATCAACACTGCTGGCTCAAAGGGGCAAGAGGTATAACATTAGGGGTTTTCTTGTTTTGATATACTAAACCATGACCTCTCCCACCCCTTGATTTGAGGGGACTGGGGGAAAGGAAGTTACCCCAATCACAGTGCTCTGTCCCACACTCAGAGACAGCACACCTGAGCGCTCCAGCTTTGTTGGGGATGCCAGTGAACAGGAAAATCAATATGTAAAGAACCAAGCTGAAATGCTGGATGAAAAAGATGAACATTGCTAGGTTTAGAAAATAAAAATGCTCTAAACAGATAAACAGTAAGCAAAGTGCTTTGATTTGTACTGTTTTCCAGTCCATAAAATCCTAATATCCACCGACGTTTCATTAAGAGCTTTCCTGCCGTTTGGCTTGCCTGCTGCGACTTGAACAGATTGCAGTAAAAATGCTCTTGGAGCTGCAGAGCCCCTCCCCTCTCTCTCTTGCAATGTTTTACATGGGTGCTAAATGGGGGGAAGTCTGATCAATCATGAACACAGCACTAGTTTCGGAGAAAAGTAAATGCTGGAGTTAAATGAACAATCTTTATCATTCTGAAATGTGGCTCTTCCAGTCAATCAAAAAAAAAAAAAAGCCAGACTGAATATTTATTACAGTAAAGGGGGAAAAAAAACCCAGGCCTGAACCCATGCAATCAGATCCTCAAGGTTTCCAAAACACAGAGGGTTTGTTTTGAATAATAATGTCAGTGAAAGCAATGTTCAAATTATGTCAGAAAATGGTTCATTTGGACTCCTAGCCCTTTGAGATCTCCAAGCCAAAGAACTACTCTAGTTCATGACATTCTTTTCTAACAGATTGAAGTTTCATCTTCTGTCAGTTCCATTCTCACAGCGTCTCTGCTGAAAGAGGAGGGGCCATCCAGAATGAAAGGAATTGTACTATTTTTTTCCCATGATCATCTGCATTCTGTGCCTGCAAGGAAAAGGGAAAAGTCCACACAAGGAATCAGCAAGTCCTAAGGTAAACTCTGGACTGTGAAGCTAAGAGGCCATGGACAAATTATGAAATCATTCTCTGAGCCTCAGTGTCTTTATCTACAAAATGGAACTGATACTTCTCCTTTGTCCCCATGCCAGATTCTCATAAATTCAACATCCATGGTTGGGAGGATGCTGGATGGGGAGCTCTGGGACCTCTGGAAGCTCACATGCCTGGGAAAGGAGAGAAGGGCCAGAAAGAGAGGGACCCATGAAGACCTTCCTACTGGGAGAAAGGAATCGGCCAGTGATGAGTAACTAAGGAGGATGGCAATGGAGGATCTTCTCACACAGAAGGAAGAGAAAGAACATGGCCACCGTTCAGACATGCTGAGGCATTTTAGTATGGCCAGGTCCCCAGAGCAGGCAGAGGAGACTAAAGGAGCTACGTCTCACTGACTATCATGGCTTCCAGGTTCCAGCAGGAAGAGTTTGACTTTGTCTTAAGGACCACGGGGAGTCCATGTTAGGGAGAGAGGAATCCAGGGAGAGAGGCTGGTGGCTAAGAAGCAGAAAGGATTGGGGCTGGGGGAACAGCAGGCAGATGTCAGGGGTGGGGCACTGCCAGGAGGACCTGTTAGATGAGGGAAGGAAGAAGGCTGAGAGTCCCCAGGGGTCTGGCTGAGACAAGGGGCAGGTCATGTTGGAGGGTGGGGGCCTGGGGTACAAGTCAAGATACATAGGAAGTGCTCAGTAAGTTCTTGTTAACTCCAAGCAGAATCTTCCCCTGGCCTTATTCCTCTGCTCCCCACACACCTCTGTGAACACCCCCATCATTCCCTCCCCTCCCAGAGCCTGCACATCACTGCCTGGTAAATCTTCTTAAAACACCAATTTGTCTGTCAGATTTAAATGGCTCATTTAAATGGCTTGGGATTTCCCTAGGCACTACTCAAAGCCCCTCTGCTCAACAACGCCCCCCGCCCCTCCAGTGCCCCAGAGCCAGCCAGCCATGTTCCAGTCATCCTGTCCAGGCTGTGGCCACGTGAGTGGGAAGTAGCCAGCCTCCAGGCCTTTAGTGGGTCAGTATTCCCCTCCCTGAGCACCTTCTTTCTGCCACTGTTTATTTCAATCAGAGAATCATGTTGGAGACACAGGAAAAACAGGAAACAATTTTCTCCGGACTCTTATTGCTCTTGTTTCTGTTGCTATCAAGGCAAGCTTAATTCCTCGACATCCGGGCAACTTTGAGTGGGTAGCCAAGGAAGTTTCAAGAGGAGAAATAAGAGGTAAGTTTATCTAGATTATAGATAAATTGGCAAAACATGCTGTGTTCAAACAGATTGTTCAAGCATATCACAGACTCCCAGAGTCCTTTAGATTGTGAAAACAGGTTTTTAAAGCCTGAGTGGATTATGATTGTGGGGGGAAAGGGGGAATAATTTTCTTCCACTCCCTAAGCTATAAAAACTGCCATTCCCATTCTTTCTTAAATAAGCCCACTTTAACATACCCTGCAGGGAAATGAAGGCAGTTGCTTTATTTGGGGGAATTACCAAGGACTTACTAGAAAGTGCTACCTCACTCTCAGTGGGAAGTAAGTCTAAATGAGAAGGAAAGCAATTAGCTCAAATGTGCCAACCTCAGCAGTGTTGACTGGCTGGGCAGTTGATTGTGAAAGCCTATTTTTTTTTCTAGAATAAAAAATTGCAAGAAAAATAAACATGGGTGGGGATGGAGGGAAAAACTGGGAGAGAAGGAGGGAAAGGTTGACAGTGTCCAATGGAGGGAAAAAGAACAATAAACAACAATCCCCTCTCCTCTAGTGTTGGCAGTCTTTGGACTGGGAGGTATAGAATCCAAGGAGAAAAGCTGGTAGCTAAGAAGCAGAAAGAAACCCTTATATTAAGAACACATAGGGCTAGTCACCTTGTGTTCCGGCTTCAAGTAGGCCCCTGGGAAGGGTCTAAAGGATAAATTGGGTCCCCGAACTGAAATACACTGGGACAAGAAATCTATAGAAAGAGGACACAGTTCCATGTTCTGTTGACTGTCCCTTATGCTTTCCCCACTGGACCACAACAGGCCAGTGGCCCCAAGTGGTCCTCACTTCCAACCCAACAAGCAGGCAATGTTTCTCACAGAAGGCCAAAACCTAGCACCGGCATTGGAATTGCTACATTCATCGAATGCTCAGTACCCCACCCTGACTTCCTATGTCCACTTGTTAGAGGAGGGCCAGTTATTTAACATCACTAGGAGTAGCAGACTAGCAAGGCCAGTTTCTCCTCCAGTGCATTGGCATTTTTCCTCCCATTGTTCTCAGAGAATCCAGCTTCAAATTCCTTGCCCACAGTTCTCATGGCATTCTACTTAATTTTCTAAGCTTCCATGCATTTCTTCTACTCAGTTCTGCCAGGAAACTAACACCACCCCACCCTCAATATGCACACACACACATCTCAGTAGATTTGTCAAGTCCCTTCAAATTATAGTTTCCTAATTCCCAGTCTCCCAACCCTCTAACACTCAATCTCACCCTTCTCTGAGGATGTAAAGGCTGCAAAATGAGACCTTCTTCTTTCTGGAGATGCCAACACACACACACACACACACACACACACACACACACACACACGTCTGCCCCAGTCTTTACCTTGTCTTTGAACCCCATTCTGCTTCCTTCTCAGAATCTCACAGAATCAATAATTTATACCCTTGAACCAATAATGGATATCCTTTCTCCATGTGCTCAGGTACATCCTCTCAGTTGAATCTTCCTCTTTGACTCTTTCCTCTCTTCTTCTTTGTATCGTATCATGAGAATAACATATTCGTATGAGAATTCTCTCCTCAGGAGAGGAATTGCTTCATCAATGACACAATTGAATATTAACCTGATTTTGTACCAACTGCCTCAAGGATACCTTTCTCATGACTGGGTGATTGAAATTAGGGCTTAAATAAAGTATTCAGAATGCATCTTATCATTTTATTTCTTTAAGTCACTTTCATTTGAGAATGGGTAAGAACTCATATTTTTTTCTAAATACCAAGAATGCCCCAAATTCCTGGCAGTGTGGCTAACTTGCATCTCTAGTCCCAACATTTCTGGTAAACTGGTAATTATTTCAGAAGCGTCACTGGGTTCATGTGCAATCATTTTTCACAAGGTGATTTCACAGGAAGTACCATCAAGTGGTATATCTGTCTAGACTCAAAATCAGCCTCTGCTCCTTACAGGGACCTCTTCCAGAGTTCTTCACACTATCTAATTGAACTCTAATTTCTTCCCATTACAGAAACTCAAGACTCATCCATTATGTTACTTCCTCCATTTCGTTATTTGTCTATGACCAAAATATTACTGTCAAACTATTTCTATCCACTCCTGTCACCTCCACTACCACCACCTTCTATCAAGATTTCCACTTCTCACCTTTCACCTCCTAGGACTAGCCTAGAAGGGAGTGGGATTCAGGCCAATCTAAGATCACGAGGTTCATCCAAACTATTGACCTTGATAAGGATCCACTCCATCGTGTCATCTTTCATTGACAAAAACCCCTAAATTGAATTTGAATGATGTTCATTCAAATGTTCAGCTAGGCACTGGTGGCTCACACCTGTAATCCTAGCTACTCAGGAGCCTGAGATCTGAGGATTGTAATTCAAAGCCAGCCCTGGCAGGAAAGTCCATGAAATTCATATCTCCAATTAACCACCCAAAAGCCAGAAGTGGAACTGTGGTTCCATTGGTAGAGGGCTAGCCTTGAGCAAAAAAGCTCAGGGACAGTGCCCAGGCCTTGAGTTTAAGCCCTAGGACAGACAGACAGACAGACAGACAGACACACACACACACACACACACACACACACACACACACACACACACACACACACACACACACACACACACACACACACACACCCCATGTTATTCACTATGAAGCCTTTCACCCCAAAGGAGTGGGGAGTGGTCCAAGGCAGACACTCTATACCCCTGCCCAGGGGATAGGCTTGATAACTGGTCTCTACAATTCACTCTTTCCTTTAGAGAATAGGTTGTCCCTAAGCCAACCTTCCATAAAAGAATGATCTTTTGTGAAGTGGAAATGCAGATAATGTTCTCTACTTAAAATTTGGTAATGATTTCCTATTGATCTCAGAATTCAGGTATAGAAAAGCAATTTAAGTCACCCACCATATAAATAGGAGGCATGGTCTATTCCCCTCTTCCTTGTCATTATAGCACTTTGACTGTGAGTAATAGAAAGATGACTTCAATCTTGTTTGAATGGTTAGGGATTTAATAATCTCGTATGACAGAAAGTTCTCTGGTAAGATGGCCTCTGGGGCTACTTCACTCAGAAACTCAACTATATCAAGGAAGAAGATTCTTGCCATGTCTCTCTGCCATTCTGAGAGGAAAAGACATTTGTAGCCGTTCTGGATCTCACATTCTGCTTTGGCAAAACTCAGGGGACCAAATTGGGGCCAACTTTTCTTGTGATTCTTTTTTTTTTTTTTTTTTTTTTGTCAGTAGTGGAGCTTGAACTCCAGGTCTGGGCACTGTCCCGGAGCTTTTACTCTGGGTTGAGGCTCTATCACATTGAGCCACTTCCGGTTTTGGGGAGGCTCACTGGAGTAGCTAGGATTACAGGCCTGAGCCACCAGTGCCCCACTGGTGACTCATTCTTAATAGGAAGAAAATTTCTTTCTCTCCTCATTGGCCAGAATTGGGTCCCATTGTTTATGACTAAGCTAAAGCAGCAAATTATATCCCACTGATAAGAGAAGCTCTGGAGGTGCAAGTGGCTTTACAACTTCCTAGAGGTTAAAAGAACTTCATTTTTCTGGCCCACTGTTAGTGCCAGGGAGGCCTTAGAGCTTCGTCTTGCAAGGGGAGAGATGGGGAAACTGTATTTTCCATGTACTGAGAGCAGAGCACAGATCTTCTGCATCTAACTTGCCAAGCTTCCAGGGGTTGGTAAGGACCCTTAGGGAAACAAGGCAACTTTTCTAATTGCCTACTGACAGGGTGTTAGGTTTCATCCATTCAGAGTAAGAAATCCAATGCTATAGGGCAGGCCAGGTAAATCCAATCCCTTTATTCTTCAAGAGCTAAAACAAATTTCCCCTTGTCTTTTTCTCCTTTCCTTTCTTTTCCTTTCTCTTTCCTTTCTTCCTTCCTTCCCTCTTTCTCTCTTTCCCTCTCCTTTCTCTCTTTCCTGTCCTCTTCTTTATTCCTCTGCCTGTAGTCCTCCTTCTTTTTCTGACATTTGCAGTCAGACCTTTATTTAAAGTTAATCCTAGCTGAAAGCAAATAGGCTCATACTGTGTCCTCCCTGCCAACTTTTAGCTTGCAATAAATCCCACCTCCATTTAAAAAATGTCTGCCACCACTGCTGCTGTTGCTAACATCCTCCTTCCAGAGCCCCATTGCACTGCAGGCAGATGGATGCCATAGCCATCCTAACTTGACCCCAGCTGACGGTCTAACTATGGTCATTCCTACCTATTTCCTCATCCTTTGCTTTAATCTGAGTAGATCTTAACCTTGTCAATCTTCAGCACCCCTACCCTACCTCCTCACACACTGGAGGGGACTGACTCAGAACACCCGAGGGCCCACAGCTCCTCCTTCCTCCATCTCAGAATGCTGCCTGACTGTCCTTCTTTCCTGTCAACTCTTGATGAGTCACCCTCACAGCTCTTGGTTCTGGTCCCACCAGTTTTCCCTGGGGCAGAGATTAAGCAAGACAGAGCCCAGGGGCTCATGAGTATCTATGAGACATTCTAAGGGGGTTCATGGAGCTGCTGAAATGAATTCAGAGTCTTGTGCTTATGTAAAGTTTTAGATGAGAGTCCCTACCTTTCCTTTAATTACCAAGGGATCTACCAATCCCCGGCTTTGCTTTATCTATTTCCTTCACTGTCTCACTTTTGTTTTTTGTTTTTTGTTTTGTTTTGTTTTGTTTTTTGTTGGTCATGGGGCCTGAACTCTGGGCCTGGGCGCTGTCCCTCAGCTCTTCAACTCAAGGCTAGCACTCTACCACTTGAGCCACAGCACCACTTTCGGCTTTTTTTCTTTTTGCTTATGTGGTGCTGAGGAATCGAACCCAGGGCCTCATGCATGCAAGGCAAGCGCTCTATCACTGAGCCACCTTCCCAGCCCCTGGCTCACAAAGCTTCCCCTTTTCCACTGGTATTTTCCTCTCCATTTGCTTATAACCTTAGGGCATATCATGAAACAAAATTAATTGCCACGTATGTCAGCCTACGTGGACTACCATAACAAAATACCACAGGTTGAGTAGCTTAAACAACAGAAAAATGTATTTTCTCACATTCTGTAGGCAGGACATCGGAGATGAAGGTGCTGACCTAGCTGGTTCCTGGTGAAATCTTCCTGGCTTACAGATAGCTGTCTTCTCAGCAGATTGTCACATGATCACATGGCTTTTCCCCCAGTGCTTAAGTTCAAGGGCACTCTGGTCTTCCCTTTAGAAGGACACCAGTCCTATCAAATTACCTAGCTGCCTTCTACCAGGTTGTCACGTGATCACACGGCCTTTCCTCAGTGCTTACATTCTGGGGCATTCTGGTCTTCCCCTTATAAGATACCAGTCATATCAGATTATCCATCTGCTTATGAGGCTCTTGTTATATATAGCCAGGCTGGCCCTGAACTCAGTATTTTCCTGCCTTACCCTTCCAAGTTCTGGGATTATAGGAATATGTCACCAAGCCAACTTTTCTTTCAGGTCTTTGGATGTGAGAAATTGTCATTTTCCTTTATGATGTGCTGGGGTTTTTTTCCTATAAAGTTTTGTGAGCTTTTTCTTTGGGACAAAGTTACTTAGAAACAATTGCATCTTTTATGTTTTTAGGTTTGTTTAAGCATTTTTAGGAATGGTATCCATCTAGAATTGATATTACCTCGCCTCTGAAGCAAGATCTTATTAAGTTCTCTACCCAGTGTCCAGCAAATTACACATTTTTCGGTCTGACTGTATGATCCTGGTACTCACATTCCCTTTAACCCTTCACATTATCCATTCCTCCATCTCAGGGGCTCACCTCATCAGTGCTCTGCTAAATACTCAAGGGGGACACTCTGCAGATTTTAGGGTTCTTTCTGAAGATATCTCCTCCCTGGTATGCTAGCCTAAGAGATGACTTACTTGTTTTCTCTAGACGTTCATCTCTGTCACTTCAACTCAAGAAAGCTACAGGCTTCATCTTAGTTCTTCCACTTTGTACGATGGTTGCAAATTCTGTTCAGGGGAATAATCTGGGTAATCAGAGGATGACTTCTTTTCTTTCATTTTTTCTTTTTTTGTTTGCACTGATACTGGGGCTTGAACTCAGGGCCTTTCATGCCTGCTCGGCTTTTTCACTCAAGACTGGTGCTCTACCACTTGAGCCACACTTCCATGTCTGGCTTTTGGCTGGTTAATTGGATATAATAGTATATCAGATTTATCTGCTTGGGGTGGCTTTCAACTATGATTATCAGAGCTCAGCCTCCTAAGTAGGTAGGATTCCAGGCATGAGCTACTGGCGCCAATCTTAGGACTCACATTCTATATCAAAGTTTCCTTCATTGCTTGGTACCTAGCATCTTGAAAATCCTTCCTTCCTTCTTTCCTTCCTTCCTTTCTTCTTTCTTTCCTTTTTTATCCTTTATGTGTATTTGTCTCAAATGCCCTTCCCTTACTCTGTCTTGAGAAGCAGCAGAAATTTGGTACCAATTATGACTTGATTACTCACATAAATACAATTGGGGCACCTGTACTGGGTCGTTGGTATACAATGGTGAACCAAAAAGGATTTGATCTCTGGACTCATGGTAAATTTATCTTGTGGTAACCAATTTCTGTGAGACAGCAGTAAATATGCAAGTCCCTAGATTTATAAGCAAGGACATGAATTATACGGGATCATTTCTTTAAGGGACTTCAGAATTAGGAGGGACTGAAGCAAATTTGTTAGTACAAATCAGACTGTGAAAAACATTATGTGTGAGATGCAAAAGCTCTGGGCATTTTGAAGAAGTAATTGATTCTGATTCAAAGCATAAGGAAAAACATCATGGAGAAAGTGACAGCTGAGTTGGGGCTGGAAGAGTTCTTATGATTTTGAATAATGGAGCAGTCGAAGGAGGCAGAGATGCAGAAAGTGCTTTTAAACCCACACACAGAAGCAGTGAATTACATTTCCTGCTGGCATATACTGCCATCCCCGTGTTCTTTGCTCTGGAGGTTGCTGTGTATTTTCCAGGCCCAGTTAGGAATGAGAAACCTTTGGTCTACCAAGGGACATCTGGATATTTATAATATCACTCACAGGCTATACAAAATCATCAGTATCTATTATTTTGCACTGAAGTCTCAGTCTATTCAGATTGTTATAACAAAATACCATAGACTGGGTGGTGTTAGGTCTGCCAGGGGAAAATGACCCCTTCCCTTTGTTCTATCTCCATGCATGAGCACTTGGCCCTTCCTCGAAGTCCCTGCCCAGAACCTATAACCCAGGTAACTGGCACACCTGGGGACAGTGGGAGGTCTCCCAGGCTCTGAGAGCACTTCCTCATCCACTCCATTTAAACCTCCTTCTCACCCTCCCCTAGCTAATTCTCCTCCCTCCCCTCTGCTCCTTAAGTTCTCTCTTTGCATGCCTCCATCTGGTGCAGGCCAGAGGTTTGGTTCTCCTGATACATACAGGAAAATGGGCCATGGGAAGCCTATGAGAAGAATATTAGAAGCATTTGTGTCTGTCTCTATCCTGACCATCAGTACCAAATGACTTTGAGGGCAGGCCAGATGTTCCCCACCCCTGGGACTTTGCATTTCAGTTGCCTGTCATCAGATCCAGTGCAGGCATGGGATACCATTCTGCCATTGAGATGTGAAGAGAAGACTGATGCAAAAGTGTTTTTTGTTTTTGTTTTTGTCCCTGCCCCCAATACAGGGAAAAAACACTGCTTTGTTCCAGGCTGCTGAGAGGAAACCAAAACCAAAAATCCTGATTCCTTGATGTGCCTCAAGTCACAAGAACTAAACTGAAGTTGATATAACTGAAGACTTTTACATAAGATGATAAAGTTTTCCCATTGCCTTAAGTAACCTTTGGGATGGAATTTTGATCATGTTACCTGTAGCCCAATTCAGCAGATTTGAATACCTATTGATTCACTTATTGGAAACCTGTTTCCCTTTTGTACTGGTTCCACCCACTGCTACAGATTACTCTCTCTCTTCCTCATTATCCTGAATGGAGGTTACACTGGCCACTGCCAGTGGCTCAAGCCTAAAACCCTAGCTACTCAGTAGACTGAGATCTGAGGATTGGAGTTCAAAGCCAGCCCAGGTAGGGAAGTCCCTGAGAGTCTTATCCCCAATTAACCAAAAACACTGAGTGTGGAGGTGTGACTCAAGAGGTAGAATGCCAGCCTTCACTGAAAAGGCTAAAGGATAGGGTTCAGTTCCTGATTCAAGCCCCAGTAATGGCATTAAAAAATAATAATAAAGAAAGGAAGTTATACTAAGAGATGACAATGTATTCAATTAGTCTCACCATTCTGGCACAGGGGAGAAATGAAAGAGCAATTAGTCTGTGCAATACCTTGACTATTTGTATCATCACCTTTCCTGATCTTTTGGTTGAGAGGACTTACTGAGCTCTTCAGGGAGTGTAGAGGAGAGAGAGCATAAGCAAGCCCAGGGGAAATTACATCAATACTTCTGTATTCACAGCAGTGCTGGAATTCTCCAGTAATTCCCTCAAGAGCCAAGACTACCTCTGAGACAATCTGTTGGAAACCACTTGTGTCTGGCAGGAAATCAAATATAACAAGGAATAGGACATGCCTGCCGTCATTCTTAATAGTCCACATCAATCCCAGTGAGTCAGGCCAGTCCCTGGCAAAAACTTACAAATAAGCACACACCTTCCCATTCCCTACCAAATCCTTTTATTTTTCTAGCCTCACCCCTCCCTATAACTCCTCCCACCTCTTCCCAATTCAAATCCTGCTTGCCAGATAAGCCCATTATTGAAGGACATTTGAAGTTCTAAAACACCAAAAGTAATGTTCTTCTTTGATAGAAATCCTAGTCTCTAGACTGTCAAAGGAGGCCTTAAGCAGAGCACTCCTTAACTCAAGTCAACTTGAGGTCAGGTGAGGTGCCAAGGCCTGCATCGGAAGGTCTTACCTCCTGGAAGGTACAAGGGCATCAGGTCAGCTCCACTGTCCTCACCCTCTCCCCTAGCCACACTCACATTCCCACTCCTGCCTCCAGTTTATACCCCTTACCTCTAGTCTCAGATATTCCTTACTCCAGCAAGCATTCCCTGAGTGAGTGGTCTCTAAGTCTGAGACCTGTCCCTCTAACATTGCCCCTTAGTCCTGATTGCCTTCCTCTCTGATCGCTTGTCACATTCATTTGCCATTTGGGCAGGTATTCTGTTTACTGTATGGATGAACAAATGAACATCAGGATAAATGAACAACTACCTAGAAGCTATTCTGTACAGAGCATAGCTGTCTTACTTCCGCCATTGAATGTTGAATGCTCAGGACATGATAGGCCCACAGTAATCATTTGTGAATAAACTGAAAGCAGTTGTCCTAAGAAAGATCTTTGAGCTGGGTGCCAGTGGCTCACACCTATAATCAGGAGGCTGAGCTCATGCCTGTAACTCAGGAGGCTGAGCGCTAAGTCATGGTTCAAAGCCAGCTGGGGCAGGAAACTCCATGAAATTCTTATCTGCAATTAACCACCAGAAAACTGGAAGTGGCACTGTGGCTCAAGTGGTAGAGTACTCGCCTTGAGCTGAAGAGCTGAGGGACAGAGTCCAGGACCAGAGTTCAAGACCCATGGCTGACAAAAATGCCTTAACTGGCTTCTCAAAAAGGCAGAAGGTTGGGGCTGGGAAGATGGCTCAGGGGTAGAGTGCTGGCCTTGCATACATGCATGAGGCCCTGGGGTTGATTCCTCAGTATCACATAAGCAGAAAAAGCCGGAAGTGGCTGGTGGCTCAAGCAGTAGCCTTGAGCTGAAGAGCTGAGGGACAGCGCCCAGGCCCAGAGATTAGGCCCCACGACCGACCAAAAAAAAAGGTAGGCGGCACAGTCAGGAAGGTGGGTGAAGTGACCAGTAGATGGAGGATATTACTGGGGGCCCAGCTCTTCTCTCTTTGACCACCTTTTGTTTTAGGGACCCTTAACTAGAACTTCAGAAGTCTCTTTAGCCCCCTGACACTTTGGAGCTGTGTATGCATTTTATAGAAAAAGGGCCAACAGCTCCACTGTCCAATATGACCGTCACTAGCCACGTGAGGCTGTTAAAACTGAAAATACAATTCCTCTGTTAAGCTCCTTGTCCAATGCGGGGTGTTTAATATGTATAGAACATCCCAGGGAGAGAACATTTCCATCATCGCAGGAAGGTCCAAGGCACAGAACTTCTACTGGAAGCATCAATCTACAGGCAGGAATGATTTCACAGATGTGAGATTTCGATTGCTTTGGGGGGAAAAACAAAACCCAAAACAAAATTATCTGCACGGTCTATGCCCTAGGCCTGCGTTCCCCCTGGCTGCTGGGACGTCCCTGGGGGGAACGGATTCTCATCCCCCCCCCCACCCCCCACCCCCCCTCCCCGTCAGCTCCAAGCCAGACTTTACCCGGAGCCTGGCCCTCGGGGCGCCACGCCCATCCCGTCCCCTTCCAGTCGGCTGTACACGAAACCAGACTTCAGAGTGTGCAAAAGTAAAGACTCGGGTGGGCTTTAAAGTTCATCTGGGGCGCAGATGGCAGCGAGGTTCCGGGTCTTGGGTTGGAAGCCTGATGCCTTCACACTTCTCCGGAACTGGATAAAGAGATTTTTTTTTTTAAATCCTGGAACATCTGTTGCTTGACAAAGAACTTCTTCCCGGTTTCCCAGAGAGCGCTCCAGGGTCCCGCCCCGGCTCGTCCAGGGCCCGCCCCCTCGCGGGTGAGATCGCGGGGCGGGGCCGAGGGGAAACCCCAGCCCCGGACGCCCACCACCCCGGCCCGGGGCGACGTGGCTCCGCGGTCCCCGGCCTCCCCCGCGGCCGCCGCCGGCGCAGCGGCCAATGGGCGCGTGAGCGAGGCCCCCGCAGCCTCCCCGCGCCGGCGCGGGGCGCGCCCCTCCTCGGGGTACGGGGCGGGTCCTGCAGCGGCCGGGCCCCGCCCCAGCGGATCCCCACTCCCTCTCGCCCGCCCCCCCTCCGCCCGGCCCCCGTGCTCCGAGCCCCCCCATTCCGGAGCCACCGCTCCGGTCGGGTCGCTCCGCACCTCCTGCTCCTCCGGACAACGATGGCCAGCGGTGTCCGTGGCCGCCGCCTGGGGCTCGCCCTGGGGCTGCTGCTGGCCCTGGCGCTGGCTCCGCGGGCGCTGCGGGCCAAGCCCACGGTGCGCAAGGAGCGCGTGGTGCGGCCCGACTCGGAGCTGGGCGAGCGGCCGCCCGAAGACAACCAGAGCTTCCAGTACGATCACGAGGCCTTCCTGGGCAAGGAGGACTCCAAGACCTTCGATCAGCTCACCCC
This sequence comes from Dipodomys merriami, assembly GCF_024711535.1. Classification (NCBI taxonomy): domain Eukaryota; kingdom Metazoa; phylum Chordata; class Mammalia; order Rodentia; family Heteromyidae; genus Dipodomys; species Dipodomys merriami. The sequence goes on along the minus strand of NW_027203493.1, from coordinate 18,586,561 downwards.
GGACGAGAGCAAGGAGAGGCTGGGGTGAGGCCGCGGCCCGGGCCGCTCTCGGGTAGTGGGGGGAGGTGGTGGGCGACGCAGGTGCCCGCGGGGACCCCCGGGCACCGGAGCCACGCGGGATCCCCCCCCCCCGCGCAAAGCGAAAGCGGAAATCGCCGTGTGTGGAGCCGGGGTCGGGGGTCGGCCGGGCCTGGGCCAAGTTGTCTGCGGACACCCCCCCTCCCCTCCCCCGGACCTCCGAGTGGAGGTCGGTGCCACACCCCGGCCTGGGCGGCTTCCCGCGGGGAACGTGGCAGCGGCCCCGCCGGAGCCGGGACGGAGCGGCCCGCCCCCTCCTCTTGGTTGCATCAGAAGGGAGGGGAGAGAGTCTACAAAAGAAGTTTGTCCACAGTGGCCCTTCAGTGCAGTTCTTGCCCACCCTTACAGTTCCTCGCTTCTTCCCACGTGGAGAGAGGAGGTTTCAGACCCTTGTTAAGGAATGGGATACAAGATGAAATGGCTTGATTCCGGGTCTGTAATCTGGGAACCGGGACTAATCGCCCCATAAATCTCGTGTCGGGATTTAAAAAGTCTGGTTGTTAAGTAGGGAAGGAAATTTGGGGGTTACAAGATGGTCTGGGGAAGAGTAAAAGGGGACAGAGATGGGAACTGGGCCTTTTGTTTCTGTTTCCAGCAAATGTCAGACACTTACATCGTTGGCAACTAGTTGTTAGGGGCAACCCCCCCCACAAAAATTTAGAGTGGGGCTGGGAAGGTGGCTCAGTGGTAGAGCGCTTGCCTTGCATGCATGAGGCCCTGGGTTCGATTCCTCAGCACCACATAAGCAGAAAAAAAAGCCAGAAGTGGCGCTGTGGCTCAAGTGGTAGAGGGCTAGCCTTGAGCTGAAGAGCTAAGGGACAGCACCCAGGCCCAGAGTTCAGGCCCCACAGCTGGACCCCCCCCCAAAAAAAACGAAACAAAACAAAACAAAAAACTATAGAGTGGTGGGGGTTCTTGAATTTAGCAGTAGTTTGGAACCCAAACCTGGGAAAGAAACAACCTAGAACTCTCAGTACACCCTGCCCTGGTTCTCCTCTGAGGAGAACTAGGGATACAGTTTGGTATTGTGTTGAGTTATCTAGAAACTAGCAGCCAGCTTGGGCCCAGAAGAGGCAGGGCTGGGGAGGATGTGCACGCGCCCATGCATGAACAGTGGCTATTGGCACTAGGGCTTCCAGAACCAGCTTCTTAGTGGTGGAGGATCTTCCTGTCTTGCTACAATTAAAAAGAACACAGCCACCCCTGTGCTTGCAAAGGCTACCCAAAGCCAGTATGTCCAGGTAGGATAGGAGGATAAATGATGCCTATTGTGTAGGTGTACCATCTGCAAGTTGTGATAAAAGGATCTTTGAACTTCAAAGTCACCTCCAAACAATTAACCTTTTATTTGGCAGAGAAGTACTTTCTCTTCTTGTTTGGAATTTAACAATAGAGACCATTAACAGATTCACTGTGTTGTGGGGCTTTGAGGCACTTGGTGACTGATTTGCTGTGTAACCCTGATGGTAGCCTTGGTGGGTGCTTTGTCCCTGAAGAGGCGTGGGGAGGTAGAGAAGGAAAGGACTGGGGACAGAGGAATTGGGAACTTTAGCTTTTGGTCCTGTAGTTTCATTTAATGCCTTCATCTTACCATTAGGTTAACCTAATAGTAAGAGCAAAGGCTGATTGAGGCAGTTGGTTTGGGTTTGATCTTTATCAAAAAAGTTTGGCTTCATTCATTTTATTCATGCAACAAACACGGGGCTGGCTTACTGTGTACCAGGCATCCATGTTTGACATCTGAGAGTTAAAAGATCAAACGTTATTGCTCTATGCCTTAAAGTGCTTCTATTGAAATGTGAAGGACAGATACCATACATAATTGGTGTAACAGTGGCATGTTAAAACCACTGCCAAGCACACCCAGGAAGAGTCCCTAGCCTTCGATCTGGAGAGGGAGACTTAGGAGCGTTCCATGTCACCGTATCAGAGCTTGCAGAATGCCCCAGAGGTTGTCAGGCATACAACAAGGGTTGGCATTTCAGAAGGAGCAGCCAATTTATAAAGGTTTTGAACTCTGTTCTGGGACAAGAGGGGTGATGGACCCCTTGAGGAACAGGAAAGGTGAAAAGGGAGTTGAGAGGGAAAAGTAGGGTAAGAATGGGACCAGTCTTGGTAAGGTGGAGATGAGATGCCATCCTACATGTTGTAGAAATGCCCTGATCCCAAACCTTGTTGGGAAAGTAGTTCTGACAACAGGATGGGGATTGGAACTGAGGCACAGGGCAGGCAGGGTTGAGGCAGGGAAAGGACAAGCATGAGCAGCAAGAGAGAATGAATCCAGACACCAGTACCACTCTGGCTCATTGTGGCAGAGGAGAAGGTGAAGGAAGCAAGAATGGCATCTGGGTCTCTGGCCTGAGCCATGGATAGGGAGCTACATTCATCCTTTCCTGGGCTACAGGCTGGGTGGGACTTTTGGAAATTCTGGGTCCCGCTTGGAAGAGGTGCTGAGTATGATAAACCACCTTCCTGTCCACAGCCTTCAGAGTCCCTTCCAAGCCTGGACTGGTGAGAGAAGATCTTCACAGGCAAATTTGTCCATACTGCCTGATCATTTCTAAAAATGAGATTCCTCCAAGGGCCCCTAGAGATGCCTAGGCCAGAGGTTTACAAATTACAGACCCAAAGATCACATGCAATCTCCAGCGGTGCCCTTCTGTACAGTCTTAGGGAAAAAAAATGACCCACTTGCCAACATTTAAATTATGAGTGATTTTACATACTGACCCAGATTCGTTTCATATACTGACCCAGATTACTTTCTCCTCACGTGCAGTCAGGCAGCCTCGGCTGGCATCTGACAAGGGATCTCTCAGTTGCCAGGTGCCACAGGCCTCTATTTTGTTACTTGTTGAATTTGTGGAGTTTTCCATCCACCCTTGACCTAGGTTGTTGCATATAGTAAGGAAAGACCCTCCTCCCCTCCTTTATTCCTTACCATCCTTTTTGGGAAGCCAGTTTACAGATGGGGAAACCGAAGCCCAGAGAGTCCTTCACATGTCCAAGGTCACACAGATAAAGTGAACCAGAGCCAGGACTCAGATTCTAGTGTTCAGAAGAAAGCACTCAGCTTTATCTATGTGACAGCCACCTTTTCCAGTATCTTCCAGGCTTGAGATTTTGCTAGACAGTTTGGATTATATTTGTCCTTCAAGTAATTATTGAGCCCCCATTGTGTGTCCAGCTGACCTATATCCTGGATCCTTATTTGTTGTAAATTAAATGCTATTCTGTCCTTTAAAGAGGGCTATATAATCTGATGTTGTTAGGTATTTGCTGATCAGAGATACTGTTCCGTGGTGGCTGTGGATTCCTGATGGACTTCTGCCACTCTGTGTGTACCCAGACTTGGAGCAGTGCCTGGTGGATAGGCTCAGCACTACTCAGTGTTGAAAGAAATTGCTGTGTCTTGTGGGGAAATCCTGGAGTCAACCCTGTGGACATGTCATGCTTAAGTTTTTCAGTCTCAAGACCTGTTAAATTGTGAAGTAAGGGACACTTTAAAGCTGTTAGTATTGTTCATATCTTCCAGAGAAACAGGAGATGGCACTTCCTAAGTTTTTAGGTAGGAGGTATTGACTGACGATTCACTCACCTTCACCCTGTTGCTTTATTTTGAGCCACTCCCAAAAGTTATGAGTTATAGAAGTACTAGTTATGAGCTAGGAAGAACTAAGGAATTCATTTTGTGTTTCTTCCAATGAATCAAAGATTAACTGTCCATCAGAACTTCTATTGGCAAGAAATTTTACCCCTGAAGTGAATAGAATTCCAGCCCCAAACAACAAAACAAAGTTATAGTTGGCTTGTATAGCCTCATCCCAGGTAAATGGACTACCCGTAGGGTGAAACTCCTTTTAAACATGGGGAATAGCAGTGGGAAACAACTTGAGATATCCTAGAGATTATATTCTTGCTTGGGAACATCTGGCTTAGAGATGGATATACAGTATGGTTGTGGTGTTTCCAACCTGAAATTGCTCTGAATTTGCATTTAGATGCCTTTGTAGAATCTACTGGCAAACCACTGTGACTTTGGCTGGCAGGGGAGACCAGGAGGCAGAAGTATCTTTACTGTTTAAGAGCTGAGTACAGGGGTCCTACAGTTGCTCATTTGGTTAAATTTCTGGATTAGCTTCCATGATCTACAGGTTCTTTCATCCTATGGACACTTTACACTTTGTCCAACAAGATCTGATTTCCTGCTTTGGGTTTTAAGTCTGTGACCCAATATGGTGGAACTAAAGACAAAAACAAATGACTTACTTGTCTTAGTTTACGCGTAATTTCCTATTTTTTGCATTGGAGTTGAGCTATAAATACTAATTATTAGCTAGGTGATCTTAGAAAGGTCATCCCATTTCTCTCTGGGTCTCAGTTTTCATTTGTCTAGGAGTTAGCCTACATTAGGAAACACTAATAAGTTTCATCTTCTAGGTCAACACAGTACCAGAGCACTGAGCTGAGAATTCTAGGGTCATATCTAGATTTATCAGGATGGAGGAACATGATCCATTAGCAGAGTCTGCCATTGGCACTATTTGGCAATGTGGGAAAGACATATTATCTTCGAAAAAGATAAACTTTAAGATCCTTCCCAGTACCATATATCATTGATTCTATTGCAATTTATGCATTAGATTATGCAAGGGTTTGATCTTTTGCTAGAGCAAGATCACACAAGCCTTGATAATAGCCTTGTGGGTTTTGTTTTAACTACAGGAAGATCGTGGATCGAATTGACAGTGATGGGGATGGCTTTGTCACTAGTGAGGAGCTGAAAGTTTGGATCAAACGGGTGCAGAAAAGATACATCTATGATAACGTCGCTAAAGTCTGGAAGGATTATGATAGGGACAAAGATGACAAAATTTCCTGGGAAGAATACAAACAAGCCACCTACGGCTACTACCTAGGTAAGAGGTGCTACAGAAGCAGTTATACAGGTGGGACTTAGGTAACAAGCTTCTTGCTGGAGACCCACTCCTCTCTCATTGTGGCCTTGGGTCAGATGACACAACTCTGAGGTAGAATCTATTGTATAACATCCTTCTCTGCTTATTGAGGATATACTGAACCGCGTACGTCAGGTGAAGTCATTCATGTTAGGAAGATATGAGACACTAATAGGCCATTGTCCTACTTGAACTTAATCTCAGAGGATCACAGAAAGGCAGTGTCTCTGTAATACAATTTCAAATTGCGACTCAAATTTAGGAAGTAAGGATTAAATATTCTGGGGCACTCAGGGAAGGCAGCCTCTTGGACCTCAGAGAATGGTGGGTAAAGTGCAGGAGTTGGAGTGGGAAGAGATATAGCACTGTACTGTTTGAAAGTAAGACACAGTAGGTTGGGGGAATGAGGAATGAGTATAGGCAAAGAATGGAGTACAAACCTATGAATGGCGCCTGATAGAGGCAGTGAGGAAACAGGCCTGAGGAGAACCAAGATGCACACACAGTCAGAGAGAACCTTGAAACCCAGACAAGTATTTAGGCAGGATGTATTGGGAACTAGGGATCCTGTGTATGTTATAGATCAAAGAAGGATATGATGACAATGGAATTCTGATTTTGTATGGAATAAACCATCTTAACACCTAGCTATCAAGCTTCTAAACATGTATTAGGCCCTTGATTATGGGATGACTTGGAGATACTAGAGCTGATCTAAAATAGGATCTTTTAAAGAACTCAGTATGTCAGGATCTTTAGTCTGATGTGTACAGTTTGGATGTGAAGGATTAGTGATCTGGAAGGAAGGACCTTCCTTAGTAGCACAATTTAAGTATTTCTGCATCCATCCTGTAGGCAATCCCACTGAGTTCCAAGATAGTTCCGATCATCACACCTTCAAAAAGATGCTGCCTCGTGATGAGAGAAGATTCAAGGCAGCAGACCTTGATGGAGATCTGATAATGACACGAGAGGAGTTCACTGCCTTTCTGCACCCTGAGGAGTTTGAGCATATGAAAGAAATTGTGGTTTTGGTAAGACCAATAAAGACCCTGGACTGGGAAAAATCTAGGTAGAAAGCTATATTTTGTTTCTTCTTCCAAGAGATTTATTTGTTTGTTTTTTTAAGCTTGAAAGGAATTAGAGAAAGACTGTGAAATCCAATAGGTTTAATGCCTGTCTACCCAAGAAGCTAGTCAGAACAAACTTGCTGCTGTAATAAATAGCCCCCAACAGAAACCATTTAACATAAAGTCTGTTTTTTACTCTACAACTCCACTATAGATGATCCCAGCCAGATGTATCTTTTGGACAGCTCCTTATATCCCTTCCATTTATGGTTTCATCGGCCCTCTCTGATAAATGTCTGGGAAGGTAAAGGAATGAGCCAAAAGTTGCCAAGCATTTTGTCATAAACTATGAACCAGAGAAGACAACATACAATGCTTAGATTCATTTAGAGCAATCTTGCATTGTTTCCTAGGAAACCCTGGAGGACATTGACAAGAACGGGGATGGGTTTGTGGACCAGGATGAGTACATTGGTGAGTTGCTGGACTGGGGTCACTCAGCTGTTCTTTCCACCCACACATTGAATGTTTTACCCCAGACTTCTTTCAACAGCTGCTACAAGTCTGCTGGTGTCACTACTGGGGTAGCCCCATGTGTCATATTAGTCCTGGTAGTAAACATAGGCTTCATTCAGTGGAGAAGAGGCCAACAGGCTGCCTGACCACTGGGCTGGTCAGCAGCTGGCTCCTTGGCTCTGAGAGTTCCCCTTCATCACACAGCCCTGGTTTGTCCTTGGAAAGTGGGATTGGAGAGGTGAGGCCAGAGTAGACAGTGGGAAGGGGAAGATTTTGAATTCAGATCATAGGTCGGCCCCGCCTAGAATCCCTGAGAAGGCATAGCTGTGACGACAGAACTACCTTGTGTTCTTGAGCTCTCTGCAGAAAGGCATCCTTCTCAGAAAGGCCACAGCTTCTTCCCAAGGCAGAATTGCCCAGTAATCCAGCTATATCTAGCGTTTGCTTCTGCAGGGCTTCAAGTAGGAATACAAGAAGTGTATGTTCATATGGCTGTGAGTGCTGGCAGCCTGAAAGTCAGATTTGCATGGAGTTAGAAGCCTCTAGAGCCCTTCCTGGTGTCACAGAATGTAAAGAACACAATGTAAAGAACTGGTGCCAGCAACAAGATAATTCCCATCTGACCCCCACCAACTACTGTGGCTCACTGCTCCAACTTCAGGCTGTCTGTTCACAACAACTCTTTCTTCCCTGTCTCTATTAGGAAAAAAGCTGGGAAATCATTGAATATGAAAGAGGGATGGGACCATTTGTTGGACATACACTTAAGAGGTAGCTAATTACCTGCAGAAGTAAAACTGGGTCTCGGTTGCTCTCAGTCTTTGGTTTTGTGGGTACATTATTTTGGCTACTCCATACACAAGGACAGGCAAAGTCATCACTCATCATTGGAAATTGTATTTAGTTCTGAGAGCTGAACACTGTTGCCTAGCTGTCATTGGTAACAGGTAGCTCTCGCTGCAGTAATTAAAGTGATCTTGATGGCACTTTATAGAATAATGATGCTGACAGCTACATCCTTGAAGCCTTCCTCTTATGAGGCACCTGTGGGAGGAAAGCATTCAGAGCCTGTGATGTGTCATGTGACAATGGTGGTAGAATTAGACTGACAGAAAGGACTGACTGATAAACAGTGTGGTACTTTTGATTAACAGTTCCCTGAACTCTGCCTTGTAATGGTGCGAGCTAGGGACAAAACTTTTTCAGGGGCTTAGCATGACGTAAGCATGTCATTCTGTATACTGGGCAAGAGAGGGGGAATAGGCTTAAAAATTAAATTTGGGGTGACATGTGCTTGGAAAGACCCTATTTCATCTTGCCTAACTGGCAGTATCTTTTCATTTCCAGGATGGCTTTCTCTTCTGTCAGGGCTAAGAGGAAAATGGCTAATGGGTGATACTAGTAAGAAGGGCATCAGAATCAGGAGCCCTTGGCTTGTCCATCCACCAGCTTTGTGACTCTGAAGGAGTCTTATAATCACTCAGTTTCCTTATCTGTAAAATGAGAATAAATAGCTCTTATCCTTACGGGACCAGATGAAGTTCTGGTTAGCTCATTCAAAAACCCTTTGTTAAAATGTACTCATTACCTGACTTGTATAAACCCCTCTGGATATCACCTTTACAATAACAATTTTTTTAAAAACCCTTTTGTCAGAAACAGTGTGACAGTATGTAAATATCAGGTGTCCGTCTCCTTGGATAGCTCCTCTTAAATAAATAAGAGCCATGATTCTTCTCGGTCTCTTTTGTCAGTCGTGGGGCTTGAACTCAGGCCCTGGGGCATACTTTTTTCCTCTGCTCCTGCTTTTACCTGCTCCTATCACATGACATTCCCCTTTCTCTTTCTCTTTCTCTGGATCTGTCTGACTGCCTGTCTTCTCTCCCATACTTTCTAAATTTCTCCATCAAAAGAAATAGGGCTTCTCTTTGCTAAGAAGACCCAGTGGTAGTCATTTCCTTCCCCTGCTGCTCTGCCTGTGGAGAGGAAGGAACTGTCCCAGAAAACTGCTAGAAGGATGAAATGAGATGTTCCGTGAAAGCCCTTGGAATGATAGAAATAATGATGCCAGTGAGCCCAGAGCCTAGGGAAGTACCCATGTTCCCAGGGCCCTCCCACTCAGACTGGCGGTGCGCTGCAGGCTGGGGCTGAGCCTCAGGTTCACCTGTAAGATATGAATAACAGTAGCGCCTATTTTACAAAACTTGCAAAGGAAATCAAATGAAAAAGAGTATGTAAAATACCGGACATGTGACCTGGACTATAGAAAGTGCTCCGTGTTGGTCATTGCTAGTTTTCATCTTTTAGTGCCATTTGATCATTGTGGTTTATCAATTATTATTTCCATTGTACAGACACACTGAGAGCTTTGTCACTGAGTTCAGTAACATAATCTCAATCCCTGAACTGAGTTAAGAGCTAAGATTCATCTTCTGGCTCCTAACGTCAGGTCTTGTCTTAGTGGCTTTCATGATGGGTCAGTCTAAGTACCTATTGCATGGCCTCCAGTTGTGACCTAGGTCTCATAATGGGTTAGTACCTCAAGGGTAGTATTTTTTTGGGGGGGGCAGGCTTTTACCTTCCTACGTGTGCTTTGTAACTAAGAACAACCTTCCTTTCTAGCTGATATGTTTTCCCATGAGGAGAGTGGCCCTGAGCCAGACTGGGTTTTGTCAGAACGGGAGCAGTTCAATGACTTCCGGGATCAGAACAAGGATGGGAAACTGGACAAGGATGAGATCCGACACTGGATCCTCCCTCAAGATTATGACCATGCACAGGCAGAAGCCAGGCACCTGGTGTATGAGTCAGACAAAAACAAGGTATTCTGCTTTTTGCTATCACATTGATCGAAAGGAGATGGTTTACGTAAGATTTGTGTTACTTGCTTCTTTGGCGATAGCATTGGCCAAGGTGGCTGTATCCTTGTTGATGTTTCTTGCCCTACAGTAGAGACTTGGAAACAATAGCTAATATCATGAAGGCCCACAGTGAACTCTAGGCTTTCCTAAATAGAGCTAGCTATGGGCTATAAATGTAAATGAAGTTGCCCAGCTAAGACTAAAGAACCACTCACTTGGTTTGATGTGGGCGGGACACGGATTGAAGAAGTAAGCCTCGCCTGTCCTGACATAAGTGTACTCATCCATTTACACACCGGAAACTTTTCAAACTTCGCAAGGAAGCCCATCCCACTTGAGAAAGGAGAGCTCCTTGGAGCCAGACAGGTTCAGGCAAGCTTCCTTCTCTAGAGCCAAGGCCAGCACTTCCCAATTGTCAAATAAGCAGGAATGTGGGTGCAGCCCAGTCATAGAGCATTTGCCTAGTACGTGGAGGGTCCTCAGCTAAGTCCTAAAACGCTGGAATAGATGATGGATAGATGGATGGAGCAGCTAAAACCTATAAGTAAGATTAAGACAAAATTCTTCTACTTCATCCCACTTTGCAGTTGCCACAAGGTCCCCAGAGTACAGACAAGTTTGGCCCTCAAGGGCAGTGGGGTTCCTCAGGGTTGCTTTGGGAACACCTGCACTGCTTGTAGATATTAATGGATTCCAGCTTCTGAGTCACCCAGGTACTGAGCCGGGACCCTTGAGTACAGCTTTTACAGCATGAAGTTATGCCATTTTGGAAGTGTGTGACAGTAGATGAAACATTTTAAATCAAAGATATAACAAATGTCTCACTGAACAACAGGTTCATGCTTACCTGGCCTCCCGTGATGGCTCTTCCCTCTCTTCACAGGATGAGAAACTAACTAAAGAGGAGATCTTGGACAACTGGAACATGTTTGTTGGAAGTCAAGCTACGAATTACGGAGAGGATCTCACAAAAAATCACGATGAACTCTGATGGACATTCATTGTAATGAGGCAGACTGTCTGAGATCTCTTACTGTCTTGGGTGGTTGCTATTTTCATCTGATTTACAGCAATTGTATCCCTAAAAAAGCATTATACCTCAGATTGGGGTAAAAAAAATTATTTTTCACTCCATATTTACTGGAAAGTGATCCTCACTTTTTTTCTCAGTAAGATTTCTAAAAACACATTAGAATCATAGCAAATTACAGTTCTCCATGGGGATACATTGCTACAGCATGACTTCCAAAGAGTTATTGTTTTTTTTTCCACTAAATGTAAGTAAAAGGGTAATGAAACTCGATAAAGTTCTGCTACTCAGAACTTTGTGGGGGGGGATGGTAGCATATATGGTGACTGCTGTGTATGTGAACTATCATATTTTTTAAAAAAAATATTTACCACTGTTAAACAGTCAGTGGTATTTCCTTAGACTTATTTCAGAGCAAGTCTAAGATTTTTGATTCTTTCTTGACCTATTTTGAACTGTTACTATAAGTGGTATACAAGTCTCTGTGCATTTTTCTGTAGGTGCATAATTAATCCACATTTTTGTTTGCTATTTTTATAAAAAGCAATCAAAAAAGATAATGTGAACAAGGAAGGAACTTTAGAAGTAGGGAAATGATGGAGGTCGGGCATTTGAAGAATTATACCAACATGGAGAGACCTTTAAGTATTTTTGAGAAGATTTTCTTTACATGGAAATGAGGTAGACCTGATCTTTGAAGTAGTGGCTAGAAATATAATCCATTTCCTCAGTGATTCTGAATTGAAATGAAGTTATGAGATTCTAGGGTATTCATCCAGTGAACTCACATCCTCAGCTCCACCTCAGGACGGCTTACACTATGGAAGTGGGACACAGTGATGTTCTGAGCCTTTGAGTGAATGATAAGAAATGATATATTGGAAACAATAGAATAAAGGATCATCTTGAGGATTTTCTACTGTGTCCTGTTGTGTTTGACCTCACTGATACTATTCGTGACAGCGTTTTTCATAAAGAATTAAATGGAGGGGTAAGTTGTGATGAATATGATTGTAAAGGATCTGGGGCCCTTAATGCATTTACTAGCATGTTTGGAATATAATCTGTATTTACTCCTTACTATAGGCTTATCATTTTCCCCTTTCTATGTAGTTAGACTATCTACAGGTTGTGTTTTGGTTGTTTTGGTGGTCCTGGGGTTAGAACTTGTTGCCATGTGATTGCTAGGCAAGTGCTCAACTACTTGGTCCACACCTCCAGCCTTTTCTGCATTTAGGTTTTGATTGTGCCCAGGGCCATCCCTAAGTCTTAGTTCTCTTCTATACTTTCCACGTAGCTGGTATTACACGTATGAACCACCAGGCCAGGTTTGTTAATAAGGGGTCTTGTTCACTTTCTTATTTTTTCCTGGGCTGGATTCATGGGTATATCTTTGGGGGACACCATTCCATCAGTAACACCACCTGACATCTTGTTTGCACATCATTCCTGTGCTCCAAGCTGGAATGCAATCTTTATGAGAACACCATTCGTATCACATCAGCTGCTCTTTCCTAGGATCTAGCACAGTAGAGTGTCACTCCACTCTATCATTATTTGCTGAACAAATGGAACTTTGATAGTTGTAGCCAAAGAAAATATCCTCGCTAACATTTGTAGGATAGAAAGTTACACAGTGTGCCCAAGATGCCAAAATGATTGGATAGCGGAGGAAGACTTCAAATCTAAAACTCTTGGTTTTCACACATATCTTCTGTTCCTTTGTTGACCCCTAACATGCTTATATGGTCAGAAAATGAGAATAAACTCCTCTTACCTGGAAATGTGTGGGAGACTTCTCTTTTGTCAGACAATAAATGTCTGTCTTTAGGGAAATAGAAAATAGTGTCATAGCCTGGCTTTGATAGCTCACACCTGTAATCCTAGCCACTCAGGAGACAGATCTGAGGATCAAGATTTTTGTAGTCAGCCCTGGAAGAAAAGTCCCTGAGTCTACTTTAAAAAAAAAACATGGAGGCGGCTGGGAAGGTGGCTCAGTGGTAGAGCACATGCCTCGCATGCCTGAGGCCCTGGGTTCGATTCCCCAGCACCACATAAGCAAAAAGAAAAAAAAGCCAAAAGTGGCGCTGTGGCTCAAGTGGTAGAGCGCTTGCCTTGGCTGAAGAGCTGAAGGACAGCGCCCCGGCCCAGAGCTCAGGCCCCACGACCGGACCCCCCCCAAAAAAAAAACCCATGGAGGTGTGGTTCAAATGGTAGAACACCAACATTGAGTGGAAAAGCCAAGTGAGAATTAAGAGGCTGAGTTCAAGCATGACTCCTAGTGCACCTAAAGAAAAAATAATAGTAAAAATAACATGTAACTTGAATAAGCACATAATTGCAAGGTGTGTTCACATTGTTTCTCTGCAAAAGGTGATCATTGTTGCTGTATTAAGTTGCCCATAGTGGGACACTAGATGTATTTGGAGCATTGTTTTTCCTCTCAAGTCGGTGCACAAAGAAGAATAACTCTGGATGAGATTTGCATTTAACACTATTTAAAGAAAGAAAACCTTAGCCAGGGGGGTGTCACTGTTAACATGGTGATTCATAAAACCTTAGATATCTAATGAGGTCTGACTTTTGCAAGGAAAACAGATTTTGTTTCGAGGTAATATTTCAGGTCTAATTATGAACAAATGCTACAAAATTGATTTGTAATGGGAAATACTGTAATGTCACAAGACATTATTTAATGCTTAATGTGACTGAAAGCACTAATTGCTCCCAGCCATATTCTGTCTAAGCAAGCCATGAACACATTTTTACTTCTCGCCTCTTACTGTAGGTTTTTGAATGAATCCAAATGTCACCAAAATGGTTTGAGAAAATCTGCAATACCTGAAGGTTTTCTTGACCTGCTTGGATTTTGGAGTTGGTCTCTTGTTAATAAACATACCAGTCATAGGTACTCAGAGATGCCCAGCAAACAGGAATGAAGTGAATACTTGTTAACAGGTCAGCCCAAATACCTTGTAGGATGACACAGTGGCTGAAATTTTTCTTTTTAAATCATCCTAGATTTATGTAGCCACCTTTATAACATACTGGCTTTCTCTAGGACCATGCATTTGAGAATTGGCCCTGTCCAGAGTCATAAACAGTTTTATAGTGCTAGAATTTCCCTCTAAAACCCATGAGTGTCATAACATTCACTGCTTTGGCTCACACCAAAGTATTAAAAATTGGAGCCCTGGAAAGACTACATCATCAGCATGTAAACTTCTAAAATTGACCAAACTTGAAAGTTATTTCCAAACTAACTATCCCTACTCAGTAGTACTGAATCTCAGAGGGCATACAAACTAAGCAAATTATATCTAGTTTGCCCCTTGTCCCCTTACCTACCTTTGTCATTTTTCTCACAGAAGGTAGAAAACACAATCTAGGACTGGTAGACCACAACCTATGATTCCCATTACTTGGGGAAGTATAGACGAGGATTATGGTTCAAGCCCCACCTTGGCAAAGTTAGCACAGTATCCTCCCTGTCTGAAAAACAAGCTGAGAGCAAAAGAACACAAGAGAACTCTAGTAGCAGAATGCTTGATAAGCAAATGTGAGGCCTTGAGTATAAAGAAACATACAACTCTCCACAGAAGTGCCTCCAAGAAAACAAATGTAACTGCATATTTTCCTACCTTGAAAGCACGTGTATAATGGGTGAATATGAGCATTTCATTTCCAGGATAAATACTAATGGGAGTTCCAAAAACAGGGCCTACTGACATTTCTCACACAGCCTTCATAATCGCGGCAGGAACTTGTAAGAAAGTCTAAGCTGGCTTATTGCTGCTATAACAAACAGCCCTACCATCTCAAGGGTTTAAAGCGACAAGGGTTTAATGTTGGTTTCTCCAAAGCCAGCTGTGGTTGGCCATGGTCCATGGCATCAGCAGTGTAGGGGCTAAGCAATGCATTCTCTCACCTGTGCCCACTGCAGAACCAAACACAAGCTATAGACCGCCATCACTCATCATCACTGCATCGCTCATGCCCACTGGCCACGAGTAACTCGAAGAGGGGAAGAAGTGTGTGATCCTACTGCTGAGAGCATTGTTGAGCGGCGTCTGTGGTCACCATGGAATTACTTTCCCTATTTCACTAGTTGGAACAGTAACAGGCCATAATGTACATTGTCATTATATAGCTCAGAAAGGTGATGCTAGAACTGTTTGTCCAGATATGTCCCACCATGTCCAGGACGTGTTTGCCATAGAAAGGGTGCATTTGAAGCAATATCTACAGAAACTCCCAGCCCCCCTTTCCTCTCCAGAGTGGGATTTAGAGAGATTCATTCATTTCTTCTCAACCTATGCTTCATGGCTCAAAGGGTTCTACTGCCCCAAACCGTGCCCCTTATTCTCCATAGGATCCTAGAATTCATGCTCAAATGGCCGCGTTTACCCTCTTCCCCAAGAACATGTTCCAAAGGTCAGACAAAGTGGCAAGTGGATGCATCTCTAGTTCCAAAGTATGGCCAATGAGCAGCAGACTTTGGGGTGGACTCTGACTATGTAAGCTGGTGTGCCCACACACACTTGCTGTGTTTTTAATTTGTCTCCACAAAGCCACATGCCAGAGCCTAAGACAAGTATGACAGCATTGAGAGGTGACTTTTTTTTCCTAAAGGGAGATTGTTAAAGGATCAGCACCCTTGTAAAAGGGAGAGAAGAATCTAGCAGGCCCCTTTTTGCCTGTCTACTTTTCCACCATGTGAATACCCAGCAACAAAGATACCATTTTGAAAAATGGTCCTGGCCAGACCTTCTTCTTAAAAATTGCCTAATAATAAGTATTTCTTTGTACTTTTTTTTAAAGTGTTTGGTACTGGAGATTGAACTCAGGGCTTGAGCTTGTTATTCACTCTTTCACTTGAGCTACAGCAGGCTACAGCTCTGGACTATTTCACAGCAGCAGCAGGAACAGACTGAGACACATGCAAACGGGGCCTATTTGTGAGAAGAAAAATGGTGGAGTGATCCATAGACTACTATTTTTGCTCCTACCCTGTGACCCACAAGAATTAGGAAAGGGTCTGCCACAATGCTGGGACAACCAATACAATCCTGGGAGAACTAAGACATGTAAGCTTGTTTACAAGGCAACTACTGGAAATTCTAGTCTCAATAATGGTGAATCTCGTTTTCTTAATCATGCAGTATAGTACCTGGGATATAAGAACCTCTTAGTAAAACCACCGTTATTATCACCGCAAATTTTGAAACCTGATGGTGGAACATGGTATAACATAAACACTCAGGGTCACTTTGATGAGATGGGGAGTTGATGGCATAGAAAGATGGGTTAAAGACCCAACTGCATTCAGGTTCTAGCTTGGCCAGCCAGGAGTTCCATGGTCTCAACAGGTCACCTTCGTCCTGAGGAGCCTGTTTTGATTGCATCATAGGGATTATAGTATAGTAATAGAAGGAAAGAAGGAAGGAAGAGGGGACAAACAAAGAGGAGGAAGGGGAAGAGTTGGTGTTGCTGAAGAAGTTACAATGCTCTATCTACCACTGAGCATTATTTTGTAGACAAGGTGAACTTATACATGTACAAGAGCCTTAAGGAAGTGAAGCGCAAATACTGCTTCCTACTCACCTTTGTGAGCAGGTCAAGTGCCAGAGGTCTGTCAGATCAGAGCTGGAAAACACTGAGCTAATAAATCTTCCAAGCTTTAGAATTACTGTGTGAAGTGTTTTTTTCCCCCCAGATCTCAAAATTGATCTAGGCAAAATCAAATGTCCTTCATGGCAAAGGAATCACACTTGATATTTGTCTAGCAAAAGTGGGGAAGCTTTTAGCCACCAAAGACATCTGAATATTTATAACATCATCTTGGGGCCATAAAGAATGTCACTACAAGCAGATGGCTGCAGGCAGATGACAAGAAGCATATGAAAAGTAAAAGTGTCTATCTCATCATAGAACACAGGCTTTATAAGGCCCTCAGAGGGCAGAATGGTCCCTACTCCTGCATGGCGGGAGTATGCCAAAGCTAGTCATATGTGGCAGGAATATGAAATTCAATTCCATAGCAGACTGAGAGTCTTCTGAATTTCGCATGGCCACTATGGATCATGTTTTCCAGATGGGGAAACTGAGGCTCATGATGATTAAACCCACACTTTTCTCTGCCAAGTTAAGGCTGAGGCAGACCTGGGACTAGAGTCCTCCCACTGTGTGTAATCACCCCTTTGAAGTCTCAACATTCTCGTCTGGAACATAGCAATAATTGTGCCTACTGTGTAGAATGGTAATAGGATCAACAGAGATCATGGCCACACCTCATTTTGTATTGTCAGCACTCAGCAACTAGCGTCCACATTTATCATATGGTCTTGTCTTCATTTATTTCAGCAAAATATTCATAGTTAGTTTTTGCTTGAAACGGTGGCATTAGTGATTGATGGAGGTTATGGATTTAATAGAAAAGAAGCAAAAGTTCATTTTTTGTTTTTGTTTTTGCGCTTCTCTCCTCCCTCCCCCCCCCCCCCCCCCCCGCCCCAAAGGCTGGTGCTCTACTTGAGCAACAGATCCACTTCTAGCCTTTTGGAGATAAGAGTCCCACAGACTTTCCTGCCCAGGCTTGCTTTAAACCATGATCCTCAGATCTCAGCTTCCTAAATAGCTAGGATTATAGGTGTTTGTCACCAGTGCCCAGCAAGTCTATTGTTTTAAACATGTGAAGAAAATGGCAGTTTTTCTAGCACCAAAGTTTTTATACCTTTACAGAAAAACAGGAGATGTGGTTATGTATTAAAAGAAGCATAGGAACTATGTAGCCTACCTGGTAAGATACTGGTAAGAAAGCAGAGACCACATGGAATGTAGAAAGGCTAGAAGGTCTGTGGGCAGTGAGTGGGGCTCCTTTGCAGAAGTGGACCTGAGGCTGGCAAAGCCTGGACAGGGGACATCAGCGTGGAGGTCGCTGAGACCAGGGGCTCAGTGAGGCTGAGGACTTTTCCTCTGCAAACCTCATTTCCCTCTTTCTCAGAGACAGTTGGGAGCACTCCAGGAAATACGTTGTTCCAAGCAGAAGCAATGCAAGGAAGGGCTTCAATGGAGGAGTTAAGATGGTTCTGGGATATCATTGTGTAAGTAGCCCACAGTTATGTTAAAGACCAACATGAATGTGCTGAAATAAAAATTGTACAGAAGCTGAGCTTTTTTTTTAATAACATGAACAATTCAATATACATGATTCAAACTGCTGCCGGGTTCATCAGCTTTAGGAGTCCCTTCCTGAAGGCATCAGGAAGTCCCACTGGCTTGTTGGTGGCTGGATTCACAAAGACATGGACCGAAGCTCCTGTGGTACAGGCCAAAGTGTCAAACTGTGCCAACTTGGGATGGCCCAAGAAAAATCCATCACTGAAGTCACAGTGCTGTACTGAGGGTCCCTCCTCTGTGGACCCAGGTGGAAACAGAGCAAGTCGGTAATGCACACTAGAGTGCCCCACTTTCTCCACAGCCAAGGCAGCCAGTGGGATCTGCGGAAAGCCCACAGGTGTGTGATAGGTGCACCGATTAGTCACCATGAATCCCACCATGGGGGACGTCGGCAAGCTGGTCTTCAGGCCACAGTACCTAGGAGGCGAATCACAATGTTTATTCCTGGTTGCTATGACACTGTCCCTTAGTCCAAAGGCTAGGGAGCCCACAGGGATCAATCTAATCCCAGTTCTGCCATCTCTTAACTGAATTACCTTGGGCAAGTTAGTTAACTTCCCTGAACCTCAGTTTACACAATAATTGCTCATTTTGACCATGATACCCACTTTCTAGGCTGTGAGAATTACAAGGGTGGCTCACACCTGTGATCCTAGCTACTTAGGAGGCTGAGATCTGAGGATCATGGTTCAAAGCCACCCAGGGCAAGAAATTCCTTGAGACTCTTGTCTCCAATTAACCACACACACACACACACACACACACACACACACACACACACACACACACACACACACACACACACACACACACACACACACACACAAAAACAAAAACCAGAATTGGAGCTGTTGTTCAAGTTGTACAGTGCTAGCCTTGAGTATAAAAGCTCAGGCCCAGAGTTCAAGTTCCTAGGTCTGGCACACACACACACACACACACACACACACACACACACACACACACACACACACACACACACACACACACACACACACACACACACACACACACACACACACACACACACACAAACACACTGGAAATATATCATTTGTTATATCAAGTCTCTAGTTAGGAAAGGTTTTCATTAACTATTGACAATTTAATATAATTATGTCCATCTTTTCCTTATGATGATGAGTCAGACACTTTTGTGTTAAATGAGAGAGAAACTCATTTATTAGGTATAAAAAGTTATGTCTTTTAGCTCTGCTACTGGATTTTAATCTCTTTAAGGACAGGGGCTGTAGCTAATACAATTTCTTAAGTTTTTTGAATAGAAATAAAATAGCTTGAGATAAAACTTGGGTGTCAAACAGAATAGGAAATAAAAAGCATCCTGCTGAGTTACAGCCTGGACTCTACCATTTGTGATTTAAGCATTTCTTTGCATTGTTTAATCATCTTTTTTTCTTGAGAAAAAATTGAGACTGAATGCATGGATTCACCAGAAGGGCATTATTATGGGTTGTGGGAAGATTTAACTATGGAAGTTGTTCTTCTTAGAAGGGAAGCAGAAATGAATCCTAGGGCTCCACACAAAGAGGTCACCATGAGCCTCCAGTGTCACCCACGGTGGCATTAGATACACTCACACTTTGACATGAAAAGCTGCCCAGTATAAAAGATCAGGTGACAGAACAGTAGATACTATGCTATATGATCTCATTTGTGAGATAAGAATGTACTGGTTTATGTCCATATTACCCAGGAAGAACTTGAAGAAAAGATAAAGTATAATGTTTTTAGTAATCATCTAACAGTGTAATTTGAGAATTTTGTTTTCTTTTTGCTTGTATGAATGTTCCAAACAAAACATAATTTGCTTTTGAAATGATTTTTCAATGATTGAATGTTAATTTCTTATCCTTAAAAAAAGCTACTCAGGAGATGAGCAGGCTGGATAAACGAAGTTCCATAATGGAGGCTCCATGATGATCCTTAGGGAGTGTTCCTCACAAATACCAGGAGAGGGGTCTTAGTCTGGCAGGCTGCTATTAATTGGATTGGTTTATAAACAACATACACTTCTTGTGGTTCCAGAGGCTGGGATGTCTAAATCAAGGCACCAGCAAACTAGTGTCCAGTCACAGTCCACTTCCTGGTTTCTAGGAAGTAAGACTGTGTTCTCACAGGGTGGAAGACAGCCAGGCTTTTCGGTACAATGCCAGCTTCTCTGTTGCTATTGTATTTCCATTCTCTGCCACAATCGTCTTCCTTCTTTTAGAGAGTAGACAATAAAGAAACAGTGTCTCTTCTCACCAAGGAGAGTTATAATATTACATGAGCAACTTGTTTGCTGCATGAGCCTGGCTTCCATGCTTTTAAATATTTGAAACATGGGAATGCAGTTGAAGCCAGCTGCCCACCCAGCACCTGGTGTGTATCAGGCCCCTGCCAGGTGCTTTACATTTTGCACTTAGATTTCAAAACAACCTTACAAGGTCCATTATACAGGGAAGAAAATAGAGCAAAGAGGCTGGATTTACTTCCCAAGGCTTGCATGAAGTAATGGTGGGTTTGGACTTAGACTCTCTTTCTATATAGAAGTATACATTTCTTCCTCTATCCCAGATTTCTAGAGAATGAGACAAAGGAAAATATTTATGCTTTAGTCTAGTGGAAAAAATTTATATTTTCTTTGTTTCTTTTTTTATGTATTTACTTTTTTTTTGGTCCTGGTACTTGGAGTTAAACTCAGAGGAGCCTTGCACTTTCTCTGGGCTTTCTTGTTCATGGCTGGTGCTCTACCACTTGAGCCACACCTCCAGTCCAGCATTTTGCTCCTTGGAGATAGAATCTTTCAAAAGGAATTGTGGGACTCAGTCTTCTTCCTCTTCTTTCTGCTTCCTGGTACATGCTTCACCACAGGTTCCCACTGAGATATGCCACCCTAGCCAGAAGCCTAGAGCACAGAGATTGAACTTGACATATAGTTTGTTATACTAATGTGAAGTGAATTAATACACTGAAAATACATCTTTGGACAAGATAGATTTCCTGCCCTCAGAACTTCTCAATAAAGAGAGGAATATGTGGCAGCTCTTGACTATAAGATGCTAGCTTGGGGGGCGGGAGTGATGGGAAGGGATGGGAAGGGGAAACAAAGGAGGAGGCAACAATGCTTGATAAGAAATGTACTCATTATCTTGCCCATGTACTTGTAACCCCTCTGTATGGTATTTTCACAATTAAAAAAAAGATACTAGCTTGATCCTTTCTTGTTGCAGAAGAGAGAAAAGACAAGGCTGTTCTGCTACTACCATTTCTTCTTCACCTCTACATTTCCTCCTTTTCCCAATAAACCTTTGTTGTGCACTGACTACATTCCAAGCCTGGAAGGGAAAGCAGTGTGCAAGCGACATGGCAATGCTCCCTGTTCACGTGTGCTTTTAGAAGCAATGTTCACACGCAGTCCTGATGCTGAGTGACAATGCAACATCAGTAATAGCACAGGGACTCTGCTAGGTCAGCAGAGGAGACCTCCTTGGCCTTGGGAATTAGGGAAGCCCTTCAGAGACTTGATGGCTTAAGACACAAAGGAAATGCAGGGAGAGGAAAGTCTTTCAGGCCCAGAGACCATAAAGAGAAAGGCACCTCTAAAGATAATAGAAGTCCCCAATGGCTAGAACACAGACTGCAAAGGAGTCTGGGACTAGAGGCAAGAGCCAGACCAAGAAAAGTTTTGTTAAAGAATTTGAATTTTATTCCAGGGCATGAGGAAGCAAAAAAAAAAAATCAAGATATTGGGGATTAAGTAGAAAGATCTTCCGTTTCCAATGGAATAATAGCTTTCAAAAGACACGTAAAAGTCAGCAGTTACATAGGCATCGGCCACAATCCTACCCTGCCTTGTCTTCAGCTCAGGTCCCCTCCTCCTCCCTTCCACCCAGCTCCTGCCCTCCTTCTTCCCTATGCTGGAACTTTGTTTCAGTAATGGCCTCTAGTGGCTGCTTTCTCCAGAGTTCAGAGGGGAGGAAAGTACCAACCAGGTAGTAGGAAGCCAGTAGGCTGGTGACATCAGAGGGAGCAGCTATTTTGGACTCTAATTATAAATAGCATAGGGCAGGCCATGCTTGTGGTCAGTTACCTGGGATGGCAGGGCAGGACTGTCAGGAACTCTAAGATCCTCACACTCTCCGAACTAGGAATACCATAAGCAATCATGAAGGCAGAGGAGTCCCCAGAGAGCATGGCACAAGCAGCCAAAGGTACATCAGGCCTTGGGAGATTAAGATGAAATAGACACTCGTCGTGCTCTGTGTGTCTCTGTGTAAGTGGTTTATCTTCAAGCAAGCCTATGTGGGTCTTCTTGTCACAGGATGATTCAGGTCTACAGAGCTCAGCGTGGGAACCATTCTGTTAAGGAAAGGGGTTGTATAACCGTGTTTGCATTTTGGAATCCTTACGTTAGGAAATGGGCTGGTAGGGAAGAGTGGTTGCCCAGACACCAGTTAGACTATTGAGTTGATGTGTGGTAGCAATGGAGGTGCAAGTTGTGACTTCCAGAGATACTCAAAGAAGAATTCAAAAGACAGATCCCTGAACTTTTCCTGGCTGGCTTAGCTTCCTCCTCTGACAAAAGACTGTGGTTGGCAGAAACAGCACTGGAAACAAGAGCAGGTCCTCCACCAGCTTCTTCCAGTCTTTAATTCCTGATGAGGAAGCCAAGGGGCTTTCACTATAAAGAAATGGCATCCTCTCTGGGTGGCTTCTGCCTCAGTTACCCATCATCCTTCATGCCATACCTGGGCTCTTGAACCATCAAAGCATCATTTTTTTTAAAGTCTAGTATTTTAAAATACTTCGAGGAAAATATGATTCCAAACCTAGGGGAAATGACTATACAGATAAATAAATGCATTTGAAATGTATAAGTTGTTTTTGCTTCCAAAAGGGAAGGGAGGCAGTTGAGATAAAGATGGGAAGAAATGTTTTCTGGCAACCTCACATTTTGAGCAACCATGACTTTGAAGTAGATGGAGTTCTTTTTTTCCCCTCTAATTAGTTTCATGCTGCTTTTTAGCACATGTTGGCTCTATTTACAGGACAAATGATAGCCTAGGTAACAAGAAAAATTCCTCAAAACTTAAGCCTCATGAGATCTGAGATTGAGTAAATATCTAAACAAGCCTTTACCCTCTTCTGTGTTTGTCTTGCTGCTTGGCAATGTACCAATATCCAAAACAAAAAATGGTCTTTTTAAGCCAAGTTGCCTAGCTCCAAATAGAAGGAGCAAGGATAACAAGCTAGCAAGCGCTCCCATTAGGAAAATGTCCAGGCCTAGTTTCCCGCAGCTCTGCTCTCACCATTTACAGTGTATATGCACTGACATCCCAAACTGAGGAAATGCAAAATAATGAAAATCATCTGCTCTCAGAGCAGAACAATTTCTTTACCACAGTGTTTTCCCAGGAAGTTCATTCTAGGGAATCAGTATCAAAATGACAAGAAAATCCAACATGTCTCAAGAGGCACTGTATATAACAAGCAATATATAATAATAATCTATGTTCTGAACCTGGACACTAACAGACACGATGAAAAATTCAAGGCAAAAAAGGATGTGAAACAAACTCATTAAAATGTTTCAAATAAAAAGAAGATGATGACATTATGCTCAATTAACATGAAAAATTTAAAGGGCAAATGCAGTACTTTTCCATGTCAAGAAGCAAAATTGGTCATTAAAGACATTTCTGAAAGTCTGTAGATTAGAAATGTTGACTCTGCCCACTAAGGTTATGCCCAACAATGGTTATGCTTTTTGCTTCTGCCAGAACTGCTCTTTAAGTGACAGATTTTGAAGAAAGCCCTCAAATTAAGCAGGGTGGGGCTGTGGTCATCGTTTGTGGGTCTGCTGAGAAAAAGCGAGACTGAAAGGAAGATGAGTTTGAGCGATGCTACACCTCCCCACAGTATCCAGCCTGGTGCTTGGCGTGCTCTGCTGACAGGTAGTTCACCACCAAGCTATGGACACTGGGAGGAACAGTCTCGCAAGCCTTGTTTTAAATCACCAGCTAGCAGAAAAGACTTAAAATACAGAGAACAAATTTGCCAGAAACAACTCTCTTAAGATATGAAAGTTGGGAGGAGAGAAAGGATGGAATCCAAAGAGATTTTCTTCCTTTTTTTCTTTAAGAAAAAACCCCCCACAAAGAACTGGTAGTTTGTGTCCCCCAAAAAGGTCACAGTGCTAGGCCCTGAGTTCAAAACCCAGGAATGGCACACACACACACACACACACACACACACACACACACACACACACACACACACTCATAAAATGCTTTTGTGGGGAAAAGAAAAAAAATGGAGGCACCAAGAAATTTGAAGAATATATTCTGTTCATATGAGCCTTAAGACCAGGATGTCAAAAAAAATTCAAGACATGACAAGCAAAGTTCCCCTCATCTTTCAAAAGATAGGAGACAAGCGAGCCCTAGGAGAGGATTTGTTAAATTCCACAGGAAGAAGAGGTATAAAACTGTGGCAAGCTATAAAGAAGGCAGCATAGGCTGGGAAGGTGGCTTAGTGGTAGATTGCTTGCCTAGCATGAACAAAGCCCTGGGTTCGATTCCTCAGTACCTCATAAACAGAAAAATCCGGAAGTGGCACCATGACTCAAATGGTAGAGTGCTAGTCTTAAGCAAAAGAATCTCAGGGACAGGGTCCAGACCCCGAGTTCAAGCCCCAGGACTGGAAAGAAAAAGGCAGCATATTAACAGAAAATAATTTAGTTGGACAGTGTAGCTCAAATGTCTCTCAAGTACATCAGTAATGGTGATCATAAAAAAAAAAAACCAGTGAGAAGTTTCTGGAAGGTTAGATTTTTCTCTGGTATTATTTTTTGTTCTGCTGTTTCTGAAGATCACCCAGGACTGCAAGGATTAAGGAATAATACAATGTAGTTAGCAAGTGACCCACATTGCATGTCCTTAAAAAAGAACACACACAGCCATGAACAAGTCAGTTCACAGAAAACACTCTTCTGTACATTTCTGACCAAATACGGTAATGTCTCAGGAATCTGAGGATCCACCACTGGAAATGTTTGCTAAATCTGTGTTCAAAAGGCTGAGGGTTTGCTCTGGAATTTTATTAAGGGTGAAAGTACTCGTTTAAAAAAGGTTTTGGGGGAGGGATATATTTAACCCACTTGGGTGATAAAATATTTTTAAAGTGCTTAGTACCTGAATTACTTGAATAGTAAGTATTCAGGCTTGTCAAGTAATGGTTTATTTCCATTAGGTTTATAAAACATCACTAAACATCAACTGGCATTAAGTCCATAATACAAACATAGCCCAAGATACCCATCACCTGCAAGGGGCTCCTGGTCTAATGACTGAAAAGCACTAAGAGAAAGCAAAATTCTCAGACTGGCCAAGACTAGAATTATGAAATGAATAGTCTTAGCTTAGGAGAAGGAAAAGGGAGTCAAACAAGACTTCCAAGAGGAGGTAAGCTTTGAGGAAGGTCTTGAAGGCTATGTAGGAGCTTTCTGGTCAGGAAAAGAGAGATATTCTAGGCAGGGGGGAATAGTATCATTTCCTTAGCAATGACAAGAGCTCTAGTAAAAATTTAGAATAGAATCTACCTGACAGGGACCAGTCCTGAAGAAGACTGAATCACACTTGAAGTGCTCAATCTTTTAGGAAAAATCAGGAGCTATGTTGATTACCACTTTTTGCCTTTAACCAAATGAATTAGCTTAAAAGAAGAAAAGATGGTTTATATATTATCTTGATCAGAAGAGTCTAAGAGATTCCAACTGTAACGTAACTAGTCAAAAGCCCTGGTAGAGGTGTGCTCCTGTGTTGGGTCATGAACTCATTCTTGAACTCATCAGGGAGCAAAGTACTCTGATTGGACAAGCCTGGGTCATGTATCTAAACCTAAACCAATCACAATAGACTAGGGATAGAGCTCTCTGACTTTGGCTTCCTCACCAACCTATTGAGTGAGGCCAGCTCTACCTAAACCACAGACTAAGAAGAGAGAGGGGTGATTTCTCACAGAGATCCCTGGCAGTCGAAGCATGTCCATTACAGCTTTTTTCTCCTTTCTCTTCAGACCAGCTTTCTGTCTTTTCAATCAGTATGGGAAATGCGGCCACATCCCGTTCAAGTTACAATCTCTCTATCCAACAATTATCAGCCCCATTGGGAAATTCCTGGGAGACTGACGAGAAAAATGTGTACAATTAACTGTGATGGTGGGGGTAAGACTTAGAGCAAATGTGACTTCAACATGTCGATCTTTGTGAATATAGGGGAAGTTCCTGGCATTATTAAGAGCAAGACAGATATCTACAAAGGTGTCTTTTACAACACATAATAGGCACATTTACAGAGAGTGGTATGAAGAGATAATAGAATAGTTCTGGTAGTTAAACACTGGATGAATTGAGCATGCTTATTTAGTGGCTGAAAGACTAAGCTATAGTGCTATCACAAAAAGATGATGCTGAAATTTACAGCTAAGGAGAATGAGAATGGTGATGTCATATGCATCAATAAGTCAGGCTCATGCCTGTAATCCTAGCTGTTCAGAAGGCTGTGAGCTGAGGGTCATGGTTCAGTGCCAATCTGAGCAGGAAAGTTCATGAGACCCTTATCTCCAATTAACCACCAGAAAACTGGAAGTGAAGCTGTGGCCCAAAGTGGTAGTGCTTTAATTTTGAGCAAAAGAGCTCAGGGACAAGTTCAAGCCCCACAACCACCTCTACCACTACCAACAACAAAAGAATGAGACTATAACAAGGAGTATCTTGTTCGGAGGTAGGGTAGGAAAGAAAGGGTGATGTTAGCTGGACAAGAAGCCTGGAGATTGTGGTAGAGGCTAGGGACAGAGGTTTGGCAGTCACTGGTAAAGAGATGAATGCTGAAACCATCAAGCATATGAGATTGTACACAGGGAATACTGCGGAAGGCTGAGAAGAGATCAGAAGGCAAAATCTTCATTGAAGGGGCTGACAGAGGCCCGCAAGGTCCTGCCCACCTCTGCTCAATATCATTGTGTCTAAATATGTCAATGGATCCTGCTGAAACTCTCCACCTACTAATGGATTGTGTGACGTTCTCCTTCTTCCCCTGCCCCAGCCCTCCCCCCCCCCCCCCCCCCCGCATACAGCCCACCACAGGGTCCATGTGCTGGAAGGTTGGTCTGCTGTGTAAAAATACTGGGAACCTTTAAGAAAGGGGCCTAGCTGGAGGGATTTAGGCATTGGAGGGATCCTACATGTATGAAGGGGTGTATGAAGGGATTAATGCAGTCCCAAGGGTTGGGGGGGGGGTTCCTAGCTTTCCTGAGACTGGGTTAGTACCATCAGAGAGGGTAACCAAAAGAGCCAATGTCATGTTCCCAGTCCCCATTTCCTTTCTCTTTCTCTACTTTCCTTTCTCAGGGATAGGAGTCAGTAGAAAAGCAGTCAGACAGTGTGGCCTATACAGCTAGCAAAGGCAGGCTGAGCTGATCAACCACAACCTGCCTGAAAACAAAATGAGGGCAGGGGGTACAAAATCACAGGGAACTAAGAAGAACAAAGGAATGAGAAAATAAGGAATGGGCACCAACTCTTTGGCTTTATGACCTTATAGAAAACAGAAAGGAAACCCACCAATCAGAAAGGCATCTGCAAGGACTCCCATTCTCCCTATTTAGCCCAAGGCCAATCTCTGTGACCCCCAAAGAAAACTCAAGATGGCCAAGAAGAGCGGAAGCACTGTCTTCTGGTAGCATATCTGTGCCACATGCTCTCTTTTTCGGCCATCTTTCCTTTCAAATATACTTTCTTATTATTTTCATTTGTGTTTGCATCTTTAATTGTTTTTTTTTTTTTGGCCTGTCCTTGAACTCAGGACTTGGTGCTGTCCCTAAGAAGATAAGTCTCATGGACTTTTCTTCCCAGGCTGGCTTTGAACCATGACCCTCAGATCTCAGCTTCCTGAGTAGCTAGGATTACAGGCATGAGCCACTGGGGCTCAGTTCTGTGTTTGCATCTTGTCTAAATTCTTCTTTAGCTACACACAAGGACCAACGTCAACTTAGCCACTCTAGATCATCTAGATATTCAATGAAATAAATTACATTAAAACCCAGTAATAAGCACTCCACCTGAATCACACCCTTATTTCAGGTTTTTTGCTGATTAATTGGAAACGAGACTCACAGACATTTTTTAATTTTTTAAAAATTTTTGCTGGAGCTGGCTTCAAACTACAGTCCTCAGATCTCAGCCTCCAGAGTAGCTAGGATTACAGGCATGAGACACATGGTTCAGCTCTACATTTTTTTTGTGGGGGGGGGGTGGTCGTGGGGCCTGAACTCTGGGTCTGGGCGCTGTCCCTTAGCTCTTCAGCTCAAGGCTAGCACTCTACCACTTGAGCCACAGTACCACTTCCAGCTTTTTGCTTTTTGCTTATGTGGTGCTGAGGAATCAAACCCAGGGCCTCATGCATACAAGGCAAGTGCTCTACCACTGAGCCACCTTCCCAGCCCTAGCTCTACATTTTAAGACAATAAGCCAGTACTTGAAATTGGCCATGCCAGGTATATTTATAACACAGAAATGAATAAAAGTTACAAATTTATTGTCTCATTCATGGATTTAAGTTTACTGATTGTAAAAATAGGGAAGGATGGTAGCAAGCTGATTCTGTAAAGGAGTAGGCAGTGACTCTTTTCAACTTTGTGGACATTATACTCTTGTTTCGCCTTTCTGCTGCTCTTATAGCACAAAAGTAGTAACTGGCAATGCCTAATGAATAGAAATGGTTATATCCCAAAGAACTTCACTTACAAAAACAGGTAGCAGGCCAGACTTAGTCCAGGCTATTAAAAATGTGTATTAGGGGTTGGGAATATGGCTTAGTAGTAGAGTGCTTGCCTAGCATGCATGAAGCCCTGGGATCAATTCCTCAGTACTTCATAAACAGAAAAGCCCGAAGTAACACTGTGGCTCAAGTGGTAGAGTGCTAGTCTTGAGCAAAAGAGACAGTGTTCAGGCCCTGAGTTCAAACCCCAGGACAGGCAAAAAATGTAGATTAGGTGTTAAAGTACATCAAATTTAAAGTAAAAGCACAGCAAATAAGAGGATATAGAAACAGGCACCAGTGACTCAAGCCTAGCTACTCAGGAGAATGAGATCTGAGGACTGCAGTTTGCAGATAGCAAGGACAGAAAGTTCATGATACACTTGTCTCCAATCAACTACCAAAAAGCCAGAAGTAGAGCTGTGGTTCAAGTAGTAGAGTGCCAGCCTTACGTGGGAAAAAAACTCAGGGAGAATGTTAAGACCTTGAATTCAAACCCCAATACTGGTATGTATGCACACACGTGCACACATACAAAAGAAATAGATTTCCAGTGTTCAAGAACATCATTTTCTCTACCTTACAACATAGTTCTTACTCATAAACATAAACAAAACTGTCTACCAGCATTCAGAAGTATTTGTGTGTCAACTGAAGCTAAAGGTTGGCTAAGGATAGAAGACTCCAGCCAAAAAATGACAAAAACATTCCATGAGAACCAATTGATTGTGTGGAATTTACAATGAAGAGGACTGGAGATGCTATTATAATCAAAGCAGGTGCCAAATGTCTTTTGTTATTAGTAAAATTTATAACGAACATATGCACGTACATACATGCTGGTTATGAAAACATTTCCCTGTGTGTGGTTTTCTGGACTGGTGCTTTCACTGCATTGGAGCCAAAGCCACAGTGTGGGAAATGGGACGAAGGGGAATGTATGCAAGTAGGGCTCTGGTCTCATGCTTGCTTTCTGGAAGACTAATAGCTGGGGGAATGCCAAGGCCACTGTGGTAACCATTCCTACCAGGGACCTTTTGTGGCTTCCAGTGGTTGAAGGGTTCCAGCTGGGAATGAACATCAGTGGAACTGAATCGTATCTTATCCAAGCCCACAATGGGAGAGAAGCTTGAATATCTGTTTCCTTCAAAATCCTTCCCAGTTTCTACAGATAAAAAGATAGTTCAAAGATCTCAAGAAGAAAGGGGAGTTTACTGGCTGGTGTAACTAGGGAGTGGAAGTGTGGCCTGAGGAATTCTAGAATGAAAGCAATGTTCTCAGAACTGAGCTCTGTCCTGCTCAGTAGCTAGCTTGGTGTCTTTGCTCCTGCGGTCACTTTCTTCTGCAGAAAGCAGAGGCACAGGGCAAACTCAGTTCTACACCTCCCTTCCTCCCTCTCCAGCAGAGAGGGCAAGAGCTCTCTAGTTAGCATATCAACATTTGAATATGAATTCTCATTAATCCACCTTCAGTCATGTGCTCATCTCTGTCCAATCAGAGAGGTTAGGAAGACAGCTACCATGCCTGCTCAGGCCTAGTATGATACTGAATTGGTCCTTAGAACCAAGTGGTTTGAAGTAGAGCTAAGTGGTTCTTAGAACCAGCTGGCAGGAAAGGGAAACTTCTCACCCAATAAGGGGGTGCTGTTTTCCTAACAGAAAACATCACTGAAAAAAAAAAGAATTAGATTTCCTTGATTACTAGAATTTTCCAGGGAGCACTTAGACCCAGCTGCTACCACTAAGGTGACATTTAATAAGGGTCCTGAACATCCTGACCAGACAGGACAGATGGAGAGTTAACAGTCAAGGATGAAGGCTACATGTACTTGCTGGTTTATACACTGCTACAATGATATCATCCTCATTTTACAGATAAAGAAGCAAAGGGCCGGACAGTTAAGTAATCTTCCCAAAGTCGTACAACTAGCAACTGTCAAAGCTGGTAAAGGAATGCACAGTAAGTTCCTTTCTCTTATCAGGCCTCTCTGTCCAAGACTTAAAAATATTTGTAATGACCCTCCAATTATATATTTCTTTGCTCCTTCCTTCCTTCTTTCCTTCATTCCTTCCTTCTGTCCTTCCTTGTTTTCCTTCTTTCTGTCTGTGTTCCAGTACTGAGGATTAAATTCAGTGCTTCACTCTCTTGCTTAGCCTTCAGGCTAATGCTCTACCACTTGAGCCACAGCTCCACTTCCAGCTTTTTGCTGGCTGATTGGAGATAAGAGTTTACAGACTTTTCTGTCCTGGTTGGCCTTTAACCTTGATCTTTAAATCTCAGCTTCCGGAGTAGCTAATATTATAGGCATAGCTCAGACATATATTCCTTGTGCTCATTCCAGAGCTCAAGTGGAGCAAGTTGTCTTCCTTATCATCTCTGATCTCTGAGTTGCAGAATTTTAATGTCCTTAGACACAGAAAAAAGTAGGAGTCTGGAGCAGAAACTACTTTTGTTAACATTGTCCCAACTCAGTCACTGGGTTCCCAGACGAATCCACCAGCAATCAGCTAGGCTGCTGAGCTTCCTCTGCTCACAATCCCATGTAGGGATCCATGCTGTTTCCATCAGGAGCAAGGAAGAGAATGAATTAGTCTGACTTGTCCCTTCCTACTGCCTCTGGCCCTTGCCAGCTGAACTCTATCAAACATTCACATTCTAGTATTATGACCCATGCCTATAATCCCAGCTACTTGGGAGGTAGAAATGAGGAGGATTGTGTTTGGAGGCATACCCAGGCAAAAAAGTTAGCAAAACCCCACACTAACAAACAAGCCAAGTATGGGACCTACACCTGTGAATCCGTCTACCCAGGATGCAAAGGTAAGAGGATTGAGGGCCAGGGTACTCCAGGAAAAAAGAGCATCACCCAGTCCAAAAAAGAGATAAGGCAAAAAGAACTGGGGCATGGCTTAAGGGCTAAAGAACTTGCTTAACAAGTGCAAGGCTCTGAGTTCAAATTTCAGCACCACATACACTCAACACACTCACAAACCTCATTAGCTTCAGTTTCCTTCTCTGTGCACCATACAAGTACCAGTGTCTCCAGAAGATTGGTTCTATTCATAGCAGTCAAGATGATACATTCCTGAGTCAAGGAAAGATGCCACATTACTCAATGAGAAACCACTGCTGTTGTACAGGGAATTCCGGCTAAGAAGGGAAGAGACTTTGGTGGGAGGCTTGAGGAGAAAGACTGTGAAAATGGGGTCTGAGGAGCTATCCACCTATGAAACGAATAAACAGAGGAACCCAGCCAAGAACAAGGAGAGCCAAGATGGGCACTGGGGGGGGGGGTCATGACTATAATCCTAACTCTCAGGAGGCTGAGATCTGATGATCATGGTTCAGAGCCAGCCCACACAGACAAATGTGAGAAACTCATAATCCTAATTCACTAGTAAAAAGCCAGAAGTAGGAGAGCACCAGCCTTGAGTAAAAGGGCCAAGTAAGAGTGTAAGGCTCTAAGTTTAAGTCCCGGTACCTGCGCGCACACACACACACACACACACACACACACACACACACACACACACACACACACACACACACACACACACACACACACACACACACACACACACACACACACACACACACACACACACACACACACACACACACACACACACACACACACACAAAGGTAGAATGGAGATACACACAGGTGAATGAGGAACAAATGAGGTACAAATGAGGCTATACCCTGCCAGAGACAGAGCAGGAAGCAGCTTGCCTTGGGCCTCAAGCCCTTCATTCCTAACTCGAGCCATAGCTCAGTCCATATATCATCTGCACCACCTGTGGAAGTTTCTATTCCTGGCATCACGGCAAACTAACCACAGATGAGGGAGAAACTTAAAAGAGTTCTCATTTCTGTCAGATAGTACATGGTCAATAAACTTAACACAGTTCTTTTCTAAAACTTGATTGCTGGAGTGAAGACACATGCAATCAGCCCTATTTGGAGTCTCTTCCCTTTTCCCTTCTATCCCCCAAAACTGTAACCAAAGGAACTCTGCAAGATATACTGCATAATTAGTGTGCACCTCTTAGCCTTGGCTAATTACCTCTTTTATCAATTAAAAATATTCTCCCATTAAGCTGAAGAGTTGAGAGGGAGACAGAGGCTCTTTTCTATTTCTAAAGCCGCTGGGGGGAAAAAAATCCAGCGAGATACCGTCACTGATTTGGTTAATTTCAGGTGCACATCAGGCTATTCAACCTAGGTGAATTTAATGACCCAGGACAGGTCCGGCGATGAATGTCCCTGTAAATCATTTATAATTGCAAGCATAAAAATTAAAAATCAGTCTGAAGAGCAAGATAAGACAACGCTAATGACAGAGAGCAGTAATCTGAAGATAGAGGCTCCCGGCTTTAATCAGGCCTGGTGAGATGACAGAGCACTAAGCCTCTGGGGGATTGTTCTGGAAACAAAAGGCTGAGAACCTACTTCAATCTTTAATGGCTCAGTAAGATAAAAGAAATTAACTGAATTTTCATAGGATAATTATAAAACTTAATAGGGAATTCTTCCCACTTCATACTCTTCAGTTGTCTCCTAGTTGAGATAAACCAACATTTAGTCTAGTCTGCCTACAAGAATGACTTTTAAAGGCTAGTCCTTTTCTCCTATGTCATCTCAAAAGTCCAGCTCATCAATAATGTCCAGAAAGGGGAAACCATGCTGCTAGTCAAGGAAATAGTTTCTGGGTTGCACAGAACTTTGAAACCTTTTCTCCAGCATTTACAGACATTGTAGCTTTGCAAGTCAGTCAGAATCCAGAGGAAAAACGAGCAAATAGACTTTCATAGTTGTCGCTGCGGTGTCTGTAGATCACAAATTGGACAATCTCTTGCCTCTTCCAGCTAGTGTACACCAAAGTGTGTTTTCAAGTCTGATTTGGATGGAATTTCCACAAAACACAACGTAAAAGATGCGTTCATTGGTCCCTGTGAATTAAATAAAGTTTCTCAACTTTGTATCTGTGCCCTTTGATCTGAGCTGCGCCTTTGCAATCATGTTAGGTTACCAGAAAAGAGAAAATCTACTGATAAGTACCTTGTATGGAAGGCAAAACTGTTCCTCAACAGGAAATGCCTTCTTCTCATCTTAAAGGAAAGAGCCAAAAGTTCAGGAGCCTACCCCATACCAGTATTAACATGGTAACAACTTCTCCAAGGACAAAGATCGAGATCATGGCCGAACAGGCCATCCACCTGTGTCTGGGGACTGTTTCAGCATTGCATGCTTTTCTTACTCCTGCACCCAATTCTCTCTAATAATAGCTGTACCTGGGAAGAAAGCTGAAGGTGTACCAAAGTGCTGTCTTCCCATAGCTGCCATATCATAAAACCCCTTTCGCTGCCCTTCGGCGTATCTCTTTATTTGGCACATGAGAGCAAGTGGTCAGACCTAATTAGACTCCTGAACTTTGGGCCTAAGGTTTAAAATTTTGGTCTTGCTTGCTCCTGGAAGCTGTCTATGATTGCCCCCTTCTCCTTCTGCCTTTCTCTGAACTTCCCCTCTACTGATGTGCTTTTGGGTTCCCTCTGAATACTCTACTAGACCTAATCCTGGCTTTACCTTGGGCTGCAATTTAAGTAAATTACATTCTATCTGACCAACCAGTAAGCGCTTTGTAGGGGGATTACAGGGAACCACACCTGACTTACCTCTAAACACCTGGCCCCTTGTTGGCATTCAGTAAATATTTGCTGGCTAACTCAACTCTTATCTTAATTCTAGGTTAGCCTGGGAAAAACAAGAGAATACAAAGAAGCTGCTGCTCTAAATAGATTCCCAGACAACATTCTTGCTCTTAATCATAAGGAAAAAATCATGGGGTATGTTCTCTGGAGCTTTTAAATATTTCCAAGCATCCTTGATAAAATTATGGTCTTCTCCTGAGCAGCCAGGATGATATCACTCCATATAATTTCCTCTCTGCAAGAACTGTATGGTCATGTTGTGAGGTGAATGAGTAAGGGAGAAAGCTGACTTCAACCAACTTCAGCAGTATAAAAGTGATGGTGAAGCTAGGATCTCACACTTCATAGGCAAGCATCTACCACTTGAGCTTAGTCCTGTCTCCCTGACCCACCCTCTTCTGCTTTATTTTTTTTTAGATCTGGAATTTGAACTCAGGAACTCATGCTTTCTAGGCAGAAGTCCTGTCACTTGAGCCATGTTCCTTTTGTTGTGTTTTACTTTTGAGATAGCGTTTCACTAACTGCCCAGATCTGGCCTCAAACTGGAGATCCTCTTTGCTTTTGTCTCCCAGTTAGTTGGTATTATAGGCCTGCACCATCATACCTGGCTTCGAGGATGGACAGATTTTGTTCTTAAGACACAGACACAGAATTAGCTCATCACATCTAAGGTCAAGGCTGGTATGAAGAGGAACCAGAACTGATACTGGGAGGGTCTCTCTCCAATGCACACGCCAAACCACCATTGTCAGTAAGCAGGAGAATGAACTGAAACACTTGGAAAAACTCAGGCAGCTGGACTCCTGCTCTCAATGTCTGAATCGTAGGCCTGGGGAGAGAGGCCTGAGAATCTGCATTTCTAAACAGTTCCTGAGTGGCCCTGCTGCTGTGAGCTGAGCATCCACTTTGACAGGCATTGCTGTATACAGTCAGTAGAAGGCAGGAAGTGGGCCCCAGAGGTGAACACCAAAGCCTCTTTATTTGCAGGTCTCAGCTCAGGCACTCACTCTGCTCCCACTTTTGCCTTCCTGGGAGAGAGAAATTACTATGCAGCTCTGAGAGCATGCAGAGAAGTTCGTTCCTAGGAAAGAAGAGCTGGAAGAACCACATAGCGTGGCTGCCTCCAGCCTTAGGAAATCCCTCATGCTCCCTGAGCTAGGAAAGCGCAGCGACATAACAGCAGCTCAGGACCAGGAAACCCAAGCTAAGCTGGAGCACAGCTGCACAGCCAGGGATGGATTTTGTTCTTAAGACACAGACATACCTCATTTTTCACTGGTTAATTTGAGATGGAGTCTAATGGACTTTTCGGCCCAAGCTGGCTCCAAATCATGATCCTCTGGATCACAGTTTCCTGAGTAGCTAGGATCATAAGTATAAACCACTGGCACTTGGCTTGAGTTTTTACAACTTGTGAATAAAAGAACATCTAAGGTCTAGAGACCAGAGGTGCTGTTAAATATACTACAAGGCACAGGAAAGCTCCCTACACTGAAGTATTCTGCAGTCCCAAATGTCAGTAGCGCTGAGTTTGAGAAATCCTGGTCTATAGCCTAAAATATTCTAAATATAAAACAAAGACCAAAACCTGCACAATAGAAACAATACTATTTCATACAGCTGAACCTCAGTCCCAACCCCCACCCTAACTTGGGATCCTAGCATGGTGGTTTGTTAGCTGTATAAGTTCATGTAAGACATGATCCCTCTCTGAGCCAGTTTCTACATAGGTAAAATGA
This sequence comes from Dipodomys merriami, assembly GCF_024711535.1. Taxonomy (NCBI): domain Eukaryota; kingdom Metazoa; phylum Chordata; class Mammalia; order Rodentia; family Heteromyidae; genus Dipodomys; species Dipodomys merriami. The sequence continues at coordinate 18,550,601 of NW_027203493.1, read as the reverse complement.
TATAAGAGGAGTATTAGGGAATTCAATACATTAATAACTATACAGAACTTGGCACATAGTTATAGATTGGTGTTATTATTGTTAGGAAGATTGTATTTGTGAATGAAACTGTGGAAGAATTCAGCCAGTGCTCTGTGATTTGGGCCTGGATAGCTCAATGAGAATTCATGCATTAAAAAAATGAGAATTGTAGAGAAAGAAAGCTAAGGTTTCTGGGAAGAGAATCAACAGGAATCGGGGAGGTGGGGAGTCCTGAGAACTTGTGTGCAGCAGCCTTCTACCTCCTTGTCCCGTCTCATTGCAAATGTTCTGAGGTTGGCACTTTTCATAGTGAATTAGGGGAAGTGAGTGTTAATCTGAGCTGATACTAATCACCCATGACAGAAAGTTCCCACTCTGATCAAACTTTCATAACATATTAGGAGGAAAAGGCCTTCTCCTGCCTCACACAGCCAAGCTCCATGCTGCTCGTAAGTAGACAGTAATAAGCAACTGTCCATCTGCAAAAGGATCTTTAGCATAGGACAGTGACAACATGAAAACCGAGATTATATTCCAAATGTTAAATGTCTAAGTGACAAAGCCAATGTCCATTAAGAGGGCAGTGGTAACCAGGGTGTCCTGAATGCCAGCATACAGCTCTGCCCTCAGATATGCCACATTTAGGGGGAGACATTAAATCTAGGAGTTGTAAAGACCAACTTTTCCCCTTTGGAGCTATCAGGTCATGGAAAGACTACAGATGCTCTTAATGTATGATGGAGTTATATCCTAACTATAACCCAAACTAGATCCCAAATATAAGCCAAATCCATCAGAAACTGAAAATATCACTGTCAAAATTGCATCAAGGGCTGGATGTGGTAGTACATACCTGAAGCCCAGCCACTCAGGAAGTTGGGTACAGGACTTCAGTTCAAGGTCAGGCCAGGCAAAAGTTAGATATCTCCTCAAATACAAACTAGGCATGGTACTTCATGCCCATGGTCCCAGCTACTTGGGAGGCAGAGATAGGATGGATGATAGTCCGAGCTCAGTCCAGAGCCAAGACCATATCTAAAAAACAAACTGAAAAGCAAAAGGACAGGCATGGGGATGGGGGCATGATTCAAGTGATAGCGTATGTGCCAATTAGCAAAGCCCTGAGTTCCAACCTTGCTATCCCACCCCTATCTTACAGCCTATTTCAGTTATACAATACATTATAGAGTTCAGGTGTTTAACCTCACAGTGATTGGTACTAAGAGTGGATTCTATCAAGATCTAGGCCAAAGAAAGATCAGAGTTCATCCAAGAATGATTTCAACTATCACCATCAGCTTACCATTGAAAAGTTATCCTTCAACAATCCTAAGCTAGGACTATTCACAGATGAGTTTATCTAACTACATTGTAGTAAGTCTTCTCTAGGAACGTTAGAGTGAAAACTGAATCTGACTATCTTTCACTCTAACACAGTTAGGGTACATAACCCTTTAGAAGAGTTCTGGGCCAAAATCTAATAAGCTTCATTGTGTGTTATGTTTTATTTGGGTTTGAGTCGATCTAGTATTCTCTGTCATTGAATGGTCTAGCTGATTTCTTCCTGCCATTCTATTTTGTCTCTTTATTTCTTTGCTTATTTCCCCTCTTTCTCCAGAGTCTTTTAGATTGAGAAAGTTTCCTGAAAGCTACTCTTATTTACTTTGCTAGTTTGAAAGTATACGTCTATTCTAGTGGCTATCATATTGTCTTCAATATTTTAACCTACCTCCTTAATTAATATACACTATTTGCACAACAAATTGCTCAAGATCTCTATCTACCTATGTTACATTTATGTGATATAAGTAAAATTAAATCAGCATCTTTTTTTTAAAAACCAGAACCCATACCAACATTTTAACAGAAAGAAAATATAGTCTATGACTCAATATTATATCGTTTAAATAACTTTAAAAATGATCCTGAAAAGCAAAATGTTAGTAAAAAATGAAAACCTTGGATTTTCACTGGAGTCATAGGCATACAATTGGTAAGTCCTGCAAAAGATCCACCCAACACTCTGAGAAGTAGCTTAGAAAGGTTCAATAACTTACAGGAGTTAGTCTAGCGAGGTGTGAGGATGGAATCTGGCTGGTTTACCTCTGCATGCATTTCTGCTGTAACATGTCCCTGGAAAAGGAGTTCTCTCCCTTGTCTCCTTGCTCTGCTTTGAGACATTGAAACTATTCCCATTTCCTACTCAGTCTCTTAACCCCAATGTGACTATGGAAGTAATGGCTGCATTTATATAATTATCAATTGAGCACACATTTAAGAAAGAACAATTCTCAAATACATCAGCTTCATCTCAACTCCAGTAAAAAAAAAAAAAAAAGTTTTAAACGGCCAGGTTTGAAAAAAAAATCATGTGCAAACTTGTACTTTTTGATTCCCTGTGAAATATTACAAGTACAGGATGTAATTACTTTAATGCTATTTTTGATATCATATCAGCAAATTATGCCGAGTCCCCACAGTGCCTCTGCTCAGGGGAAGCATTATCCTGTGGAGAGTTGTTGCTCCCTGGGGCAAACAAAGTCTCTCACACAGGTTCAAGGCTCCAGTCATTAACCACCAGGACAGCCAGGAAGGGCCCATTTCAGAGCCACTGATGGAAGGTTTAACCTGTAAACATCTAGAACATTCACCTCCTGTTTGAATTTTTTTTTGTTTTTGCTCAATTAAGCCTCCAAGAATCCTCTTTATGCAAAGCAAAGAACTATTTTATGGAATAAGAACTTTTCTCCCTTCTTAATCACTAGCAAATCCTCCTCCGCTATTAAAATACACACCATGCAAACTGGCAAAAGAACAAATAAGTATACATTGTGCCGAGGGCTAATACCCTGATGCCAGGAGGAAAAAAACAGACACTCAACGTGATGTGTTGGAGGATTAGCTATCTTCATGTGGAGCAAACAAAAATGATAAACTCCCAGCAACCTTTGGAGGCCTGGGATTTGCTTCCAAAAGTTCAGAAGCCGTATTAGAAGATTTAAAATAGTGCAACAAAGAAAAACAAAACAAACTCCAAGCTCCCTCACACTGAAACTTTGCAAAATACCTCTGTACTTCAAGTATAATAATACCTGTAATCCTAGCTACTCAGGTGGCTGAGATATGAGGGTCGTTGTTGGAAGCCAGCCCAGCAGGACAGTCTGTAAGATTCTATCTCCAATGAACCACCAAAATCACTGATGTGGAACTGTGGCTCAAGTGAAAGTAAAGAGTGCAGGGATAGTACCCAGGCTCTGAGTTCAAGGCCCTGTATCAGTGTGCACACGTGCGCACGCACGCATACACACACACACACACACACACACACACGCTAGAAAGAATTCAGTGCTTAAATATAATAATAAATAGTACCATTACAATTTAGCCTTTGGATAGGTTTCTGTAAAACTGGAGAGCTTGGAGACCGAAAATTGTTTAGCAGGAAGGATTTTTGTCAGTCCCCTAGAACTTGGCCACCTTTTTGCGCTTAGCTGCAAAGATGAAAATATTAAGGTCACTTACTAGACCTTGAGCATCTCTGTGTCTTCAGTGTCTATTTTAGGTAGAAAACCACCCCTTAGGCTGCCATTCCATCTGGAAAATGTAATTAATAAATCATCAGCTCTTGGCTCTGCACACTGCCTGAGAGGATACAGGAAAGAGAAGGCAATATGAAGACCTAGTTATTATATATTAGCCCTAGCTATACCCCCGTGCTTTCTTAAGTCCCTTGGATCTCTGGGAAAATGAGGTGCTTGGATTTACAGAGGGAGACTTGGTCCTCTCCTCTGACATAGAATCACTTCTGTTTTTTGTAACCATCCAGTCTCCAAGTCCAGGTTTATCGCTTGTCTTGAACCTGGGAGGGTGCTATAGTTTGGGTTTTGAATGGTCCCCAAAGGCCTATGTGTTAATTCACTTGGAAAGTTTGGGAACCTCTACAAGGTAGTTAGGTCACTATGTCCCTGAAAAAAATATTGGTCCTCAGCCTCTTGCTCTCACTTTGCTTCCAGAAATCATGAAGGACAGAGCTTCTTCCATGGCGAGCTCCCACCAAAATGCACTACCTTACCACAGGCCCCAAAGCAATAGTGCTGAGCAGTTATAGACAAAACCTCTGAATCCATGAACCACAATACATATTTCCTCTCTTCCAACTGAATTGTTTCTGGCATATATTGCAGTGATAGAAGGCTAACTAAACACAGGCAGCAGCTAAAGAACAGAAATATATCTGGGAAGGTCAGATAAGGTGATGTTAGGGAAATGAACCCTAAGATATGTATTCAAATTTTTTTCTTTCTTGCAATTGTTTCTAACACATTTATAAGATTATTTCTTTGGTGCTTTGTATGTTCCTCCCCCACAGTATAACCCCTGTTTTTACTGTATTTAATGTCAGTATAATTTGTGGAGGGGAAGGGGAAAAACAAATCGTTTAAATAGGGATACAGGTGGACCCATTGCAACAATGAGGCGTACAAGTCATTATGTCGAAAAATGAACTTTACAACTTTGGTGTGGGGGAGGGAGGGAGTGGGAGGATTGGGTGGGGGGGCAGGGGGAGGATGGGAAGGGACAGGAAGGGGAAACAAAGGAGGAGGCTACAATGCTTGATAAGAAATGTACTCATTATCTTGCCCATGTCATTGTAACCCTTCTGTACAGTATTTTCACAAAAAAAAAATATATGTGGGATTTCCCAAGGCCTGACCAAAGGTTACCTCCAGTGATAACAACAGCAAGTAAGCCCAGAGGGAGGAGGCCTGGTAGGCAGCATGCTCCAGGGACAGGCCTTGGGTGAATAGCACATCCTTAAATTGGAATCAGGTTATTCAGTTCAGACTTAGCCTCTTTGTTGGTTGCGTGAACTCAGGAGAGTGACTTTACCTGTCTTAACTGTCACACTTCAGATTAGCTACTTAGCCATGACTGTGAGAGAAATGAACTTAGCTGGAATAAAAATAGGAAATGTCTGCAAGTGTATTTGCCTGTGTGTATGTTTGTAGGTTTGTGTGTGTGTGTGTGTGTGCATATGAGTGTGTGAGAGAGAGGGAGAGAAAGAAAGAGGTGAGAAAGAGGGAACTTCAGCTTGAACTTAGAGTCATATGCTCTTACTTAGCTTTTTTTTGCTCAAGACTCTATCATATGAGCCATGTCTCTACTTCCACATTTTTTTCTGGTTAATAGGAGATAAGAATCTCACAGACTTTCCTGCCTCAGCTTAATTTGAACCACAGTCCTCAGATCTCAGCCTCTAGAGTAGCTCAGATTATAGATAGGAGCCATCAAGCACCCAGCTATCTGCAAGTGTTTTTATTGGTAATGAAGAAAGTGATGTAAATGGCCAGGCCAAAGTCAAGACAGTAACTCCATTCTATGGTTTAAAGTCTCCCTTCCACTGGAAGGCTCCATTCTTGACACCTTATCTGAACATCTCTCTCCTTATCATCCTTGGCCTATAAGAGCATGGAGATGGAGCTGCTACATTCAACCCTTAACCACAGCCCTATGAAGTTTTCAATTAACAGCTTTCCTCACTTGGCTATCCTAGCCACTGTCTGAATTCTACCATTATGGCTGTATGTACAGATTTATATTCATAATTCCAATCCTCCACATTGCACCCATGCACCGATTTGGTTTCTGGGTTTTTGTGCCTCTCAACTTCAAAACACTATGTCTTTGGGATTAAATCCAGTCTGAAATGTTATTTGCTCCATGTAGTGCTTTTATGATGATTCTTTTCTTATCTGCATGAGTTTCAGAGCTAATTGTACATTATAATGTTTGTAAGCTGGCAGGCTGTGAGTAAAATATGGAGAGTGGGGGTTGGGACAATTGTCATTCCATAAGATCCTGGCAAGGGAGGGATGTGGAAGAGATGCCAGGAAGAAAAGAGAAAATGGGGCAATCTTAGTTTATAGTCCCGAAAACAGGACCCTATGAGACTCCCAAAGGCCACATTAACTATTTCCTGGCATGTAACAAAATGTTCTACTGTGAAAATGATAAAAGAGAAGAAAAAAAAGAATGCTATTCCTAAACATCTTCTGAGGGTAACCAAAATAAACCCAAACCTTCACACTCCAGGAAGGTGTTTTACAAGAGAAATGCACTATTTAAACTGCAAAAGCAGCTGCAAGATTTTGATGAGAGTTCACGTACCAATTTAAGCATGAAGCTGAAACTAGCCAAATAAAATATTCTCAAATTTGAGTTTGAGCAGACACTTAAAAATCAGCCTTCTGCTATTTATGCAAATATAAGAATTCACAGGAACAATTATATGCCACCCTCTACAAAATATTTCTAGTAGCTTAGAAATCACAATGACCCTGAAATCATGGTCCATAGTGAAATCGTCTATTACGATATGCGTAGTTGGCAAGTTATTCTAAAGCATTGCAGATGGCATTAAAATGCATCTATGGAAGTATGATAAATTGCACATTGAAAACAAATTATGTAGTAGTTCTTGGCATTTTTATTAGCTTAAAAATGATTTTAGCATTGACATTTTGCACAGTGCAATGAAACACAAATTATAATTAGAAAACATCTTGGTGTTCATTCTCAAATTCATCTTGTGCAATTCCCAGTTTTCTGACAAGATCTCCAACCACCGGATACGAGGCACTATCAACCATTCCAGCCTTAAACTCAACTTGCTCCTCAGTCCTAGGATTTCAACTCCTCCCCTGCTTCACATGGATCTGGTAAGGGAGGAGAGACAGATTTGCACAAGGCCAGTGAAGCCCCAGGCTCAGAGTTCTTTACCAGCCGGGGTCATTTTCATGGTCCAGAATCCAATTTTGTATTTGTCATTGTGTGTTCTTTTTGGTAAATGAAATGCACACATAGTAAGAGTCACCAAAACAGTCACCTGTTAGCATGTGAACTAAGGCATAGACAGCAAAACACCATGTCTTCCTGAGTCCCTCACAGAAGTGCACCATCTGGGCAGCTGTCTGACTGGTATAGTTTGAATCCTTTGCTATTGCCATTGTTATTGTTGTGGAAGCAAGTTCTCTCTACACAGCCCAGACTGGCTTGGAGCTCGAGATTTTCCTGACTCAGCCTCCTAAGGGCTGGGATTGCCAGGGTTTAATACCATGTCTGACCCTTTTTGGATCTTTTTTTTTTTTAAATAATAAAGCAGCAAGTTTACTGGAAGCTAAAATAGAATGCAGACTCTCCATACAAAGGGGACTCAAAGCCAGAGACCCCCTACTTAGATCTTATAAGGGTCCCCAAAGTCTAAGTGGTAAAGCTTGCTCCTCCGTGGGGCACTACTAGAAGGTGGTGAAACCTTTAAGAGGCGGGGCCTACGGGGGAGGTCTTCCAGTCATTGGGGGCTTGGGCTTAAAGAGGATTGTAGGACCCAGCACCTTCCTCTCTTTAGCTTCCCAGTCATGAGCTGTTTTGCCATGTGCTTACCATCATGAAGTGCTGCTTCACCACACACAGCAGGGCCTATTGACCAGGGACTGGCATGTCCCAAAGTGTGAGCTAAAATAAATTTTCTTCTTTGTAAACTGATTGTGTCTGGCATTTGTTACAGTAACAAACAGCTGTCACGCTGAGTGGTAAGCAGGCTATCATGAGCAACAAGTCATGAGTGAACCACCTTGTTCAATGTAAGCAAATACTATATAGTAAAGCATGGTTTGATATACATTGTTTCTTTTGCTTCCTTCCTTCCTTCCTTTTTAATTTAAGGAACAGCATAGTAGCACATATCTGTAATCCCAGCAATTCAGGAGGCAACTGCAGGAGGATTGCAATTTCAAGACCAGTCTGGGATAACAGTGACCCTGTCTCAAAACAACAAACAAAAATGACTTTGACAGCCTTTGTTTTCCATTTGTGATGAAAATCAGCAGATGCCTCTGACACAAATCTGAGTGTTTCAAAACAATTATTCCTACCAACTTTGAATAAATTAATGAGTCCATAAAAAACGTTGTTCCATAGTTTGAATGTCTATCATTCAAACACTTTGATAGCAATTCTATTGGTAATTTTATTTTGATTTATAATTTTAAATGATGTATCACAGCTCAATCCAAAATAGTTTCTTAACTCCAGAAAACATCTACACTACCTACCCTCTTTTTATTTTCAACTGTCAGGAGTCTGCAGATTTTACAAAGTAATTCTGTTATGACTTACTGAAGGATTGGGTTGTTCTGTTGATCCTTTATGTTGTTGTTTAGCTACAATCAATCTTAGAACTTCTTACTGTGCAGCATTAAGGATATGGGTAAAAAGATCTGATGTTATTGATCAACTGGCTTTTCCCAGCTATTCGCTAGTATGAAGCAATCCTGGTAAGCCTCAGGATAATTCTGCGAGGCAAGTACCATTGTGTTTACTTTGTAGCTATGGAAACTGAGGCTCAGAGAGGGAACCAGCCCAAGTCATGTCATATAATTCACTAGCGACTGAACAATCACAGGGCTTAGTCAATTCTATCATGCTGGACAAGTGAACGTCTGAATGCATACACAACTTGTAGGCTCCATGAAGAGAATCACAAGAGAAGTGAAGAATTCACCACAAATCTCCAGTTCATCAACTGATCATATATGCCATTTCCAAAATGAAGCACATAAGAATATATCAGAGGTATATGAGAGCGAAAAATAAAGATGATAAACAGAGTAAATATTTTCCAGTTCCGGTCATGTAGTATTACTAGTCTGACAAGCAGAGATTGGGAGGAGTTACACACAGAGAGAAGTCAACCCCATTATCAAGTAATAAGATTCTCAGGCTACAGCTAAACTTGGATGACAAGGTAGTCTGGTCTTGTACCCTAGAAAGAGATCTTTATGTTTGATATTCAACGAAGGAACAAAGCACTCAGTAACCACCGAGGTGCAATAATCTTGGCAAGAAGCACTTACAGGCTTATAGTTCTCAAGTTCTATTCCAAATTTGGCACAAACCATGTGCTCCAAGGAGAAAAGAAGAACGCATCAGGATGAGGTCCAGACAAAATGAGATCACTCTGCAAGGACCTTAACAATTCTGAGACTATGAATCAGAGGTCAGCAGATAAGGTCATTTATCACAAAAAGCCATGTGAAGATTTCTCATGGGATTCTTCAAAGACCATAGTCACCCAGTCATAAAGCTAGAAAATGACAATCTGAATTGGAAATAGCGACTAAAACTCTGAAATGAAGGGAGATAGACAGGGAGGAATGGGCCTCTGAAATGAATTTGTGGCATGAGGTTGATTTGGGGTCTTGGGGCATGGATAACAAATGACAGTAGTGCTGGATTTGATCTTGAGAATCAAGCCCAATTTCTTATTAAGCTGTCAACCTCTCAGCGTTATTCCTAAAGATCTGGGATGGGCAGATGTGAAGTGAACCAGAGAGCCACAAGTTCCAACAGCTCTCCTTGAGAAGGAAATGCTGGACTCTCACTCACTCCTTGTGGAGATTTTGGTACTACAGTACAACCGTGACATTGACGTTGGCCGTTTTCCCAACAAACTACCAATTGTTTACTTCATGAATCTCTAATGTTTTAAAGAAAGCTTTGTAAATATAGCTGGTACTGATCTCCTTAGAGCTCTCAGATGAAGCTTATCACACACACACACACACACACACACACACACACACACACACACACTCACACACACACACACAGTCTAATTTAATGTCAATGGAGCAGCAAAGTAGCATTTTTTCAATAAGGCCTGCATGGAGGACCAAGTAGAATCATTATGCATACGTACATGCAGATCTACATAGACTGTATGTGTGTATGTATATTTGCTATGTGATAGAAATGTGCTAAGCATTTAAGCTACATTCTTTGATCATGACACCTTGCACAGACCCTCACATATAGAAGTAATGTTGAATGAATTAATGAATTAATTTAAAAGACACTAGATGTATCACCAAAGAGGCTGTGAGAGGTTAAAAGAAGCCCTCTAGCTAGCAGAGTAAAGCCTGCAAGTAAGCCAGGCCCAAAGAAACATAGGTCCCATGGTTTCCCTTATTTGTAATATCTAGTATATGTATGAGTCAAGCAGAAAAGGTCAGATAATATGATGTCAGGAAAATGAACCCTTAGATGTGTATTTTAAGGTTTTTTTCTTTCATGCATGTGTTTCTAATACATTTATAAGATTATCTCTTTGTTGCTTTGTATGTCCCTCCCCCACAGTATAACCCCTGCTTTCACTATATTTGATGTCAGTATAACTTGTGGAGGAGATGGGGAAAAACCAGTTTTTAAGGATACAGGTGGACCTGTTGCAACAATGAGAAGTACAAGTTGTCATGTCCAAAACGAGCTTTACAACGTCGGTGGGGGGGGGGGGTAAGGGTGGGGGGTAAGGAGAAGGATTGGGATTGGGGGGAAGGGGGGAGGCTGGGAAGGGATGTGAAGGGTAAACACAGGAGGAGGCTGCAATGCTTGGTAAGAAATGTACGCATTATCCTGCCCATGTAATTGTAACTCCTCTGTACAGTATGTTCACAAATAAAATAAAATTAAATTAAAAAAAATCCTGAAATAGCTGAGTGTCCATAGATTTACCCATATAAACCTCTGGCTTTAACTGTATGCCTGCCTTCTTTTAAAAACTCCTCCATAATGTCTATGTCAGACATTATGCCAAGGATGAACTCCTCCTTTGATAAATACATAGTCTGGCAGAGAACACAGGTTTACCAGCAAATGTCCTGGCAATACTGACGTAGATGGAAGGTCTTAAAGGTATGCATAAAAGACATCCCATAGTCCATTGAGATGGGGTTGGGTACCCTAGAACAGTGCCAACATCAGGCTAGGAGAAATCTGAATTTAGAAAAGTCCTGGAGAGCATTCAGCAACACAACCAAGCAAATCCAAGCTAGAGAGACTTTCCTCATCATCTGATCACTCTTTAGTTTTGCCCGTTTGGGGTAGTCCTGCCAGACATACCTCAGAGATGGACTGTTGGAAAATATCACTGATCTACAAGGGTTGTCCATGCAGCAAGACTCTCAGAACACAGAGGGGTTACACTGAGCCCTCCTTGCCATGACCACCTTGACCCAAGCAGACCTGCACCAGAAGTCTCTACTCAACAGAAGCCAGGCAGCGACAGCAGTCTAAGCTTTGCTTGTGGACATCTGCACAGGGTCGTACTCACCGAGGTGATCTGGACTCTGAGCTACAGCTCTGCCTCACTCCCACTGGATCTCCTGAGACCTTTCTTCCCTTGCCTCCATCCTTTCTCTAGGGAGCAAAAGCCCCATTCCAGGAGTGTCTGAGGACAGACATCTCAAACCATCTCTGTCCACATCTAAAGAGGTAAAGTCCAGGTTTTTCTCCTGCAGCTTGACTTCCACCTCTTTCCTGGACTTTTTCCAGGGGAGACTGCCTTTCACTCCACGGGCTGTAGTCTTACTCAGACCCCATCATCCAAGAGAGACAAGTTCTAAACTTGCCTCGTGGATGAGTATTGCCAACAAGGCTCTCCATAATAACTTCCAGTCAACCTTCTCATTCAGAATATACTGTAGAAACCTCTCTGAGCCAGACATCAACATCCAAAGCAAATAAAAGTGTGATCCTCACTTTCTAGGAGAAGGGGCACTATCCAATAAAAATATAACATGAGTCACACAAACAAGGCCAAATGTTTTGCATGCATAGCCACATTCACGGAGGGAAAAAGAAACATGAATACTGTGAGTGATCTATTTTGCTTAAGCCAACATATCCCAGATATCTTCACTCATTATTGTCACGTAATTAAACAACTCTGCACTATTTTACCAGGTTACCTTTTGTTTGTTTGTTTGTTTGTTTAGTCTTGCAAAATCCCTTGTGGATTTTACACTTCCAGCATATCCTGGTTCACATGAGCCACATTCTCAGTGCACAATGGCCACTGAGAACTACAGGCTACTGTGGTGAACAGGGTAATTCAAGGCTTCCATTCTTCTGGAACCAAATGTTTCCATTGTTTTCTAGTTATCTCTCTGTGGGGAGTGATGTTCAGACGCAGACTCTGTTACCCAGTGGCCCAGGACTTTTCCAGATGCAGTGCCTCAGGCTGCTCTTTAGCATCCCTGTACTAACTAACTGCTTTATGCCAGACAATGGAACAAGTCCCAAATCATGATCTGATCTATGTCAGGTCTGGTAGACACCTTAGCCTGCCCCACCCAGAAAACATCACCAGCCCGGAGTGCCTGCTATTGAGAGTCTTTGTTTGTTTTTGTTTTGTGTGCCAGTACTGGGGCTTGAACTCAGGGCCTCGAGTCCTCCTTCATCTCTTTTCCTTCATGGCTGGCACTCTACCACTTGAGCCATACCTCCACTGCAGGCTTTTTTTCTGGTAAATTGGAGATAAGAGTCTCTTGGATTTGTCTGGACTGGCTGTCAACGTTGATTTACAGATCTCAGCCTCCACTAGGATTACAGGGGTGAGCACTGCTATTCAGACTCTTACAAGGGGTGAAGAGCCTCTTGGTATTTTCATCGCAGAGCTGCTTACACAAAAGTTTTCATTATACTCTTTGGCCAAATTCCACCCCATTATTTATCCCTAATGTATACATTCTAATGTATAAGATACTCTGGATGTTAGTAGTCATTAGTTAGGGGCTTTTTAGTTGCAAGTGTCAGAAAAACTAATTCCAATGTAGTGAAGCCACAGATGAGAAGGGTCAGAGAACTGTGTCAGCTTTTGTAATGTCTCCAGCATCTGGTTTTTAACTCTTCAACTCTGCTTTCCTCTAGGGCACCGGGACCTTCAGCAGCTCCAGGTCACCACCTTGAGAATTCAGAGGGGCTTCCATAGCAGAGAGCTCTCATTCAGCAGAAGATTAAGTCTACTCCATTACTTTTCCACAAATCCCAGGATTCACTCTTTGTTGTTGGCCAGAACTGGGCCACATGTCTATTTCTAAGCCAATCACTGCAAGTGATCTAGCTTCCCTAACTGGTTAAGCCAATCAGAGCCTATACCAGGAGCTGGAGGCAGGGTTAATCTTAGCCAAAGGGCATGGCCAAATATGAAGAAGGATGAATTCCCACAAAGGAAAACAAAGGTGTGTAAGAATGTGCAGGAAGTTACCAAGAAGCCAAATAAATAAATAAATAAAAAGGTGCTGTTTGTTTCCCTTGTCTGACGTTTGGGTATTCAGCTGGGGAACGGCTGAATTCTTTGGTAGCTTTAACTATGCCATTCAACATTAATCTCAATCCCTCCAGTGAAGTGTCATAATGATGGTACTTCTTTGGCTGGAGAAAAATCTCCCTAGCACAATGCTTTTAAGAAAACATGTCTCCTATCCTGGAAAGGATTTCCCCAGACTGCTCTCTTGAAAGTCTGACTATTGTTCTGGGAAAATAGGAGACACAGATGCCTCATAAAAGTTAAAAATTACAGATAGATTTTACGAATAAAGCTCAAGTGTTATCAGCTAGTACCCAAAGATTACACAAGTACAGACTGGTCAGGCATGAGCGTGGCACATCGTTCAACATCTAGTAAAATCGTTTCTGGAAGCTTGTGATATCAGTTTCTGGGAAGTGTTCTTTAACTATTTTTTCCCCTAAATTCCTTCTGGGGAGAAGACTTTGCCACATAAGGGATGTGAGGACTAAAGGAACAAGGGACACACTTGGGAAGAGAATAATTTCTGAGGCAGGACTAACATCTTTCTGCTCCAAGGGCTTTGAAATATTACATTCATTCCAAAGATGAAATGCTCCTCCCAAGTTTATAATCTGTAGCAATTACTGTAATTAGTAATCAGCGAGACTTACCAGAGTAGGGACTGTATCCGTTCTGCTCATTACTGTGTGCTCAAGTCCTAGAACAAGTAGGGACTCAGTACAGTGTAGATACAGTGAAATTAGAGTGAATTCCTTGTAGGACGCACGTGCTCCCATTGAAGGCTCTTGCTTATGTTCTGTGTAAATCTTCTGACTGGTTGGGTCTGAAGTGAGCAGGAGGGAAGGGTGCAATTGAGATTGGGCTGCTTAAAGATGACCTAAAAAGCAATCATTCTAACAACTCAGCCGGGCAGTCCAGCAGACCCAACAATGGAGAAAATGCAAGAGCTGTTCTGTGCACATAGAAAGAAAGATATCCCAGTAGCCATGCCATTATATGGTCTTTTAAAAACAGAAGGAAAAGTACAATGATGAGCTCCTAGATGACTTCCCTGTCAAGAATAGAGGAAACGATTTTGCATTACAACTGATTCTACCAGAAGTTTCCACAAAGGGCTCCAGAGATTTGGAGGAGGGTGAGTGGGAGGATGGGAAGATCAGAGGTACACTGTGATGAGTCCCCACCCCAGAGCCTTGTAATGCTGCCATCCATCTTCATGGATGGATGAGTCTTGCATGAGCCTTTGCTGTCGGCAGAGCCCTTCTGTATGTCAAATCACAAGCCTGAGAGTTCCTAGTTTACTAGATCAAAGCCTCAGCCAAGAGACAACTTGATACCACTCCCACCTACCCACCCCAAAAAGCAAGATGCTTAGCAGAGAGAGACTGAAGATTCCCAGTTTGAGAGGAGTCAGTGGATTGTTTCTGGCCTTTTTTTTTTTTAAATAAACAGTAGTTTAGAAGAAGGACCACATGGTCTTTTTTAGATAGATCTGTTTGTACCACATGGTTTTCAGGGCTCCTAATGAACTGTTAACAAGCTGTCAATTAAGTGCACAAATTAGGAGAGATGACATGGAAGGGCTCTGTATCAGAGGATGCTTCTTGGCTGTAAACTACAGGGCACCTGAGAGAGAGAGAGAGAGAGAGAGAGAGAGAGAGAGAGAGAGAGAGAGAGAGAGAGAGAGAGAGAGAGAGAGAGAGAGAGAGAGAGAGAGAGAGAGAGCGCACGAGAGCTCCATAACTTGGAATTTGAACTTTCCAATGATGCCTTTAATCCACATAGGGAAAATGCGCTTAAATCCTGATTTTGAAGGGAGTGAGGGTCTAAGGAATAAATTAGGAGTTAAACAGGTTGCTGGGTTTTCTTTTTCTTTTTCTAAATTCTAAGTGCTAGAAACCCTCTATTAACTCAAATAGTGAATTCTCTGCTAAATTTCTAAGCCTGTTTAACTTAGATGGATGCCGACAAGAAGACTTGATTCTGGGTGACTTTTATTGTCATTTCTTTTCCAGCCGATTGGTTCTGTAGGCTTTGTGCTGTGTATCGGGCCCTTCTTTATGCTTTGAGGAAAGGAAAGCAACATGAAAAAAATAAAATAAAATAAAATAAAACACAAAGGAAGCAAACTGCACAAACGAACAACTAACTTTTAGATGTAATTATTCCTTCCCTCTGCCTGCCACCAATTACTAAGAGACTCACCGGAAAGTACAGTTTATCAGAGCAAGCCCTACGTCTCCCAGGCCCTGTCTGATTATCAGAGAGGAGGGGCGGGGGAGCCCTCAGCACGGCTAAGCAAAGTGAAGCAGGATGGCACATTCCTGATGGCAGTGGGAAGTTCTCTAGGACACAAAGGGACAGGAAAGGTTTTTCTGAAGACCAAAAAGAGAAAGCAAACAAAAATCTGAAGCGCCTCCTCTGTGAGAACCATGGGAAGGATCTCTACACAGAAACAGGCGAACAAAAAGACAGGTTACTGGTTAACGCTCAGAAAGCACTGTTGGCACTGGGGGCAGGGCCCCATCACACACCCTCCAGTGAATGAGACCCCCCCCCCCACCTAGGGTGGGAGGAGGAGGCCGCTGGGACAGCGGTGGGTCACAAGGATTCCCATTCCACACCCCCAAAGTCAATCACTTCAGAAGAAAGACCCGGGAGTCTTGGTGGTCTGGATTTGTAGAAGTAGTTCCCTGCTAGGACAAGTGCTCTGTGACTTGATTTCCTCAAGAACTGGGATGATGAGGACAATCCCAAAATAAAAGGGGATGCTTGGGAGCAGGTGCCTCAATCCCTCCAGTGTAAGGGGTGGGGCTGTGGAGGAGGCTTTGGCCATAGTCTGGAGGACCTTGGAGGCTGGGGACAGCTCCTTTCCCATTTGGGGCATTGCTGAGCTGCTCCTGAATCCAGGCTTCTCATTTATGGCTCATCACCACCACCCATCCTTTCTAGCCTTTTCCGGGGG
This sequence comes from Dipodomys merriami, assembly GCF_024711535.1. Taxonomy (NCBI): domain Eukaryota; kingdom Metazoa; phylum Chordata; class Mammalia; order Rodentia; family Heteromyidae; genus Dipodomys; species Dipodomys merriami. Next base: position 18,534,468 of record NW_027203493.1, on the reverse strand, counting down.
GGGGGGGGGACACTCAATCAGGAGACTTCAGTTCAGTTTAGATCCTGCCCCTCCCTTCTTCTATGCTTTTAAAAGATTATATTCTTATTATCCTTTTTATGGGGGGGGGGCAGTCCTGGGGCCTGAACTCTGGGCCTGGATACTGTCCCTGAGGTTTTTTTTTGCTCAAGGCTAGCACTCTACCACTTGAATCACAGTGCCACTTCCAGCGTTTTCTGTTTATGTGGTACTGAGGAATCGGACCCAGAGCTTCATGCATGCTAGGCAAGCACTCTACCACTAAGCCACACTCCCAGCCCTATTCTTGTCTTTAAGCAGCTATATAAAGGGATTGCCATTCAACAAATTCATTTGTTTTTTGTTGTTGTTGTTGTTGTTGTTTTGGCGGTCGTGGGGCTTGAACTCTGGGCCTGGGCGCTGTCCCTCAGCTCTTCAGCTCAAGGCGAGCGCTCTACCACTTGAGCTACAGCGCCACTTCCCAACAAATTCATTTGTAAGTACAGTGCATGTTAACCTCCCTTGTTCTAAGACAGGAGGCTTGACTTAGAACCTGAACTCCCAGGCTCAAAGCCTAGCTGTGCCACTCACTGCATGACAGTGAACAAATGTATCCCTGACCAGACTGAACTTCGCTTTCTCTACTGAAAACAAAGATGGAGACAAAATGCTATGAGGTTTAAATGAGATCATAGGAAAACTTTATAAACCAGAAAGCAGAGGGTCTTAATTCTTCTCGTCTCTCTTTCTCTTTTAACAATGGAGCCTTCTTTTCTTTTTTTTTTTAATATTATTTTATTTTATTTGAGAACATACTGTACAGAGGGGCTACAATTACATGGGCAGGATAATGCATACATTTCTTACCAAGCATTGCAGCCTCCTCCTTTGTTTACCCTTCACCTCCCTTCCCAGCCTCCCCCCTCCCCCCACCCAATTATACCCCCCTCCCCCCCCCCCACCGACATTGTAAAGCTGGTTTTGACATGACATTTTGTACTTCTCATTGTTGCAACAGGTCCACAGGTGGAGCCTTCTTTTCTAAATAAAATATTAAGCAGAGCCCCAAAATATAAAATAAAGGACAGACAGAGTATTCTTGGGAAAGCAAAGAAGAACCCCCAGGACTTTAGCCAAAACTTTCTAGCTCATAGTTGGGAAAACACGTTGATGAAGCAATAGTCACTCTTCATCATTACCAATCAAAAGTATCGTGAAAACAAACCCTGTGCTATCAGCAATAACCTGAAAGCAAGAGGGCCAAATGACCGCCGCACAGATGCTGATGAAGGCAAGCAATTCTCTTTCAGTATAAGCTGCCTCTCACCTCTCTACACATAAACTCACCAGCCCCCCGGCCACTCTCACAATTCCCTGTGCCCCCCCCCCCACTGACTGCATCCACTCACCTTTTCCCATCGTGCCTAATAGTAATCCTTTCAAGGTAATGTCTGCTGTCTCTCTTATAACTCACCTCTACACACATGCATATGAAAACTTGCAAACCTGAATAGGCCAGGCATGATGTCTCACACCTGCAATCTTACCTCTGCAGGCACATGAGATTTGAAGGGCTACAGTTCAAAGACAGCTAAGGTCTAAATATGAGACCCTTCCATCTCAACCAATAAAAGCCTGAGTGTGGTGGCATGGGCTTGTCATCCCAACTACATATGAAGCACGAATACAATTACAGTCCAGGCTCACCCAAGCATAATCTCAAGACCCACTCAATAACTACCCAACAGCAAAAGGGGCTGAGAGTGTGGTAGAACATTGCCTGGCAAGCTAAAGGCTGAGTTCAAACATTAGTACCATAAAAATAAGTAGACAAAAGTATAATCTTAATAATATGTCATTTGCAGGGTAACAGATGGATCCAGAAAAAAAAAATTCATGTTAAGTGATGTAAACCAAAGTCAAGAGAGACAAATGGTCCATACTTTCTCTCATGTGTGGAAGCTATCTCTAGAATATACCAGGGCATGATAAATTATACAGGCGTTTAGGCATTCACACACAGGGAGACCAAAGGAAGATACTCTTAGGGGTGGAACACAAAGGTGTAATGTCTCTGCGTCTCTGATCATATAAAATAATATTTCGTAAACTGAACTCCAGGAAATGAAAACAAGAAGTATTTTTTTCTTTTCTTGTCTTGTTTGGGAGGACACAGGAATGGAGGGACAAAGGGTGAACAAATGCAGCACTGGAACTTACTAGATACTATGTCAAAATGAACTATACAACTTGTGAGTGGACACAGGAGGGAAAAACTGGGAAGGAGTAATATCATCCCAAAAGAAATACATTTATTACCTGACTTGTGAAATGCTAACCTCTCTACATCACCCTTATAATACCAATAAAAACATTTAATAAAAAGTGTTAATGAGAAAAAAGTACAATCTGTATAAAATCAGTCTAGGAAAGGTGAGTTACAGATTAATTTACAAGAATTCTTTTGAATCACATTTCCAAAAGTGACCAGAGATCATGGTCCCCAGCTGACTAATGATCATCCTATCAAGAATGGAGTTTGTGGGCTGGGAAGTTGGCTCAGTGGTAGAGTGCTTACCTCTCAAGCACGAGGTCCTGAGTTCAATTCCTCAGCATCACATAAGCCGAAAGTGGCACTGTGGCCCAAGTGGTAGGGCACTAGCCTTGAGCTGAAGAGCTGAGGGACAGCACCCAGGCCCAGAGTTCAACCCTCACGACTGACCAAAAAGAAAAAAAAATGGAGTTTGCTGGACAGAGGAGGGGCTGGTAGGTTAGCAGAGCTCTGATCAGCACACAGGGCTAGGGGGTCTTTTTAAAATTCAGTGTAAGTAGTCCTGGAAGACTCAGTATTCCTTCTGTGTTTTGCCCTCTGCCAAATGCACTAGGCAACTCTTCTCCCAGATCTAAATGCTAATAGTGTAGTTAGTTCTCTACCCTTCCCTACAGGGAAGTCAGGGCCACCATCACAGCCCTCATGTGTCTTTTTGCAAAGAAGAGCCAAGGGCTCGCTTCCATGTTTTCTCTGCACCATGGCACCAGTTTCCTTGGGAAGCATGGGCCTCTAGCTTCCCGCCCCTACCACCACAATGAACATTAAAACTCACCCTCACTTTAGGAAGGTGGCTTCTTTTTTCTTTCCGAAAATCCCAAAGGCTGATTTCTGCCACACCTCCTGTTATCATGATAGCGACAAACCAATTTTAGAAGACATGGACAGGTATAAACTATGAACAGGGAAGGCAACAAGGGAATAGGGAAATAGAGAGGTCCCCATTTATAGAGGAAAAGAATACTAAACTGTTTTCTTTACAAATGACAGAAGCGGGGTTGGGGTGGGGTGGGGGCTAGAGAAAGGGGAAAGAGACTGGTTTTTCTACTTCCTTTCTCAAAACCTCGTCTGCCTGCAGCAGGCATTTGTGGCTCTCTTGTGCCCTCTAGTGGGCATAGATGGTCTGTGTTTTTTGTTGTTTTTTTTTTTCCTCTTGAGTGACAGCCAGAGACTCTTATGCACTTGTCGGCCTTCTTATTACATCATGAATTTTGATAAGCCCATTAGCCAGCCAGGCAGGCAGGAGGAGGATGTCTTTCTCACTTGATGACTACACAATGAGGAGTAATATATTTTAATTTAAACACCATAAACCTATTGAGTGCTTAATTAACTTTAACCGTCTTTAGGGGAATGAAGCCAATTTGAGGGGGTCAAAAGGAGTTGTTTCAATATCAAACAGTTTTACATAGTCAATCCATTCATTCGGCCTACAGCTACTGATTAACACACAAAATTAACATGTTAGTAAAAATTCATATTCAGGCCTCTGGGGAAATTAAGATGCGCATGCACAGGGCATGATTAGCACAGCTATTGTTTTCTCCCAACAATATAATTTAATGGGTTTTTAGAATTACAGAAAGAGAGACTCGGTGCTGGTTTGAATTGATTATTTACCACAAAGCTTTGAAATATAGAAACGATAGAAAACATCTCCAGCCAAAAGGGCCAGCGAACAGCGGCAGATGAGCACAGAGTGCGTATGTCTTGCAAAGAAAGCCTGGCCAGGATGGACGGATAGTAAAAGCAGACTGGGCACCACAACCAGACAGGAGCTGGGCCAAAAGGACCAGAGAGATGCTTGTTTGCTTTATGGAAAAGCATGCTAAGTGCCACCTACCTCCCACATATGTCCTGAGGCAGATTACTCAAACACAGAAAAAGGAATAAATAAAAAAATATAGAAAGATGATGATGATGATTGTGATGATAATAGATAGATGGGTGGATAGATAAGGAGCTAATGAGAAAGAGAATAAAGAGCAAAAGAGCCAGAAAGGTATCAAGTGAACAAAGTAAATTTCAAGCTGCGCTTCCTGGCACCCAAGGTAAAAATGCTAAGCGCATTGGGTTATATAGTCCTTAATACCTGATTCATTAAGGAAGTATATGAGTTTGACCAATGTTTCCTTTCCCATGCTAAATTTGAGAGCAACTGATGCTATGTGTAGTTACAGGAAGGTTGCTGAGTAAGAGGACCACCAGCGTGTTTCATCACAAGTTAGCAAAAGGTACGGAAACGTGCTTTAAGGCAGTGTTCCCTGATTAAGAGCTCCACGAAAGACCAGCTCAGAGCCTTAGAACTGGCAACGCCACTTCTGTAGGGAGCTAAGAGAGGACAGACTACAGATGCACTTCTAGGGATCGTTCTTGAACCTCTGTGGGAACAATAGCTACGATTTACTCTGCCCCTTTCCAAGCCATTGACTCCTGGCTAAGAAATGAATCTTCGTAACCCATTTCTTGCAATGATCCCAGTGCCTCCTGCTTCCACAGGATCTGTTCACACTCTCATCTTTCAAGAGGACATTCCCCCAGGCAACCAGGCTGGTCCTTTTATTTCCCCAAGTTACACCTTGGCTGTTTCCCCCTCCAATATCCACCCCATTCCTTACCCCCTTGCTGGTTGCCTGTTCGCTACTTTCCTACCACTTCAATCCCTTCCTTCCCAGGCTGGCACCAGGCTGGACAAGGTGGCAGGAGGTCCCCATCAAAGGGAAATGGCATCTTAGTGTCACCAGTCACCATGACCCTAGTCTTCTTCCCCTCCTCCTAACTTCTGCTCTCCACTAACCATTTGCTGCCTCCTCTGGCTTCCCGTGAGATTCAAAAGATGCAAATATACCAGGCAGTTTTCACCCAGCTGGCCAAAGAAAGTGTAATCAAAGCTGCTGAGGTGCACAGGTTGCATTTTCTTGGCTGGATTGATTTTGGTGGGCATATTGCTCCCAAACCATCTGACACAGGGACCAATCCTATCCTGTCAGAGGTTTTGAAGGCTTACTTCTGACTTGGTCCCTCTCTACCACTGAATACAAGCTTTGGGACTTCACTGCCATTGGGTGAAATGAATCCTTCAAGCCTAACAGCAGTTATAAAGCTACCGCAGCAACATGGCTGCCCTATACAGTGCCTGAGATCCTGACCTAAGAATCAAAAGTCTTAAAAAATATGGATCAGTGTAGGATTGACTGATTAATAAATTTAATGACTATAACGTAATTAATCATTAAATAATGATGGGCATGTTAGAAAGATTTAGCTACGTAAACATTCATCCTGGTATTATTTAGTGGACAGTATAGGCTGATTCACCAATATCATTTTATTTATTAACTTCATTTATTTATTGTCTGTTATACTAGGGGTTTGAACTCAGGGCCTTGTACTTGCTAGGCAAGGGCCCTACCATACCTCCAGCCTTTTGTTTTGTTTTGTTTTGTTTTTTAATATAATTTATGTAAGTATTCATGGAATGCCATTCATCTATGGTAGACTAGTATTTGTTGACAAATAAGTTATCCTATATTTCTAAGCCAGAAGAGCATAGGAAAAACCCCCATTATCTACCACATAACCTCATTTTGTTTTTTACGAACATATGTAGATGAAAGAAGGAAAAAATCTGGAAAAATAGAAAGATGATCTCTGTAGATATTGCTCTGTAATGTAATCATGGTGATTTTTAACTGTAATATTTCTGTGTATCTGCAACTCCAGAATTTTCTAACACCAAAATTGGGTTGCTTCTATAAAAGGACCAAAAGCAATAGGAGTTATTCTTAATTATTTTCTTAAAGGACCATGCAGCTGAAGGCGATGCCAACTCTTTATTCCAAATATGACCACTAAAGCCACAGCTCCACTTCTAAGGAATTGTTGTCTTCACTGAGTTTCTTTTCTGAGCTAAGATCCTTTGCCCACCCGTTTTTCCTTCCCTCATGCCATACACACAAGTCACTTCCCCAATACTCCTAGTCTTTGGCCATCACTCTGAATGACCAGGTGATCCCCCAAAGCTGGGTTTTTCTCAGGAAGTCCAGTGTGAGCACAGCACACAATGGAAGAGGGATCTGGAGACATTGCTAAAGGATTGCCCATAGAATTTCTTTGCAGAGTTGCTGAGGTAATCTCAGTGGTCAACTTGACTCGATTGAGAGACACTGGTAAAGCACATCTCTGGGCATTGTCTGTGAGGACGCCTCCAGAGAAGATTTGATCGCAAGGGTTTAACCCACTGAGTGGCATCTGTTGATGGATTAGAAGGTGGTAGAGCTGAACAAACCAGAGGCCTGCTTGGAGCACACAGGGTGTGTCCTTGGAGGTCTGTCTTACCCCAGTCCCTTCCTATCAATGCTTCCTTTGCTTCCTCTATGCCAGGAGATGAACACCACACCCTCCCCGCCATGATGCACTTGAGATCTCCTAAACGGCAAACTAGAAGAAATAATTCCTCTCTTAAATTATTTCTGGCATGATAATATATATATATATATATATATATATATATATATATATATATATATTACAGTAACACAAAGCCTGATGAACACTGGACTCCGGGGGGGGGGGGAGGGAGGGGGGAGTAGAGAGAAGAAAACAGAGCTGGGGTAGTAAAAGCAGCTAGTGGAGCCACCAAACAAGATAGACCAGGTGGTTCCTTCAACCAGAAGCAGTCACAGGCTGAGATGAAGGAAGCCAGTGTAGCCCCAAATGAACCTCAAAGTATCGGGACTGGAGACAGGAAATGCTGGATAGTCATTCCCCTTTCCCTTTAAGAAAGATGTGGCAAGCCGGGCGCTGGTGGCTCACGCCTGTAATCCTAGCTACTCAGGAGGCTGAGATCTGAGGATCGCGGTTCAAAGCCAGCCCAGGCAGGAGAGACCGTGAGACTCCTATCTCCAATAAACCACCAGAAAACCAGAAGTGGCGCTGTAGCTCAAGTGGTAGAGCGCTTGCTTTGAGCTGAAGAGCTGAGGGACAGCGCCCAGGCCCAAAGTTCAAGCCCCACGACCGACAAAAAAAAAAGAAAGATGTGGCAATTTTCTTCGTGCCACTGACATTTGTGATTCCTAGTGGGGCAGATTGGAGACAGAACCACAGTCATTTCACTACCGAGACTACTGCCAGATTGCAGGCAGTTGATACAATTTTAAAAAACAAAACTTTCAAAGCTAGTGACGCCAGGACTTTGGTGTCATCCACCATCCACGCTCTCCTTCTTTGGTCATGGAACTCCAATGTTATCCTGGGGGACCATGCATCCAATGAATAGACCTTTCCCAGCATCCCTGGCAGTCCCGGTGGCCAAGGCATTAAAGGATGCCCAGTGAGCTGTGTGCAGATGTGTTATGGGGGACCTCCAGGACAGCTTCAAGGAAGCTGCCACCTCTGCCAGAAATTCAGCCCATCTGTGCCCGCTTCCTCCTTCCTGCCGCCATGGTGGTTGACATCCCGGCAGCTTTTCTGACTCATGGGCGACTTATCAGGTAGAAGCTATGTCATGGAAGAAGGGAAGAAAAAGATAGAAGAAGGCTGGGTCCCTGTCACCGCAGCCACCTCTGCTCACATCTGGACTATACTTGTTAAATTCCTTTGGATTTTTCTGTTCTCCGTGGCCATCACTACTCCTTAAGGCTAACAGTAGCTCCACAATTCCTAAGAAGAGAAGCCTTTTAAAAAGGGAAAAGACTTTGAAATTCTATCTTAGGGTGACAAAGAAAGGCAGCAAAATACTTGAGAGGCTTCTTCTGGGCTTTTATGTGCTATTATTGAGAAATCATAAATACTGACATCCATGCGATGGAGGGAGGAAAAGGCATTATTTCAACCATTAGCGGCATGTAGCTATGGCAAGTTATTTCACTTAGGAGATGTTTAACATAGGTACCATAATTGTCACTTAATGGGTCAGGGAGCCAAGAGACACCTGCCTTTGTGTGCCGGAGCCTCCTTTCTGCAGATCACAAATATTGCCTTTTATGTTTCAGAAATGTAATTATGTCTGATGCAAATTACAAGCCTGAATACGACGACAAAGCATATTGCTTTTGTGGCAGTTTAGTCTTTTCATTCATTCATTCATTCATTCATTCATTCATTCAGAGCTTAACTCCTAAGACCCTTGGGGGAGTGTTTAATTATGCCTGTGTCAGAATGGTCAGGCCCTGTGATATGAATGTGGTCATGGTTTCCAAGGTAGGTTTTCAATCACAAGGTTGCTCCAACCAAAGCTTTCAGCCATCTCCCTCTTGCCTCATTTTTCTCTTCATATCATACTCAGATTGAGATCTAGTGCTAGTGGCTCATACCTATAATCCTTGCTACTCAGGAGGTTGAGTTCTGAGAATGTTGGGTTGAAGTCAGCCTGGGCAGGGAAGCCCATATGTTATTCCCAATAAACCACCAAAAGCCAGAAGTGGAGCTGTGTGGCTCAAGTGGTAGAGTACCAGGCTCTAGTGAAAAAGTAGGGGACAGCCCCCAGGCCTTGAGATCAAGCTTCAGTACTAGCATGCACGCACACAGACACAGACACAGACACAGACACAGACATACACACACACACACAAATAAATAAATAAAAAGGTTCAAGTTGAGTGGATCCTCTCACTGGCAATGCATCATTGGGGCCTATCTTTGGCCTTTCCATACTACCACTTTTCCTTTTTTTCTTTTCCCTTCTCATCTTTCTTTCTTTCTTTTTTTCTCTTTCTTCCTTTTTTGTTGTTGCTTTTGTGCCAGTCATGGGACTTGAACTCAGGGCCTGGGCATTGTCTCTGTACTTTATTGCTCAAGGCTAGTGCTCTACTCATTTGATCCATAGCTCCAGTTCCAGCTTTTTTTTTTTTTTTTGTCAGTCATGGGGCTTGAACTCTGGGCCTGGGCACTGTCCCTGAGCCCTTCAACCCAAGGCTAGCACTCTACCACTTGAGCCACAGCGTCACTTCCAGTTTTCTGAGTGGCTAATTAGAGATAAGAGTCTCACGGACTTCCTGCCAGAGCTGGCTTTGAAGCTCAATTCTCAGATCTCAGCCTCCTGAGTAGCTAGGATTATGGGCATGAGCCACCGACTTCTAGTTCTGCATTCTGTGGCCCTGGGCCCTGTGTTAATCAGTGCTTTATGTGGACACTCTCAGATAACAGCCCTAAGAGGTAGGAACATGCACTCACTCCACACACACAACGATACAGAAGCTTAGAGAAGCCACCCACTTGCCCTTGTCCTTGCAGTTAGCAAAATAGGAAGAAAACAACTTAAAGCCAGGCCATCCAGCCCTAGATACTAGGATGCTTTGTTCGGTAAACTGGTACAGCCTCTTACACTGTGTTCTTCCCCCTCTCTGCAGTGCCCGGCATCCAGTAGGTGCTCAATAAATGTCAGCTGAAAAACTGGCTGGTCTGACTTATTTACTCCTATCCAAGACTGACTTGGGTGAACAAAAAAATCACCAGAAAAAAAGAGAATTAGTTACCATGCAGGGAAGAAAAGAAATACATAACACACTCCCCCTCCAGGAGATGGGGCTAAACTGGAGTCTGCAGCCTTCCTGCAGCAAAGCAGGATGCTTCTGAACACGGAGAGACATGTGCTTGGGACAAGGGTCGCATTGCTTCCTCTCAATTCCTCACAGACACAAGAGAAACAACAACAGCTCAAAACATATCTAAGGAACAGCCCACCTGGAAGCAGGTCCAGCCAGCCCCGTGTTCTAATTCTAGAAGACAATGGCTCCAAACTCAGGATTGACAATGTGTTCCTGAGAAGCCTGTGGGACTGAGCTGAGGCAGGGGGCAGGGGCCAGGCAAGACCCAGTGAACAAGGAACTGTCCTCAGCTAAACCAGTGCAGTGTTCTTGACCTGAGCACAGTAGGCAGAAGAACTGGGTGGGAGAAGGGGGGAAAAATGGAGACATCGGGCCTGTTACCACTCCTCTCTGAAGCGTTAGGAGAGAGGAGAGAGAATGAGTGAATCCAAAAGGGTAGCTAATGGAAAGCTCTCTCTTGCTCTCCCTCTCTCTTGCTCATTCTCTCGGTGTGTTTCTGTCTGTCTGTCTGCTCGCTCTCCCTCCTTCTCCACCTCCCTCCCCTCCTCAGTGAGCCCCTCCTTGCTTGTGGCTGGCTGTAGGAGCCACCCGTGGGGAGATGGCCTTCCCAGGACAGGCACAGGGAACGGCCCCCATGCCAGCCGGCCATGCCAAGCACGAAGCGTGGCTTTCAGCAGCAGCACCTGGACTCCTGGCAACTCCTCAGCCAGGCTTGGAGTGGGGCCTGAGCTTTTTTTTGCTTTTAATGTTTGACATCTCCCTCGCTCCACCCTCCACAGCACAGTTTTTTTTTTTTTCCAAACAGTATCCATTAACAGCTTCTCTTGTGACCTTGTGCGGGCCAGGTTAGGTCAGCCAGTCCTGCATGGCTGCCCTCTTTTTTTTTAAGTTAACTCTACGTTAGCCTGACTTCTTAGTGAGCCACAGGCGAGAACCTGGCCTTCCCAAAACTCTGCAAATTGAAGTGAAATCCCTTCCCATATGGCAGGCACACAAGGCTGGTTGGTGAAGGCTCCTGGGTGATGGACAAGCGCAGGGTGGATATCACGAATGACCAGACTCTAGCCTCCTGTCCAGCAACCAGCTCCATTTTGAGCCAGAGACTCCCTCCCCCTCCCCCAACAGTCCTTCTTTCTCACCCACAGATCACCCTCCCCAAGCTCTGAGGACCCCATGCTCCTGGTCCCTACTTTAGAGTCTCTTTGGAATGCCTGCAACTGGAGTGTCAGCCTGCCATGTCCTGGTCTAGGCCATCACTGGCATCAACCTTCCTTTCCTCACCATTTTATATGGCTTGCTCCTTGTTCTTCAAGGTCCAGTTTAACTTCATCCCTTCTGGGATAGAGTTCACCAAGCCCAAGGCCGGTCCCACACAGAATCAGTCTCCCCGACTTGACTACTGTTGCCACTCATTCCTGTCGTTCCTCACAAACCTGGGACCTCTGAGTCCAGAAGCTGGAGGTGAACTCGTGTTTGTATTCCTGCCATCACATTGAGCAATACATCATGAGAAAGGAGAAGAGTTGGGTGGAACGAGACTCAGGTGAATGAAAACTTGTACAGTGGCTAACTCCTGTAATCCCAGCCACTTCAGAGATGGACAAGCCTAGGAAAAGAGTTATTGAGACCCCACCACAATCAATAAGCCAGGTATGTTAGCATGTGCCTAGAATCCCAACTATATAGGAGACACTGGTAGGAAGATCATGATTCTGAGTCTGGCCCTGGACAAAACTAGGGCCTGGTATGAAAACTATCTAAAGCAAAGAAGGGCTGGAAGAATAGTTCAAGTGGTAGAACTCCTGACTAGCAAGCACATAGCCCTGAGTCAAAACCTTAGTATTTCCAGAGAGAAAAAGAGAAAGAGAGAATAAGGTAATTCCTTATATGTAGGCCATGTGGCATCATGTTATTGTGCAGTGCTGCTGGTCAAGGAGAAGGAAAATGGGCTGACACTTGCACCTTGGCTCTAGCCAGGGCATAGACAGATCCCACCTGATCCTGGAGGGCTCAGCTTCCACCCTTGCAGAACCCTGGAACACGGCTCCTGTCTATAGAATTCAAATCCAGTCTCCAGGTATTAGGAGGTGGTCACGTCAGGCATGTGATGGTCACGCTCTTCAATGTGGGAAGCAGTATATGGCTCATCCACAAAGAAGACTTGGCCACACATAGGGTCTGGGCTGGACCCACCTCTAATACCACTGTGGCCTATGAGGCAGGCAGCACAAAACTTCTGCCCATGGGGATAGTGGTAACCAGTTAGGCCAGTCACCCTACAGATTATAAAGAGAAAATCCTGGAGAGAAGCACACCAATAAGAATCAGGAGCAGAAAAGTTAAAACATTCAGAGCAGCACAGAGAACATGAGAGAAATCCTATCCACATTGTTGGTCAAAGAGGTAAAGATCTCAGACTCCAGAGCTAGGTGTAGTAGCTCACATCTATAATCCCAAGCTATTCAGGAGGAAGATATTAGGAGGATTATAGTTCAAGGCCAACCAAGAGAAAAATAGCAAGATCTCCATCCCAACAAATAACCTAGATGTGGTGTTACATTTCTGTAATCCCATAAAGTTTGAGGTTCAAGGCCAGCCCTAGGTAAAATTAAGGCATAATCTGAAAAATAACTAAAGTAAAAAGCACTGGGGTATGGTTTAAGTGAGTACCTATGGTTTAAGAGAGTACCTGTCTAGAAAGTGTAAGGTCCTGAGTTCAGTAAGTTAAAACTTCATTATTAACATATGTATACATATATATTCAAAAGAAATAAGATTTAAGGAAGACAATTACAAGAAGAATACACTATTAGAAGCAGAATAACCGAACTCTGAACACTGCTCGTGGTTTTAGATATGTTACAGTGAAACACTGTGTTTTGAAACCCATAGGAATGCTAGTTTGGGTGTAAGACAATCAACAATTGTCAGCAACCAGACACCAGTAGCCCCTCTCACTAGTATTAATGAGATCTTGCATGTTATCGGGTGGAGTGGTTTGGGCCCGCTTGGTATCATTTAGTGGTATTTGGTTATAGTTTTACGGTCTATGAGGGTTGATTTCAATTGGTCCTATTCAGTTTCTGTCTAACATGAATGGCATGTGGGATTAAGGGCATAGCCTATGATTTCACTGTCAGCCCTGATAGGGCTTTCTAATAACCATTGTATTGCCCTGGATTTGACAAGAAGGGAAGCTCAGGAATCTCTGTTGGATGAAGGAATGTGCTCACTGAGTTTCACTTGATTTTTAAAGATGGAGAACATCACACTGGACAATGGGCTGCTGGAAGAGTTTAATGAAAACAAGACCCTGCATTTCCAGCCCCTGGCTATCTAGCTGACATTCATTTTCTTCTTTTTTATGTATAAAATGTTTTATTGTCTTGAAGTAGTTTTACAAGGTGGTTCCAATCCAATGTGTCAGTTTATGAGTACAATACAACTCCATCCCTATATTTTCACAAATAGTAATTGTGCAGGCTCTTGCAGGATCCTGAAAGGTATAATGTTTGCCTCACCTAGCCTTCTGCTCTCCATAGAAGCACTGTTGTTGGGGTTTGGGGGTGGGAAGTACCCTGGGAAAGAAGTAGATTTATTTTCCTGCAATTAATTATCCATCAAAAGTTCTACCATTATTTTCTAGCCAATTTTGTGCTCATATATGGGCTCTCCACTTTAAATTACAATTTGGTTATGCACATCTCAGAATAGCCACTGGAATGAAGGGGGTTGGCATCCTGTCTTTTTCTATTTTTTCAGCATTACCTATGGCAAATACATAATCTAGGAAATGAACAAAAACAAAAACAAAAGTGGTAGCAGCATACTGGTGTGCATACTAGCATACTTGCTAGTGGGGAGGCTGAGATCTAGGGATCATAATTCAAAGCCAGCCCAGGCAGGAAAGTCTATGAGACTCTGATCTCCAATTAACCACCAAAAAGCCAAAAATGGAGATATAGATCAAGTAGTAGGGTGCCAGCTTTGAACATAAATACTAAGGGAAATTCCCAAGTCCTGAGTTCAAGCCCTGCTACCAGTGCATGGGCATACACACACACACACACACACACACACACACACACACACACACACACACACACACACACACACACACGCACATGTATAACCTCAGGTTTTAACTGGGTTCTTAAACTAGATTTCCTAAAGATGAAAACTGCTTACACAAACATGAAAGCTTATCTGAGTATACTCTCATTTACCAACACAGAACTTGGTTTTACATATAAGTTCTTTCCTTTATGAATGATAGAAAACTTGATTCTTTTCTTCTATTATTTAGATAAACAAGGCTGGGCACCATGATAATCCCAACTATTCAGGAGGCTGAGATATGAGGATCCTGGTTCAAAACCAGCCTGGGCAGAAAAGACTGAAGTTCTTATCTCCAATTAATCAGCAAAAGTCAGAAATAGAGTTGTGGTTTGACAGAGTGTTACCATTGAGCAGAAAAAGCTAAGAGACAGTGCTTAGACCCTAAATTCAAGTCCCAGTACTGGCACAAAAAAGAGATTCTAAATATACTTTGATAATAAAATACATCTTCTAAAATCCCCAAAGTACAAAATTTTTGGTGTAGAGTACCCAGAATTTTTACAATGTGCACACAGCACATATAAACATCCTGCTATATTTTTTTCAACAGATGAGACTCACACTCTTTCATGTTTATAACCAGCTCTTTTTGCTTCATAAATCCTGTACCTTTCCTTTGTAAAGAAATACAAATGTATATGATCATTTTTAGTGGCAGTATAGTATTAGAATATCAAAATGTTACTTAATCATTCTCTAACTGTTGGACTCTTGAGTTGATTCACATGTTTTTATAATCACAAGCAACGCTACAAAGTAAAGCCCTGAAATTACAGTTTAGGAAAATAATCATTTCCTTAGGATAAATTCTGAAGAGTAGCGTGCTGGTTCATAAGGGTATACTTAATGTCAGTTTTAGTTACTCCCAGCGATGGTACCACCTCACCAGCATTAATCTGTTAATCTTTTTCATCTTGGCTGAAATGAAAGCACAAAACAGTAACATTTCAATGGTGCTACTGCTGTTGCTGCTGGTGCTGTTGATACTTGGACTTGAATTCAGGGCCTCATCTTCTGACATAGTGTTTGTTTTCTTCTTTTTTTTAAATCAAGGTTGGCATTCTACTACTTGAGTCATACCTCCATCTCAGCTTTTTGTTGGTGAATTGGAGAAAATTGCCTTTGCAATTCCTACTAGGCTAATTAAAGTCTTAAGAGAGAAGATAGTCCAACCTCAGACAAGCTTTGTATTTCCAGCTCCTCTGAGTTTGAAATGCTCTTAAAATCCAGTGTGAACAAAGCCTGCTCTGCTAAAAGGCCAGAAGAGCATCATAAGGTGACATTATGCATTTGCACTGTTGGTGGGAGTGTAAACTTGGTCAACCACTCTGGAAAGCAGTATGGAGGTTCCTTAAAAGACTACACATAGAGCTCCCCTAAGACCCAGCAATCCCACTTCTGGGCATTTACCCAAATGATCACAAACAAGGCCATACTAAAGCTACCAGCACGACTATGTTTGTGCATTCCTTCTGGTCCTGAAAGATTCTATTGTTGAGGAAAAGATATCCAATTTCCAGAAATCTTATACCCTGAACATCTACTATTAGGCTCCTTGGTAAATATCCCAAGGTATTTTTCTACTATCTGAAGTAATGAAAATTATCATTAGTTTTCTACTGTGAAGTAATAAATGTTGGACAATATTTACTAACACTAAAAATGTGAGTCATGAAGGGCTTTGGATATGGTTAAGTAAAAGAAATTAAAATTGTGAAATAAATTCATTCTTTTAAAAATGTATGGGAAAAACACCAAGTGTTTGGTGTCATTATTGAGGAATGTGGAACTACTGGTGATTCAGGCTTACTTGTAGCTTCTAATATTTCTACAATAAGCATTTATTACTTTTGAGAGAAAACTATTAAGAAGTCCATTTAAATGTTCCTCCTTCCCAGAGTATGGGTCCTTTGACAGGGGACAGGCACATGGTTATCTATGATTCCTGACACCTACCAGTGTGACCAGCTCTTTCTTAGGAGTAGAATTATAAATCAGGTATCAGAAGTATTTCCTTTAAAGGGAGAAAGCATTGGATCTCAACTGGTACCTAGTATAGTAGAATTGTTTAATATCAAGGACCACCATTTATCATTTGATGTCTGGATGCAGACCTGGATGCTAAGCACCCTCAAATCATCTCACCCAGCCCTTGGACATCTGAGAAAGTATTATTATTTTCATGTGACAGACCAGGAAGCAGAGACAGAAGGCCCAGCTCATCCTTCATGATTAGTAAGCGAAAGAGCCTTCTTTCACACTCTAGTATGTCTGCTTCTAAAGACTTCAGTCCTCCTACATGTTCATACAGCTCTGTCCTTCTGCAAGAGGGATGATTTGTTAATGTTTACAAATTTTGTATATGCACAAGAGGGCTTCCCTATGCCCTAGGTCAAGCATGAAAATCTCCACCCAGAAGTTGCCACAGATGGAATCAACAATTGGGTAGGTAGATGGGGTAGGGAGAAAGATGGAAGGGGAGACATGAATCACATACATAAACTAACATACATACAAGCTAACATGTTGAATTGAAACCCCTTTGCACAACTAGTCAGGGAAGTACCCAAAAAGTGAAGTCAAGATAACTAAGCAAAGGTCAGAGATATGTTAAGTAGCTTATTCATGAGAATCATTTCACAGTATAAATTTTATATACATACTATCAGAATATACAGTTGTCAAAGTATCATGCTAGATACTGTAATTATATATAATATATGTATATAATTTTTAATGGTCAATTATACCACAGTAAAGCAAACTAATTAAGTATAAAGATAAAGGTGACAAATAGAGTACTGGAAAGATCACTTCCAAAATAATTTATTTTATTTCATTTTCCTAATTTTGCTCTTGTGCTTGTGTGAAGGAAATATTATATCATGACATGCTGCTGCTCACCTCTTACCCTCTCTGCATGTTAAGACAGGTTTTGTTTTAGTTTTTTTTTTGTTGTTGGTTGTGTGTGTGTGTGTGTGTGTGTGTGTGTGTGTATGTGTGTGTGTGTGTGTGTGTGTGTGTGTGTGTGTGTGTGTGTGTGTGTGTGTGATACTAGGGACTAAAGAGAGGGCCTTGTGCTCAACCAATGTGAGCCACGTCCCCAGTTCTTATGCTTTAAGCTTGTTTTTCAGTGAGGTCTTGTGCTTTTGCCAGGCCATCCTTGAGCCATAATCCTCCTACCAACATCTCCTAAGTAGCTAGGATTATAGGCAAACACCACTATACCTGGCTTTCATGATATGTCAGTAGCTTGAACCTGGCTATGGTAGAAGTATTTACACCCTGGAAATAAGCAAATGCAAAACTTTGTGCTTGGTTTATTGTTTTGTTGATGGCCCAGGTGTAAGAGAGTACTGAAAAAGACCTTAATAATATAGGTTAAACTTAAAAAGTACCTATTTTTGTAGTTGTTAGATAGTGAATGGCATAGAAATTGAGGAAAGGGTCTTCCAGATTTACAACACTGCAAACTGATTTACTAGAGAAGTATTCTGTGTTACTGGAAAACAAGTAAAATTCTGATATGGGTCTTTGTTGTGTCATTCATGTTGGAACTATACTCATTTATCAATGATATAGTTCCAACTACTTTGCTGATTCAAATTATAATCAAGCATACTTGTATAATTCTGCTACATCATTGATTGGCTATAAGTACATATGTTCAGTAAAAATCAAAGAAAGCATTCTGCAATCATCAATAGACTATGAAATGTACAATAATAAAGATATATAGATATTTATATTTCAGAGTTGACAATAATGTTGAGTCACTTGATTCATCCATAAATAGTGTGTAAATAACATAAATGCAAGCATATATCAGTGTATGTTTCCATTCACATATTTCAGAAATTTAAACATTGTTGATGTTTGGGCATTGCAAATAAGTTGTCAAATTATATTTTGACATTATTGTAAACTTTGGACTATATATTTTTATATCAGCTAACATTATAAGTATCTTTATTTTCTGCAGAATTGATTGATAAACACTGAAAGCACACCATCGATAGAACCCAAGACTATCTGCTTTGTTGGCTCTTCTACTAAGAAAACTTCAGAACTGTGAAGAACAAGGTAGTCAGGGATCCCAAGGGACCTGAGGAGTGACATTTCAGACCTGGTCTCTTCTCAAAACATGTCTTAATGACACGTTTGTGTGTTGTGAGTGTGTGTATGTATGTGTGTTTGCCAGTCCTGGGGCTTGAACTCAGCATTTGGGTATTGTCCCTGAATTCTTTTGCTCAAGACTAGTGCATAACTGGCCTGGACTGCCTTGGAACCCCAATCCTCAGATCTCAGCCTCCTAAATAGCTAGGATTACAGGCCTAAGCAATGGGCACCCTGCTTACAGACTTCTTAAAGTCATTTGAAATCTGCATTTGTCTTTTAGAAACTCAACTGAATGAGAAGCTGTCCCCTAAAACAGGAGCTACAAGCAAAACAAGCCTTCTAGAACAGGAACCACTCCTGAGCATCTCAGGAAATACTAATCACAGTCTCAATCACATGTGAATGCTGCAGTTTTCATGTGACACTTGGAGTGGCTAATTTGCATGCTCCTCTCCACTAGACACCAGAAACACCATGAAAACAGAGGTGTGTCCTATTCATTTTGCTTGGCCACCGTTAAGACCAAGTCCTGGAAGTTATATGTGAATGACAAAAAGGAGGGAGGGGAAAAGGAAGACAGAAAGGGAGAGAGGAAGAGAAGGAGAGGAAGGAATGGTCTCCTTTACAAACCTGGCACTGGCTCTGTCTTGTTTAGGTATTTCTTGTACGGCTTGAGAGAGATGTTTTGTTTGTGAGGATATCTTCAAATAGATAAAACAACATGTCAATTCAATTCAGGTCAGTCAATTCAGGTTATCCAGACTTTAAAGAATATAACACACATGCGTATACTGCTACTAAAGAAGGCATTATATAAGGTTTATGACTAATGAGGCATATTTATATAAATAAGCTTCATTTGGAGCACAAGGTACAATGCCTATGTGCATCTGATCATCTAAAATAATATTTATTGAAATGAATTCCAGGAATTGGAAACATGAGGGTTTTTCAGTTGTTGTTTCTGTTTTGGCCTTCTTTTCTTTTTGTTGGTTGGTTGTTTCATCTGCCTTTTGGAGTGTAAGGAGGAGGCACAGCAATGGTGAAACAAGGGGTAAGCCAATGAAACAGCGGTACTGACTAGACACCACGTGGAAAATAAGCTATACAACTTGTGTGTGGGGATGAGAGGGGAAAACTGGGAGCGAGCAAGGGAAGGGGTGACATGGTTTAAAATGAAATGTACGCTTTACCTGACTTATGTAACTGTAGCCCCTTTGTATATCACCTTTAAAACAAAAATAAATAAATAAATAATATTTTAAAATGAGTTACCTTTGAAATAGGGCCCCAACTATATGGATCAAAGCTACTTTACAAGCATAATCTAGAAACCTTAGTTTCTCTGCACTCTGCAAGTATAGAGTAGAGGGGAAGAAAACATGTCATCAGCTATGCCAGGTGTGACAGTAGCAGGTTTCATGTGGATGATTTTATTGAGAGAATGTCCCCTCTACCTTGTTGGGGAATCCTTGCTCAGGAGACTTCGGGAATGGGAGATTGTGTTCTGGTTATTCTCCTTAAACTCGTCTGATAATGAAAGCAATAACAGACAATGCATGCACACACACACACACACACACACACACACACACACACACACAAGAATTCCTGCACAATATCCACAGTACAGGTAATTTTCAGTTTTCTAAATTGTTTTGGGGGATATAAAAGAACATCAAAGAATATACTTAATGAAGTCATCATTAAACTCAATAAGTAAAATAACAAACGTCAAAATAGAACCAGCTCTCTCTCTCTCTCTCTCTCTCTCTCTCTCTCTCTCTCTCTCTCTCTCTCTCTCTCTCTCTCTCTCTCTCTCTCTCTCTCTCTCTCTCTGTCTCTCTCTCTCAGGTACTATGTGGAAAATGGCATCGGCTTCCATCCTCACTGTCTTGTTTTCCATGGCTTCTAGAGCCTTCTTTCAGTGATGGATACCCCATATCCTCCTTCATCCTCCCCCACCAGAAGCAGGGATTTTCTGATACAGCCAGCTAATTAAAGACACAAGTATTACAACAAAGGTTGTCTCACACCTCACCTGGCACTTAGGGGTTAATCCCCCCCTTTTACTATCTCATCTTAAATAGGAATAATAAGAGCAAGAAACTGCCTTTTGTGGCGACCTTCCTAAGATGCTGCTACTTCTTCAGAGTACAACAGTTTTAAAAAAAAATTAAAAAGCCATGCAAATGGAGATGAATGGTATGCAGGCCACTGAGGTAATTAAAAATGTATTTTCCATCTCCTAGTAATTGAATTGTGTACAAGCTGCAAGTTAATGAGGTCATCTACCCTCCAGCACTGACAGGAAAGCAGGAATAATTATCTTTCAATTTTTTCCTATGTAGCAATTAATTTTAACCATTCGCCTACACCCTATTTCTACTCCCCTCATCCCAGTCAGTCAAAGTCACTGCTAAACCGAATTGACAGGCAATGGATACCCTGGCAGCACGGAGCCGCCGAGGCGGGCAAGGTAATCAAGGGGCTGCAGCTGTTGAGGGCTAAGCGCTTCCAGGTGAACGTCGCCCGAGATTTCGCATTCTGCCACTCGGAGGACACGGGACACACAGTGGTGGCTGAGGGAACATCTGGTGCCAGGTGGGCTGGGAAGGGGCACTGCTGACTTGGGAAGGCAACAGAAGCATGGACAAGGATTGATGGATGGACAAGACTTTTCAACAAAATGTCACCTAGGAAAACCGTTCTCCAAAAAAAATGAAAAAAAAAAGAGGGGAGTGATGGTCAGTCACGTGTTAAACTTGTCTCTAGTTTATGGCATCATTGAACTTGTGGAGACATTTTAGCTGGTTGACTTCGGAATCTAGTCCTATTGGCCAATTTGCCCAGAACTCATAGGTATCTTTGTTCCTTGAGCTCAACCAAAAGCTCACTGCTAAACTTTTGTTGTTGTTGTTTTAGTCATTCACATTTTAGGTCCCCTGTGCTAAGCCAGGACAGCACTGGAGAGGGGGTGTGTTTTATTCTCAGCTAACATTTGGCTGCCTTGGTCCATAATACATCATATTCTGAAAGGTATTGATTGGAATTCATCTGTGATGCTGGTCCGTCTCATGTTCATATCAAATGCTAGGTATGTGCCTCCACTTCACCCCCACTTGTCTTTCTAATTGGTAAAAGTCGAGCAAAGTATCACTTTTAATACATTTCATCCAACATAAGTCCATACTTAAGAGAAAAAGAAACAGAAGAAGAGATGAGTTCTGTTATGGTTATGGGCTGTGTTAACTTGACTGGATTAAGGGATGCCTGAATAGCTGGCAAACATTATGTGGGTATGTCCATGAGGATATTTCCTGAAGAGATTGGCATTCAAATCACTGAGCTGAATAGGCAGGTACCATCCAATCCACTGACAACCATAGAAAAAAATAACAGGAGCTGGGCGTCAATAGCTCACTCCTGTAATCCTGGCCATCAGGAGGCTGAGATCTGAGGATCACGATTCAAAGCTAGCCCAGGCAGGAAAGTCCATGAGACTCTTCTCTCCAATAAACTACTAGAAAACTGGAAGTGGCACTGTGGCTCAAGTGGTAGCGTGCTTGCCTTGAACTGAAGAGCGCAGGGACAGTGCCCAAGCCCAGAATTCAAGCCCCACAACCAACAAAAAAATAAAAAAATAAAAAATAATAACAGGAAAAGAGCTAGGTCATCCATCTTCCTCCCTCCAACCTCACAACTCTGTGTTCTTGGGCTTCAACCAGCAGCTTTCCCCTTCCCCCATGACTCTCAGGACTCTGGACTCAGCTGGAGTTATACCACTGTCTTCTCCAGTCTTCCCGCTTAAAGATGAAGATCTTGAGATTTCTTCTCCTTTAGATTTACATTAGCCAATTTCACATATCTATAACTGACTATCTTATTGGCTCTGTTGCTCTGGGGAGCCCTGACCAATACAAGGTCTTTATTCATTACCCCTGATCAGATTTACTAACCATCTAGATAGGTTCTAATGCTAAGCAAATGCTGAACACTTCAGTTTTATGAGAAAAGAATACTGAATACAGATATATGAACATTTAATATAACATTTAAGTAAGCATATTTTCTCAGCTTATGCATTTATTTAATTAATTTTTTCTGGCAGTACTGAGGATTTGAACATAGGGCCTTGCATTTATTAGGCTAGTGCAATACTACTGAGCCACTCTTCCAACCCTGTTTTTCACTGCTTTTTTTTTTTTTAGGATAGTCTTGCTTCCCACCTGGACATGTACCTGAGCAGCAATCTACTTCCTCTAGGCTTCCTATCATCCTTGAGATCATAGGCACATGCTACTACATCCAGCTTCCTTCTGTGGAGACAGTGTCTCATGTACTTTTCTGCCTAGGCTGGCCTGGAAACACAGTCCTCTCAATCTCAACATCCCATGTGTCCTGCATGCTAACTACCCTGCTATGGCTGGGGATTTTGTGAACTCTTCTAAGCTGGCCTCGAAGCATGATCCTCCCATTCTTAGCATCCCATAGAGATAGGATTGCAGGCATGAGCCACACATGCTCAGCTCTGATGTAGTTATGGATAGCACCTTCATCTTGAGAGTAACCCTACACTAATAATAACATATGGCTACCAGGACATGGGTTGTTCTGGGGGCAAAGAGTCAGATGTCGTGAGTGAGGGCATGAGTTTCCCAGTTATATGTTCTTCCCATTCTTTGAAGGCAAGTTGTCTGTCTTACTATCTTTTCTTTAGTATGTCCCCATGATATCCAACATGATCCCAAAACACAGCAGCTTTTCTCTAAAGGAGCATCCATGATTGTGTGGGTCCATAGGAGGTCAGAGGTCAAAGGTCAGTCCAGGGAGGCTACAAGACCTGGCCATTTGGGTTCCTATCAGTCCATCTGCTGAAAAGAGCAGATCTGCACTGAGGGCTGCATGAGGTTAGATTCTTCCTTCTGGAATTGCAGCAGGCCTTGTGAAGAACATCAAGCCAGGCAGAATAGATGGTAGGAAATCCTTATACTTTCACAGATATGTGCAAACGTAGAATTTTCTTTGGAAAGTACATGCCTAGTAACTTTGAATTAGAGAGGGGGATTAGCTAGCCCAGAGCAAAAGGAAATTTCTTGGAAGTTCTCCATCAAGACAATAGACAGAAATGGAAGGGTCTTCCTCCAGCAGATGGGTAAGGCGTGGGGCTTTGCTTGACTTATTCTCCCACAGATGCCATTTCCTGAAGGGGACCACACATAGGAGACCCCTTGGGTCCTGTCCTGCTGTGATCAATGCAGAGGTGACCCAGGAAGACTCAGGGACTGGACCCAGAGTGACAGATAAGATAGTCCCCCTCAAGGCTACGACAAACCTGCTTCTACCTGAGAGAGCCTCCGGAAATAGGAGCAGAAGTGCTCCCAGGGCAATTTGCAGGTATGTGCAGTAATCACTACAAGTTTACTGTTTTTACCACCAAATGCATGTCTGCAAACCCAGAACACAGGAGATCAGCAAGAGAGATGCATATTGTACTATGGTCACTTTATCTTCACTATTAGGCTTATCTTTTTTTATTGTGAATATACTGTACAGAGGGGTTACAATTACATGGGTAAGATAATGAGTACATTTCTTATCAAGCATTGTAGCCTTCTCCTTTGTTTCCCCTTCCCATCCCTTCCCATCCTCCCCCCCCACCCAATCCTCCCCCCCACCCTCCCATGCCCACACCAAAGTTGTAAAGTTTGTTTTCTATATAATGACTTGTACATCTCATTGTTGCAATCAGTCCACCTGTATCCCTATTTAAACGATTTGTTTTTCCCCTTCCCCTCCACAAATTATACCGACATCAAATACAGTGAAAGCAGGGGTTATACTGTGGGAGGGACAAACAAAGCAACAAAGAAATAATCTTATAAATGTGTTAGAAACAATCCCATGAAAGAAAAAAAAACATTTGAATACATATCTTAGGATTAATTTCCCTAACATCAACTTATCTGACCTTTTCTGCTTGACTCAGACATATACTAGTTATTGCAAATAAGGGAAACCATGGGACCTATGTTTCTTTGGGCCTGGCTTACTTCACTTAACATAATTTTTTCCACGCCTTTCCATTTCCTAACAAATGGGGCAATGTCATTCTTTCTGATGGAGGCATAGAATTCCATTGTGTATATATACCACATTTTCTTGATCCATTCATCTATTGAGGGGCATCTGGCTTGGTTCCATATCTTAGCTATAGTAAACAATGCTGCAATAAACATAGTCGTGCTGGTAGCTTTAGTGTGGTCTTGTTTGTAAACATTTGGGTAAATGCCCAAAAGTGGGATTGCTGGGTCATAGGGGAGCTCTATGTGGAGTCTTTTGAGGAGCCTCCATACTACTTTCCAAAGTGGTTGAACAAGTTTACACTCCCACCAACAATGCAGTAAGGTTCCCTTATGTCCACATCCCCTCCTGCATCTGTTGTTATTAGAGTTCTTGATTTTAGCCATTCTAACTGGAGTGAGGTGGTATCTCAATGTTGTTTTGATTTGCCTTTCTTTTATGGCTAGAGAGGTTGAGCATTTCTTCATGTGTCTATTGGCCATCCTTCTTTCCTCTTCAGAGAAGTTTTTCTATAAGTCTTTAGCCCACTTATTTATTGGGCAGTTGTTTCTTTGAATATTTGTTGTTGGGGGATTTAATTTTTTGAGTTCCAGGTATATTTTAGATAGGAGATCATTGTCCATTGTATGGCTAGTGAAGATCTCCCAATCCGTGGGCTTTCTATTGATCTTACTAGCTATGTCCTTTGCCATGCAGAAGCTCTGCAATTTCATGCAATCCCATTTGTCCAACCTTTCTTTGATTTGTTGTGTTTCTGGGTCTCTATTAAGAAAATTTCGGCCTGTAATGTTTTCAGAGTGTCTGCTTTGACTCCAAGGTCTTTAATCCATTTGGAGTTGATTCTGGTGCAGGGTGATATATAAGGATCTAGCTTTAGTTTTCTACAAGTAGTTAACCAATTTTGCCAGCACCATTTACTGAAGAGGCTGTCTTTCTTCCATTCTATTTTTTTAGCTCCCTTATTGAAGATTAGATGGCTACAGGTCTGTAGATTCATTTCTGGGTTTTCAATTCTATTCCATTGGTCCTGAGGTCTGTTCTTGTGTCAGTACCAAGCTGTTTTGATTACTATGGCTTTATAGTAGAGTTTGAAATTTGGTATTGATATTCCTCCAGCAGTTCTTTCTGTTGAGGATCGTTTTTGCTATTCAGGGTCTTTATTGAGTTAGGCTTATCTTTCACTGCCTCTGTCCATACCCAAGGAAGTCTCTGTCTTAAGAGGACAGAGAAGCTAGCATTGATTTAGCCCTACCATGTGCTATGAAGTATTCACTTGGATTTCCTATCAGTCCTATGCAGTACTACATCTTAACTTTCAGATGAGGAAACAGAGGCTCAGAGAAGTGAAGGGATTTGCCCAAAGACAAAGGGACTTAAGCTTGAGCCAATCAGAGGTCAGAGGCCTTTTCCTTAAATCATTTCTGCAAGCTGTCTTAGGCAGGAGTGGTTTTCGCCTTTTCTTTGTTGCCAATTAGTTCTCTGTACTGCCATGTCAATTACTATATCTAGCTTTCTAGAAAAGTAAGGTGCCTACTCTACTGAGTCCTAAATGATCTTCATGTCAAGTCTAGTCCTCTCTTCCACAGGCAAGCTACAGGGGAGAGGGCACACATCTGTCTTTAATGCCTGAGCTTGTCAGATCACTTCTGATTTATATGACTACCAGGAAGTAAGTTCTCTATGAGAAGAAGAAATCAGAACCTGGGAGACTAAAATATGCATGAATGAGTGGAACACAGTGGAATAGTAGTCAGAACTTTCCAAATGAACAGTACCAACAGGGTGTGTAGATGTATGGGGTATGCATGCATGTTCCTCAGTATCTATGGAAGATGGGTTCCAGGACACCTTGTGGGTACCAAAATCCATTAATATTCAAGTCCCTTATATAACATAGCATAATATTTACATGTAACTCACACACATATCTTCCCACAGCTTGCATTTATTTTCCAATTACTGGGTAAATAATTCAATTATTACCTAGTCCAATGTATATGCTATGCAAATCGTCATATAAACTGTATAGTTTAGGGAATCATAACAAGAAAAATGTCTATGCATATCATATAGTCATTTTTTACTGAATACTTTTTACCTGTTGTTTGACTCTGGGTATGGCACCCATGCACATAGAAGGCCAACAGAACAATAGAGCTAGAGATATACAGATACATAGAGATTTATTTTCAGGAATTGGCTCACATGATTATAAATGCATGGGAAGTCCAAAATCTGATCAAGGAGACTCAGGGAAGAATTGCAGGTCAAGTCCAAATGCTATCAGAATGGAGAGCTTGGAAGAGCTGATGTTAGAAGGCCTCCAAATACCTTCTACTCCTATGTAGAACCTTTTGTTCCACATAGGACGTCAACTGATTGGATACAGCCCACCTACACCATACAAGGGTAACCTGCTTTACTCAAAACCCACTCATTCCAATAGAAATATCATCCCCAACTCTCTCATAAAAAGATCTAGAATAATGTTTGACCAGAAATCTATGTTCCATGGCCCAGCCAACTGGACACATACAATGAATCACCATATCAGGAAAGGGCAACAAAGTTGGCTTCCTCTTCACCTCTCCTGGCCTGGGACCCTGGAGGAAGGCAGAATGTTACACAGCTGCTGTCCTTCCCATCATTCCCTCCCCACCAAGCCTGCTCCTAAGAAGCAGGAAATATGCAGACAAAGGTCTCAGGATGTTCACTGAGAAAGATAAGATGTCTAGTAAAGGGTGATGAAAAATAGTTTAAAATTTATGTGGCCCCTGGTAGGAGTGATCCAGGGACCATAATGATTCAGAAGGAACAGGCAAGAGCCAACTGAACCAAGACCTCTGGAACAGTGCTGGCAGGATCTCAGTGCTTCAGAGATGGGAGGTATTCTGTGTTATCACTCATTCCTCATCTGTTCTTCCCCTTACTTTGCCTGGAAGATCATTGCAATGACGTGACAGAGGAAAAGCTACTCAGCTACTTCACAATACAACCACAAACCCTGTCTCAGCAGTGACTTGGCATTCATTGAGTATTTAGTAAACATCAGAATCTTTTTTTCTAATGGAACAGGAAACTAAGCTAGGTGCTGGTGGCTCACACTCCTAATCCTAGCTACTCAGGAGGCTGATCTGAGGATCAGGGTTCAAAGCTAGCCTAGGCAGTTAAGTCCATGAGACTCATCTGTAATTCACCATCAAAAAAAAGCCAGAAGTGGAACTGTGTGGTTCAAGTGATAGAGCACCAGCCTTCAGCAAAAAGTGTCAAGGACAGCATCGAGGCCCTGAGTTCAAGCCTCAGGACTGACACAAAAAGTGAAAGAAGGAAGGAAGGAAGGAAGGAAGGAAGGAAGGAAGGAAGGAAGGAAGGAAGGAAGGAAGGAAGGAAGGAAGGAAGGAAGGAAGGAAGGAAGGGATAGAGGGAGGGAAGGAGGGAGGGAGGGAGGCAAGAAAAGAAAACTAGCACTCACTAAGACAGGTGAGCTGTCCACCATAGCATAGACACCAAGACAGAGCTGAGCTGAAATCTGGTTAAGTCAGATTCAGAAACCTATGTTCTGCACACCAGGTGCCCTTCTAAGCCAGGGCTTTGCACACCGCTCTGGGGCGAGTGACTCTGTCTCTGGCATTCCACCTGTTGCTAGTTTCAAGGGGAACAGAATCTCCTAACCTGTTCAAAAGCAGCCCAGACAGGGGGTGATTTTGTCTGAGTCTGGGACTCAGAACCACATGATATCTCAAAGAGGGGGACGAGAGGAAGACCAGGTCCTTGGGAAAGTGTGTCAAGAACACCACACATGCTAACAGGTGTGTGTGCACACACATACTCATGAAAATGCTCCGGAACAGACGGTATGGGTTCCTGTGGCTCTGTGAAGAAGGAGCTACCGGCAGGCCACTCCAACATCACCTGCTAGAGACAAGCTGTTCCACCCCCTCCCCTTGGCCACCCCCTCCCATACTGAGCCCTGGAACCCGTGCATGATCAGGCACAAAGAAACCCAGCATCATTTGAACAGCCAAATTGCCATGCAAAAAAAAAGCTTCCCAGGACAACAGATTTCTCCGAAGAGAACAAAAGGGTGGACAGGTGGTTTCCCCATCGAAAAGCGTCACCCACAACTTCCCCTCCAGATTCCAAGCTGCCTGGTCAGGCCTGGAGAAGAAAAGACTTGCTGGCTTAAAACAGACACTGATTTGGAAATGCAAATGTTTGACTTGCTGGCATTTTGGGATTCAACAAATAAAGGACATTTCTTGGAAGAAGGTCGAGGATGATGATAATAAATGCTACTTATTAAACCTAAGAACAATGGTAGCTGCAATTATGATTCTCCTACTATCTACCAGGACTGCGATTTCTCTAACTTGAGCTTTCCACAGCTCTCGATTTCATATTGCCATTTCATAGAGAAAAAGCAGGCTCCCAAAAGTTCATTCACTTCATGAAAGACACCTAGTTAGTAAGTAAAGTAGCTAGTGTTTAAGTTATTTTATCTGATTGCAAATCCTGTGCCCCTATTTAAGGTGTGTGAGACAGACAGACACGCAGACACACAGAGACAGAGACAGAGAGAAATGATGTAGCACAAAGGGTAGAGTTCCTCAAATAATTAATTCTTTAAGAAGCAAGGACGACTGAATTCAAACTCCCTCCTCCCTTTTTCCACTATCAGGTCTACAGAACTGGAGCTGTGTAAGGTGAGTGCCCACAGCTGTCATGTGCTCAAAGGACAAGGGTGAAACGACCAGACTTTCTGAGCTGCCAGGTTCCCTGTTTTGTCCTCTTCAGGCTCCTTCACGATGCCCACCCATCACCATTTCTACATCCCCATCACTGGCTTCCATCACGTAGAATCAAATCCAAAGTCCTCCTCTTGTCCAAAGAGGCTCTGCATGAGCTGGCTCGGATTCTTCCCTCTCCTTTTCTGTTGCACGTGCTCCATTGGCACCACCCTCCCCGACTCCCGCTGTCTCAGCATGCTCAGCCTGTCTGCCCTCGCTGTTCCCTCCACCTGGACTCCCTTTCCTTGGCAGTCACGTGGCTCACTTGATGCTGGAGCGTTTCCTGCAGAGGAGCACAGATGTGATAGTAGGCCACCTGCACCCACATGGATGAAGGTGACGTGTCAAGGATGGCAGAGCTGTAAGGAGGAAAGAGTCTTAGAAGAGTAGAGCTTTTGCTAGGAAATCTCTAAAGAGGGTTTCCAGGCCTCTGAGAGGAGAGGAGAAACATATGACGTGGAAGAAGGGGCTGATTGTACCAGCTGGTAGCTGCCACTCTTTTAGACTCAGTGCCCAACAGTATAATGGCAAGTCGCATGGCTAACACTCCTCTAGGCTATGCAAAGACATTCCTTCAAGTCTTCGCACAAGAATCCCATAGGGGTGATATCATTATTCCTGTCATAGCTAGATGAGGAAATTGAGGCACAGAAAGGTCAAGGTGAAGGCCATTACCCTGTTTGCCATGAGTCCCCACACAGCCTACTCCAGAATTTACCTTTATGATTATGACCCAACATAGCAAAATTATCTGATTCCTTCCTCACCATATAAACCTTGCTAACTCATGGAAAATGCAGCAAAACCTTTTCATAGCTACACTTCCTTTCCCACAAAAGATTGAAAACAGTTCGAGAAGCAGGAAATAACTAAAGTACAAATTATCCCTAACTTTTGACCATTCCTTTTAATTTACTACTTTATTTTATGTTTTCACTCTACGGCGGTTTGAAAGCAATGTACAATCCAGTAGAAATCATGCCTTGAATTCTGAATTTGGGCTTCTCCTGGTGTAGTGACATACAGGATCATCCTGTCTTCAGCACTGAGCAGTGGCAGTGAGTCACCTTATAATCAAGAGAAAAAACAACTAGTGCATTCCAGTGTACTAATGTAGCTCAGTCACAAGAAACAGAGAGGTTGAATTGGGAGTCTTTATTAGACAGCTGGCATCTGCAGGCAGACTCCTGTCTCAAAGACCTGCAGCCCCTTGGATGCCTTTAACACTGTTAGAAAACTGAGTCATGACAGTAGTAAAGCAAAGAAAGAGCAGAAAAACAATGCCAACAAACCAACAACAAACCCCAAAGGAGAGCCGAAGTGGGACACCATGGTGAATGGAGGAGAGACAAGAGATGGGGAACACAGGAGACACAAGGCATGGTGTAATGCACTTGAGCTGCTGCAGGCCTAAAGAGTGTCATAGTCAGGGGGCAGGGTCACAAGAAACTCAGAGTCTCCCAAGTTCAAGGCACAGGACTGACAGGTGCAGTAACCTATCATCCAAGTCACTACCCCTTTCTCTAGGAATTCAGGCATGCCCATCACCTGGGATGTGAGACTTCACCTTCCTCCACCATGAAGACAAGATGGCTCCAGTTAAACCCAGTTCCCTATCCACCACATGGCCAAGATGATTCCATCCTCCCCAGTTCACTATATCATTAAACAAGGATGTCAGGTGGGTTAGTTGTATTAAATGTATTTTTTTTACTTCAAACATTCCAGCCTATGATGGAATAACTGGATATGATCCCACTGTAAACTGAGGGACATCTGCATATTGTTTCCTGTTTCCCACAGGAACTGTTCTTCCCGCAGGGGCTCCTTAAATGATTACATTCTTGTGCCTCTCACCTCTACCTTTATGTTTCTAGGCATTTGAGAACACAGTCACAGGCACAGGGGGAGGAGGTGTGATTGAGAATCACATTATAGAAAGAACCATCTGGAAAACTTCTGCCAACCTCTGACCACTATCCTCATAAAGAAAGGAGGTCAGGTCTGGCAGGCGCCATATTGGCCACATGGTGGATAGTAGGGTCTGGCATCTTGTCTTTATGCTAGGGCAAGGAAACGCCCTCCCAGGTGATGGGCATGCCCAGATCCCTGGGGGCAGGTGCAGACACTTGGCTGATAGGTTATTGAATCTGTCGGTCCAGTGCCTGAGACTGGGAATTTCCTGTGCACCTGCTCCCTGCTATTTAAGCCCAGATTAACCCAGATGCCATATGTGTCTCCATGTTCATGTTCTGTGTCCTGTCTCCTGGCTCTTCTTGGGTCATCATGGTGTCCCAATTCAGCTGAATTGGTTCTTGGTATTGTTTTTGTTCTTTCTTTCCCATGTTATGTGTATTTGGGGGCTGCTGGCCTTTGTAACAACAGGTGGCCTGTGGCCTGCTACCTGTATAACAAAGATTCCAATATTCCAGTCTTACAAAATGTGCCTTTGGGATAATTTCACCTTACAATACTCAGCTACACTGACTTTCAAGATCATGGTCATAGCTGCCATCACGTAACTGCCATTGGTCTATCACCATTCCTATCCCCAGAATAAACTTTCCATAGTCACTATCTCAAGTATGTCAAAAGCTGCCAATTCATAGCCTGAGGCTGGTGTGAAACCAAGCAAAAACGTGGGCCATACATACACTAGCATCCTAGCTGCAAGGGAAGTTAGGAAAACAACATCTCCAGTATGTTTCCCTTCTATGTGTGTGTTAGCAGAGAGAGGTATCCTGAAGACAGAGAAAATGTGTTCATTTACTGACAACCAAAAAGAATGAGTAATATTCACAACACAAATAAAACAATTAATCCGTGGCCTGATGCATTGTCCTTCACCCTTGTGCCTTATCTTACCAAGTCTGCATTGAATAGTGTTAGAAATTATTCATAATTTCATCTTTCCTGTCCCAACATCCCTCCACAGCATATCTCACCAATAAAACCTACCTGTGCCCATGTTCCATTCCCTATTCTCCTCTTCAAGGACAAGAAGATTCTGATTCTTTCCTGAATCTCTTTCCTTATGGGAAATTCCAGGCGACACAGAGCCTCCAACCAAAGGGATTTCAGACACTGTGATACACTATGTCTGTGGGGATGAGTTCAGCAACTATTCTTCAAGAAATACCCTTGGGTTAACTGATGCCACCAGCTCCTAACAACCCAGTATCCTTGAGCAGAATGTACAGGCTTCCTCACACTTCCCTGCTGAACTTTATGTGACCTAAACAGCAGGTGTTATCTTCATCTAATATACAAGATGCTCTGAAAGGCTTAATATACTTACCAATGAACTAGACTTGGAAAACAAGTTTAGACATAGTTTCGTGATTTCTTAACTGAGTGCTCTTTGCATTTCTGTGATTCTTAGCTACCGCTCTGCCGTTCAAGAAAAAAAATCCCAGTGGGGTCACTGGACAAGGGAACAAGGGAACCCAAGAGAAAATTCTCTAAGAGTTAGGAGGCAGGAGAGGCCTGGGAGAACAGAGGGACGTCTGGGAAAGCATCTTTCTTTCCTTGGCTCTCACTCGATGTTTTCAAATGGATGCTAATTGTAAAGCATTTATATTTATCATGATGACTAAAGATAATTGCTTCCCTTTTGCCTCAAACACTGCCAAAAGGAAGGAAAAAAATAGGGAATAGCCAAAGACTAGAAGGGATGTAGCAGCTAAGGGGGATGGGTTCACGCTGCAAAACCAGTGTGAACCTTCGTAGCCACCACAGTGAGGAAAGCCTGCTGTCTCCGAGCCCCATGATTAAAGCAACTGCAAATTAGTTTCAGCAAAGGTCTTTCCACTCAAATTGAAAAGCCCCGTGTAATGGAATTTCATAGCCGCTGCTTTGGAAATGACTTCATACCTCACTTTGTTCAGAGCTGAGAGGTGACCACATGACAGGAATCCTAAGAGGCTCAGGCCGTGGTGGGGAGGTAAGCCATTCTCTCACTCAGACATCTTGACACGTCCTAGGCTGCTCCTTTCATCTCTTCCCACAGAGCACCAGAGCACGGAGCACCCACCACTTGGTTAGCATCTTCTCCCCCGCCCCCCCCTCCCCGTACTGCTGCCCCCAACCCAGGCTATTTACCTGCAAACAATGCTTTGGACCACAGTTGCCCATTGGGATTGCATGAATTACCCAGGTATATGCATTTTCAATAAAAGGCTATCTGAAAGGTTACGAGATTTCTGGATTCCTCACAGATTTTTCAAGAGAGATGAGAAAATCACACCACAGGGTTTTCACTGACCACCTTACCTAGCACCACTCCCAGAGACTGTGGGAAACACATTTCTAATTTGTTGGCAGCTTGATGAAGAATCAAACAGGTTGCATGTCAGTGTGATCAATTAGTATTTCAGACCCTTTCAAATGATTCAATTGTTTGTTCATGGGAGGAAAAAATGCATTAGCAGCTAACTTTGTGCTGGACACTTGCTAGGCCGTGGGATACAACATGGAACATGACTATCAGTTGTGCTTTCATGGTGGGTGTGAGGAAACCATGGGAACAGGAAGCAGTCAAATAATGCAAGGAATATAAAAATCCTAATTCTAGCTTTGCCTTGTGGAAGTCCTTAAGAAGGTCCAAGAAATGATCAGGTTTTTGCAAATATCCTTAAAGATGTGACCTTTGAACCAAGAACTAAGAGGTACTGAACAGAGAAGGAAGAGCAGAGAGTCCAGTATGAGCAAAGCCCTGGAGAACCAGGGCCGTGGGGAGCTCAGGGAGTTAGGATGCAGTAAAACCTGGTCTCTGCAGGGCAACCAAGACAGGTCAAGGAGCTTTTGTCTTATCTGTAATGCACATGGCTTGCTGGGAAAAAGTTGTAATGGGATGAGGGTGGAGAGGTGGAAAATACCTTCAGCAACAAAATGGAGATCAAAGTGGAGAACTGAGGACATAAACTCTTTGTCCAAAGCCAGCAGGGAAAACAGGAATTGAAAGACTTGTCTTAGAAGTAATCTGACTCATCCAGAATCACAGGACCAATGACACAGTCAAGTTGGAAACTCAGGGAATCCGTTTCCTCCCCATAACAACCTTTTCTCCTACAATATTGGTACCATGCACAGTTTTTAAGGTGTGATGTGGAGCACAGAGCGGTGAGTTGGTAAGTCAGGGAACACATGTCTTTGCTTCTCTGGTAATAATCCAAAGACACCGCTAATGCATTAGGTAACAAGTCCAATATGAGTGTCATCAACACCCACTCACTGGCCTCTCTCCTGCTTCCTCTAACTACATCCTCTCTGCCTATGAGACCAGTTTAAGTATGTGCTCTAAAAAACAACAATGGTAGTAGTAGCAGCACTAACAAAGCCTCCAGATGCTACCTATGTGCTAGATGCTAGTGATACTAAAGTGAACTGGTCTTCTGTCTATTTCCAGGGACAAGACTTAACTTACATGGTGGGCCATTCACTTACAGTACACTGCGTTCATTTTCTTAAGTAATGTGAAATTGTCTAATTCTTTAGTACCGAAGATCATGTTACTAATTTTTTAACTGCTATCAAAAATGTGTGTGTGTCCAGCATTGGTGGCTCAGGCCTGCAATCCTAGCTACTCAGAAGGCTGAGATCTAAGGATCATGGTTCAAAGCCAGCCTGGGTAGGAAAGTTCCCAAGACTCTTATCTCCAATAAACCACTCAGAAAACCAGAAGTGGTGCTGTGGCTCAAGTGACAGAGTGCTTGCCTTGAGCTGAAGAGCTGAGGGACAGCACCCAGGTCCAGAGTTCAAGACTGACAAAAAAAAGTGTGGGTGTGGGGGAGGGAGGGGTTGTGGGTGTGAGTATGCGTGCATGTGTACACACGCACACACGCTGGTACTGGAGCTTGAACTCAGGGCCTCACATTCTCATTTGTCTCTTTTGCTCTACCACTTGAGCCACACCTCCACATTCAGCGTTTCTGCTGAATGGAGCTAAGAACTTCAAAAAAAAAAAAAAAGAGGCTCTTCTACTTGGGCTGGCTTCAAGCTATGATCCTCAGATCTCAGCCTCCCAAGTAGCTAGAATTATAAGCAAGAGCCACCAGCACCTGGATTCAATATGCTTTCTGTGTAAAGCAATCGTGTTGTAATCATGATACTGTCCACCTAAGATGCTGCCCTTTCCCCATTGTCCAATGGACCTAAAGGGACTCACATTCCTGTCAGTAAGGGGAGGGGCCAAATCTCAGGTTCTTCTATGTCCTTGGATCAGATCTTGTTTAGGTTCAGCCCACACCATTTCCTTATTCTCCCAGGAACACCTCCAGAGTCCATTCCCATTCACGTTTTTTCACTTCATGGGACTTCTCCCAGAAGAGTGTGGCATCAGTGCTACTTCTATGACTGTGCCCCCCGCCAAAAACAAAAAAACAAACTCCTGTAGTATTCTCCTTGCTCTCTCCTACCTTCCGGATGAATGGAGAAGATTCCATTGGCCAGAACAGTGGTTCTGAAGCAGGGACAATTATGTCCTCCTTTTCCAGAAAAAAAACCATGTCTGGATATTCTTTTGCTTGTCCAAACTGGGAAGGTTTGCCACTGGCATCTCCTGGTTAGAGGCCAAGGGTGTGGTCAAACATCTTACAACGCACATAACAACTTCCCTCCCAAAGAACTGTTCAGTCACCAAATGTTGAGGGTATTGCTACTGAGAAATCTAACCGAGAGAGAATAGAGCTATTAGTGGGTTCTTGAACAATAGCCTAGAGTGCGCGTGCGCACACACACACACACACACACACACATGTGCACACACTAGTCTTCACCAGCTAGAGATCTGAACAAGAAGCTAAACTTTTACTGCATTAGGTCACTGAAATTTGAGGGTAATTCATTATAGCACCTAGCACTGTTTACTTTAACAAAGACAAACTAATGGAGCTTAGCTTTTCTCCAGAGGACCAGTATACCCTAGCAACAGAGCCCTATCAGTTAACAGACTGCAATGAAGAAATGAAGGGCAATGGATGCCTGGTCCTTACCCTGTAAATCATGAAGCCCACAGGAAAATGAGGTAATAAATAATGCAGTGGCTAATTGTCTGGCTGTGGGTGACCCATGCCTGCAATCTCAAATATGCAGGAGGCAGGGGTAGGAGGATCAAGGTTAGAGGTCAGCCAAGCAATAATGTGAGACTTTATTTGAAAAATAACTAAAAGCAAATAAGGCTGATGGCATGGCTCAAGCTAGGTGAGAGTACCTCTTAGCAAGAATGAGACCCTGTTTTCAAACGCAGTACTGCACCCCCCACTCTACACCCTCCCAAAAGGATGTAACAGGTGCTTTACAGTTCTTACCCTCACAATAACCAGTGATAGCACCTCTAGGGAGATCCTTTTAACAACTCACCCCAAAGTCACAGTAGGCACCCAACACCTGTCCAGGAAAGACAGAAAAGCAACCTAAGGTGGAGCCAGAGCTGACCCCTCTCAGTTTCCCCTTTCCCTCCTTTTCTGTGTATGTGTGAGATAGAGAGAGAGAGTGTGTGTGTGTGAGTGTGAGTGTGTGTGTGTGTGTGTGTGAGAGAGAGAGAGAGAGAGAGAGAGAGAGAGAGAGAGAGAGACAGAGAGACAGAGAGACAGAGAGAGAGAGAGAGAGAGAGAGAGAGAGAGAGAGAGAGAGAGAGAGAGAGAGAGAGAGAGAGAGAGAGAGAGAGAGAGAGAGACTAGCTGACAATAATCAGCAAGGTCCTTTTAGTGTATGGTCTGGTCTTGCTGTGACTAATCAGATGATTGGTTGTGTATATCCTCTTTATGGTTGTTCATTATATCACCGTAACATAAAGTAATTTAATTTCAGTGGGATAATTAGGGTATCTCTAATCTAACTGATAGTCTGAATGAAATGAGGTTCTCAGAGGGAGATTTGTGTACCAGGAGACTGGTGACCTCTGGCCCCAATTTTCACACAATGTATTAATCTGACAGCCCAACTTCCCAGGCATACTGTATCCGTATATTTCTCTGCCTGTGGGTTTCAGAACACATCCGCCAATGGGATTACTTTATTTATAATGAGATTTCTTTGGTCTCAAGGAGATAGATCTTAATATTTTAACGAAGGCTTTGAACTGACAGAATACCCAAGATGTAAATTCAAGCCCCAAAGCACAAGAGCATGCATGAGGAAGAGCGTGCATGTGGCTCTGTCCAGGGTCTAGGAAGATGCCAGTCTGCCTGGCAACCCCAGCAAGAAAACCATTGCATCGCTGAGAACCACAGAAATGTCACCTGGTTCCTACAGCTCCTGTGGAAAGGTTACAAAAAGAATCTTCTCCTTAAGTCTAGGATGAGGGGTAGGAATGGGAGGTCTGAAAAGAAGTAGAGGAGAGGGCTGGTGGGCTCAGGGGAAGCATTCTGAGCAGAGTATAACAAATGCACCTTGCTCCCCAATTTCCCAAACATCCCCCAATGGCAGACCCAGGTCACTTCTGTTCCCTACAATGGCCCCAAAGCTCAAAAGTAGTCATTCTTGATCCTGGCATTTGAAGCAGGGTACTAAGTCATGGGAACCTGCCACTGAAAACTTTTCCCTATTCATTTTCCTATTCAATCGTTCATTCATTCATTCATTCACTATCCACGTATGCCAGGTGCAGATCAGGCCCCAAACAGATAAAGTCTCTAGGTTCCATACATTCTTCCGCTGTTATTACCTGCTTTGTAGGAAATCAGGATTAAGGCACTTATGACAGTTCCTACCTTGAGGAATTCCTAGGAGAATGACATGTCATTACAAGATGAAAAATTTATAAGATGCACAAGAATGAAACAGTTGACGTCAATGTTAAGTGGTTCAAGTAGTAGGGCTGCTGTCTAGCAAGCATGAGTTCAAATCCCAGTACCCCTAAAAAATAACCCAAAAAACAACTCATGATTAAGTAACCAGGAACTTTAGTGAAGTTATAAAAATATAAAATCACACATTAAAAGGAGTAAGTAGCAATAAGTAAAAAAAAAAAAAAAAAAAACTTGGTTGGAACTCGGACATAGGTATTCATTTACTTGCTGTATTGCTTTCCCATCAGACTAATTCTGACCAAGACCTGTAGTCCACTTTTTGTTACTATCATGAAATACCAAAGGCTGAATAACTTTCTACGGAAGTTCTGAAGGCTCGAGGGAATGGCACTAGGACATCTTCTGCTCTGGTAAGGACTTCGTGATAGATAGCACCATGATGGCTGGAGCAAGTTATGTATGGGAGGAAGACATCCTATCCCAAGCCAGGAAGGGAGTGATTTGGGAGTTGGGTTAACTCTCACAACTTTTAACTCACAGCTCCTTCCAACTCAGAGCCTCACAAAAGTCACCTTTAATTCTCTTCTGAGGGAACTGAAAATCCTAAGGTTAAAGTCAGATACCAGTGGCTCATGCCTATAATCCCAGCTACTCAGGAGGCTGAGATCTAAGATTCAAAGTTCAAAGTCAGCCCAGGCAGACAAATTCATGACCCTCTTCATCTCTAATTAACCAACAAAAAGATGGAATTGGAGATGTAGTTCAAGTGGTGGAGTACTAGCCATGAGTGAAACAGTCAGGCAAGCATCCTAGGCTCTGAGTTCAAGCCCTAGTATCAGCACAAAATTAAAAAAAAAAAATCCTAAGTCTGAAGTGACACAGCTCCTGAGGAGAGCAAGTCTGAATCAGAACAGAGGCACTTCTGATATTGGCCAGAGTTCTTCACCTATTCTCCCATCTCCTCTTTCCTCTCCTATCATTTTGTTGAGACCTGTTCTGTACTCTGAGCTGTATTTTCCTACCTCTTCTCTTGTCTTCTATTCTTTCTACCCTTCTTTCTCTTTCTTCCCATTTCCCTCTCCCTCCCACCCTCCCTCCCTCCTTCCTTCTTTCCTTCTTTCCTTCCTCCTCCTCCTCCTCCCCCTCTTCATCCTCCTCCTCTGCTTCTGCTTCCTCTCCTTCTCCTTCTCCTTCTCCTTCTCCTTCTCCTTCTCCTTCTCCTTCTCCTTCTCCTTCTCCTTCTCCTTCTTCTTCTTCTTCTTCTTCTTCTTCTTCTTCCTCTTCCTCTTCTTCTTCTTTTTCCTCCTCCTCCTCCTCTTCTTCCCTTCTTCCTCTTTTTCCTCTTCTTCCCTTCTTCCTCTTTTTCCTCTTCTTCCTCTTTTTCCTCTTCTTCCTCTTTTTCCTCTTCTCCTTCTTCTTCTTCTTCTTCTTCTTCTTCTTCTTCTTCTTCTTCTTCTTCTTCTTCTTCTTCTTCTTCTTCCTTCTTCTTCCTTCTTCTTCTTCTTCTTCTTCTTCTTCTTCTTCTTCTTCTTCTTCTTCTTCTTCTTCTTCTTCTTCTTCTTCTTCTTCTTCTTCTTCTTCTTCTTCTTTTTTCCCCCTCCTCTGCCCCCTCGTCCTCCCCCTTCTGTTCTTCCCCTTCTTCCTTCTCTCCCCTTTCCTCTAAACCCCTCCCTCTCCCAATCCCTTGAAATAAGGTTCCTTACAAATACACTTCCTGCTTCCTATCCTCCAGGGGACTAACTTCTGACTGCTTGGTTTAAGAAAATGGGAAATCTTTTCTTCTGTCCCCAGCCTTGTGCAGCAATTCATTCCTCTCCTAGGGCTCTGCCTTCCCTCTAGTGAGGTCCACTTTCCTTGGCCCTGCTGTCTCCCATATAGACTTTCTCGAAGTGCTCTAGAGTCCTGCTAGCTACATGGCAGGGTCTGCTGGTACCAATTACCCTCTAATGGGTGTGCAGCTCCAGAGAGCTCAAGTATGAGAGCATATTGAATGCTTAACAGGCATCTAAGTAAATTTGATTATTTGAGAACAACCAGTTACCACTTCAACAGCTGACACACAACACAGACATAAAATACCAAAGGATATTTTAAAAGGCATTTATTCTCCTTAGGAGTGTCAAGATTTCCCTGTCGATATTATTTATACTCTTTGTTGATTTGGTAGGCTTTTTCTTTTGCATTTCTAGAAGTCAGTGGTGAACTATTCCTAAACAAATAACACAAAAATAAATTTCAGGATAGAAGTTAAAAATAACTTACAAAAAAACTGATAATGGTAAGTTGCTGACAATAACCCCATTCTAATTGTTTCAGATTGATTATCAAGGTTAAGATGGACATGAAGAAAAACAATTCTGACTCTCCTTTTTCTTCTATCTTTTTTTTTCTTTCTTTCTCTCTTTCTTTCTTTTGTGGTGATTGTGTTAACCTTGAGCTCAGGGCCTGAGAGCTGTCCCTGAGGTTTTTTTGTACACTAGACTAGTACTCTACCATTTGAGCCACAGCACCATTTCCGGTTCTTCAGTGATTAATTAGAGTAAGAGTCTCACAGAGACTTTTCTGCCCAGACTGGCTTTGGACCACAGTCCTCAGATCTCAGCCTTCTGAGTAGCTAGGATTACAGGCATAAGCCACCGGCACTGGGCTTCTGACTTTTCTTTTTGAAGGATGACAAAAGTTCCCAGTGATTATATAGATTCTATCAACTACCATACTGACTGAGTTCACATGCTCTCATTCCTTGCAAAAGCCCTCAGAGGTAGAATCCAACATGACTGCTGCCTCCCAGCTCCAAATGAAGCAACTGAGTCTCAAATTTAGAATCTTGCTTCCCTCCTCCCCCAACATGGCTGGAGAAGGCAGGTGTCACCTGACAGTTTATCCACTGGGCTGTACCCTTAACCAGCACACCACCTGTCTCCCCTGGCTGGCCAGTCCCTAGTTCCCGCCTGGCACGTGTCTCCTCCACAGTTTGGCCCTGAATACACTTCAGGATAACTTCCTCCGTTGTGATAAGCAGGGCCCACGATCTCTGACAGCTGTTCCCCGCTCTTCATCATCATCTGAAACAATCAGTAAGCATTAGAGAGTACTTTTCCCTTTACAAAGGTGATAATTAGATAACAAGCTGAGATTAAAGTAATTACAGTTAGACAGCTGGCGAGGCAGCAGTCATGTTGAAATATTGTTGGTACTTCAGCATCTGGTTCTAATAACAGCATAGGCTAAAGGATTTTACATTAATTACAGAACATAATTTAATATAAACATATTTAATTACAATTGATGAGCGATAAACTGTTCAAGAATGACTTAACCCCTTCTGCATGTCAAACTGATGGGAACTTCGGGCAGGCTTTGGCCTGTTCTGCTGTCTTCTTCACCCTCTCCTGATGCCCTCCACAAGTCCCTGGGCCCCTGGAAAAGCCCTTCCTCCCACCTCAAAGAAGAAATGCTCCTGGCAAAGATGTAGCTGGGTTCCCCAAGTATGGGCACATGTACAATCCATCCTTGGAAAGCAAGGCGAAAAGGAGTGTGCTGAGCATCCCAGGCTGTGATTTGACAAGTTGCTCTCCTCCTGTTGCTGAGTACTGAGCAATGAGAGGTGGTAACCTCATCTGCCTCCCCCCCTCCACTCCCCCCCCCCCCCCCGCCCCTGACCTATTCTTCCTTACATCCTTACTCCTCTAGGAGGCGCTGGTTTTGCTTCTGACAAGTCATGTGCAACCCTAAACAGATCTCTTCAAAAAATGTGAAAGGTAAATCCATCTTCAATACAAAATCTTAATTAGAAAGTCCATGCATATAGCAGTCAGGGTATTTTCACAATCTGATAGTTAATCAGTAATATAACAGAAGTTCTACCAAAGACAAGAGCATATTCTGGCAGAAATTCTCCCGTACAAGGCGTTAATCCCAGTGGTTACCCTCAAAACTGGCAGTCTTAGATGAAGGAAGTTGTAATAAATAGGACCACAAAGCTACAATCTTCAGTGGTTTAAGGACTCAACTATCATTAACTGTATTTCGTCCTCATAACTAGAAAGCATTCAAAAGCCACAGAAGGTGAACATCACTTGATCCCAGGTATATTGAGGTGACTTAAGGGAAGAAAACCCAGAGCTGAGCCTTTCTAAGAAAACAAGGAGTGGCCCTGAGTGAGTTGGAAATTTTACTGTCAAATATCCTATTGTTAAATGATGAGAAATCACACATTGTAGATTTTAAAGCGTAAAACACACATTGTCTTAAAACTAAAAATGAGTGCTGAGAAAAAAGACAGTTGATTGCTCATTAGCAAGCGTTACTTGCTTCTAAAGGGATGAATGACAGGTATATAGGTGTGAATACGCAGGACCTCACAGCACACAAGGGAACGACAGAACACTGCTCTACACATGCCCCCTTTGGGAAAAAGAAGAATGTATGCTTCTTACCCTAGCAAGTCTCCATGGTGAGTGAACTGTAAGTCATGTTTTGCAGATTAAGTACTCATTTAGAAGTGAGAAATCGGGGTAGAAAGTAACCAATATAGCATTTATTATTTGACATAAATAATATAAAAATATTAAAAAACCATTTAAATTCAAAACTTTGTGCATCAAAGGAGACTAGGAAGAAAATGAAAAGCCAG
Organism: Dipodomys merriami; assembly: GCF_024711535.1. NCBI lineage: Eukaryota > Metazoa > Chordata > Mammalia > Rodentia > Heteromyidae > Dipodomys > Dipodomys merriami. The sequence continues at coordinate 18,492,100 of NW_027203493.1, read as the reverse complement.
CACATAGGATAGGAGAAAAGATTATAAACCCTATATAATAGTGGTCTAGTATCCAGAATATTTAAAGAACTTTTTCCATTTATAAATAATCCAATTACGGTATTTTCACAATAAAAAAAGAAAAGAAATCCAATTAAAAAGGAAGCAAAGGACTTGAAGACACATTTTTCTCATTATCAGGGTTCAGGGCTATACATGGAAAGATGCTTTCATTATTGATCATCAAGAAAATGTTCATCAAAATCAAAATGTGATAACCTATCATGTATAATAGACTGGCTACATTTAAAAAGATATAATAAGAAGTGTTGTTAAAGTATGAGAAACTGGGGGTTGAAGACATGAGTCAGTTGGTAGTATGCTAGCTAATGAGTTGAATGTAGCAGGTACCAAGTTCAAGTCCCAGTCTCAGACCAGGGGGGGGGGGGAGACATTCATTCTCTTAATACTAAAAATGAGTGCTGAGAAAAATACAGTTTATTGCTCATAAACAAGTATTATTTGCTTTTAAGAGGATGAATGACAGGTGTACAGAGGGAGACATCAGTGTGAATATAAACAGCACAACACTGTGGAAAAATCATTACACAGTGTTTCAGGAACTCCATTCTAAATGCACATCCAAAAGAACAAGAAAAAATGTTCATACAAAACTTAGACATGGGCTAGGAATGTGGCTTAGTGATAGAGTGCTTGCCTAGCATGCATGAAGCCCTGGGCTCGATTCCTCAGTACCACACAAACAGAAAAAGCCAGAAGTGGCACTGTGGCTCACGTGGTAGAGTGCTAACCCTGAGCAAAAGAAGCTCAGGGACAGTGCCTAGGCCCTGAGTTCAAGGCCAAGGACTGGCCAAAACAAAAAACAAAAAACAAAAAACAGAAAATACTTATACATAAAATGTTCATCATGGTATTGCTCATAATCACCAAAAAGTACAAACCATCCAAGTGTCTATCACCTGATCAATAAAATATTGCATATCCCATATCCGCACAATGTGATAGGATTCAGTCCTATAAAGGAATGAAGTACTGATACAGGCTAAAACACAGCTGAACTCTAATTGCAGTATGCAACATGAACGAAGCAGATGCCAGAGACTGTATGTTGTATGATTCCATTTATATGAAAAGTACTGAACAGACAAATCCATAGAGACAGAAAGTAGATTAATGATCACCAGAGAATGGGAAGAGAAGGAGCTTGGGAGTGATAGCTAACAGGGATGAATCTTCTTTTAGGTGGGGTTGAAAATACCCCAGAATTTGATTGTTCTGATGGTTGTTCAATATAAAGACATCTTTAAAAAACATTAAATGTTTAAAGTATTGTATTTCTGTTATGCAAATTATATCTCCACTTTTTAAAAAAGAGTTATCAATCTAGGTTATGAGGGTTTAATCCTACTAGGGAATCCTGAGAGTCTATGTAAAGTAAGTGTCTCAGATTTACATCACCCAAGAGGAGAGAATGTTGGTGGGGTATTTATACCCCAACTCCCATCATCCAATAGCTGAAGGCTGCTTCATGGAGCACATTAATGCCTCAGCACTTCTGATCTGCCTGTACCAAGATTTTGGGGGCCAAATAAAGCCCTTAGGTAAAGAGATGGTCAGCATGTCACCAAAAGATCCAGCCAGAAGGTTCTGGCTTAACAAATTGCTACTTTCTCATAGAGAGATTCAATGAGAAACTGAGTAAAATACTTCACAGTGCTAGACACAGAGAAAAGTCTTAAAAACTATGAGTTATTTGTACAGAAAACTCAGGGGGATTAACAATTTGATCAAAACTGCACAAGTAATTCATGGCAGAGCTGGGATGGATGCAGAGCTCTCTGTGGAACCCAATCTTTCAGTCAGACAATTAGATTAACCAAATGTATACTAACCAAGTTTGCCAGCGCACCAATCAGATGGCAGCTGTGTCGTCACAGCATTCAGAAGATATGATAAACATCTTTACATTTTTGCCTCTACCTCCTCCCCTGTCGGGTCCGAGGAGCAGCTGTTTTCCTCACAAAGCCTTGAGGGTTGATGTTAATATCTGCTTGAGTTATCCAGCATCTGAACACAGTGTGGTTTGTTGTTTATTTGAGATTCAAAGCCCATACATTTGCTGACAACTTAGTGCAAAAAAAAAATGAATAAACACCTGCGTCTGCAGGAGAGCTGGGGAAACAGCTCCTTCACTCCTATCTGGGTCCACTTCTGTCCTCCACTGGAAAAAGCTAGCATTCAATTCCCTCACCATTTAGATTCCCAACCAAGAACATGGGAGAGGGTCTCTAGGATGCAGAACTCAGGAAACCTACCTGATCAGGTAATGGTTGATGATAGTGTCGAAGTAGCTGTAGTACACAGCATTGTTCACGTGGCCATACTGATCGTTGTCCTGCCATCTTGTCTGGATGGGCAAAAAGTACCCATAAGCTTCATGCTGCCGATGAAGATCCTCACCTCTTGGTTTCTTTGATGATGTAGCCAAGGAACGAGCATGCCCAGGAAGCAGCCTCAAAACCCAAAAGGACATATTGAGTGCTGCCTTGAGGTACCTTCAAGAAAAAGCAACCATGGATCAGAATGCTTTTCAGAGAACTTATAAACTATATGCATGATTTTAAAAGAGTCTACTAATGCCGGGCGCTGGTGGCTCACGCCTGTAATCCTAGCTACTCAGGAAGCTGAGATCTGAGGATCGCGGTTCAAAGCCAGCCCGGGCAGGAGAGACCATGAGACTCCTATCTCCAATAAACCACCAGAAAATGGGAAGTGGCGCTGTAGCTCAAATGGTGGAGCGCTCGCCTTGAGCTGAAGAGCTGAGGGACAGGCCCAGGCCCAGAGTTCAAGCCCCACAACCGACAAAAAAAAAAAAAAAAAAAAAAAAAAAAAAGATTCTACTAAAAATACTTGGTACATGCTGTCAGAAACTGATGAGGGGCCACAGGCTTGTACTCTACCATTTGAGATATAGCCCTAGTCCTTTTACTTTTTCACTTTGTTTCTCAGGTATCTTTCACAAACTTTCCCAGGGCTGACTTTGAACTATGATCTTCCTGTCTCTACTTCTTGAGTAGCTGGAATTACAGGTGTGCACCATCACTCATTACCAGAGGGGATGTAAACTATGTTCTTAATGATCTTTTGTTCCACAAAGTAATCTCAGTTATAAGAAACCTGATAAAATTTATAAAATTTCTAAGTGTATAAAAAGCAGAGTTGAGAGCACCAACACACAAAAAAATGCTTGAGCTGGGCACTGGTGTCTCACCAGGATTGCAGTTCAAAGCCAACCTGGGAAGGAAAATCCATAATTCTCTTATCTCCAATTAACCACCAGAAAACCTGAAGTGGTGCTGGGGCTCAAAGTGGTAGAGCACTAGCCTTGAGCAAAAAAGCTCAGGGATAGTTCCCAGGCCCTAAGTTCAAGCCTCATAACCTATAAAAATAAATAAATAAATAAAAATAAGTAAAATACTTGCCAGAAAATATTATCAAAAGGGCCTGCCAATTATAACTTTTTAAAGTGCATTTTAACTATATCATAAGCTATAGAAAAAAATTAAATTTCACATACAAAAGGAAGAAAATCTAGCAACCCAATCATAATACCTTTTATGAACATTCCCATATTCATTTTTCTAGGTGTGTGACTGTGTGTGTCTGTGTGTCTGTGTCTGTGTCTGTGTGTCTGTGTGTATAGGTGTGCTACTAATGGGGCTTGAATTCAGAACCTTCACTCTCCACTTTTTCCTGCTCATAGCTGTCACTTTTCCACTTGAAACATCTCCAGTGTTGGCTTTGGCTTTTTCCTGGTTAACTGGATCTAAGATCTGAGAGTTCTGTCTGTCGGGGTTGGTTTCAAATATTAATTCCAGATCTCAGTGGCCTGAGTAGTTAGGACTTTAGGCATGAGCCACTGGTACCTGTCTCACTATTCTAGCTTACATATCTGGAAATACATTTTAAATGGGATCCTACTAAATGGGGGGTATCTTATAATCTCTTGCACTTAGCAACAGATTACCAATATATTTAAATATCCGGCTACATCTTTCATAACATTAAATTCCATTATGTCCCATTGCACTGCTGCACCAGAAACTAGCAAGTTCTGCACTGTGGCAGGTTTAGGATTTTCATTCCAATTCTGGTCACAAGATAGAAATGTTTCCAAATAAATATCCACAATTATTTTCTTAGGATAAATCCCTAGAAACAAAATTGCTAGGTCAAAGGACAAATGGATTGTTAAGGCTTTTGATATAAATTAATGTCCTCCAGTAAGGCTGTGTATGAACAAGCCAATTTCCCTGTCAATTGTAAGATGCTTTGTCAATTTGACTGCGTTCTCTCATTTCCATACAAATTTAATGAAATGTGCTAAGTGGAAAGACGGTGGCTGCTACTAGTGATGATGGAGTAACTAGAATCTGAATAACTCCTCTGTTGGAGAACAACCATAAATGTGCATGAGAAGATGTAAAAGTGTGAGAGCTGTAGGAAGGTATTAGGAAATAATCAAAGCAGGATTTATAAGCTGCAACTCTGGGGACAGGGTGATATATTCAAGTGACTTTTGCATTTGCCACTGCTGTTCCTCTGCCAGTCTGCCTTGTGGGGAATAAAGGCTGAAGAGAGAGCAACAACCAGAGCTTGTGCTCATCTTGCTGTACTGGAAGAGGTGACAAAAATGTAAAAGGCCAACAACATCCCATAGAATGAGTTACACCGAAGTAAGGCTGGTGAGGCCACTTCCTTGAGAAGCTTTTGGTGAATTCTAAGCAGTTGTCACAAAGCTAAAAGTACAATACGAAAAGAAGAGTCTCCTCAGCAAAACCAGCAAGAAAGTGAAATGATGACCACTAGAAGGGAAGAAAATACTTACATATCACATACGTGATAAGGATCTTGTATCCAGAATATATAAAGAACTTCTACCAGCCAACAAATAAGTAAAAGAACAATCTAATTACCTTAAAGAGAGCAAGGGGTGGGTGTTGACTGTTTTCTTTCAGCTGCTATCTGAGAAGGGCTACATCTTCAGAGTAAGGCAAGACTAAAATTGACCTTGAGCCTCCCTGATCAAGGTTATCTCCCATACCACCTGTCAGCCAGCAGAATTTAAATTATCTTTAAAGAAGCAGAACATTTCCAGAACTTCTGCAGCTTTTCATTCACGAAGCCTGGCACTCAATCCAAAACTCAACCCAAAGACATGTATATCAAAAACTCTAAAAGAATTATTTTAAATACAATAGACAAAGGGCTCATATCCATTTCTGTTGCATGAAAAATTCTAAAACAGAGTGAAAGATTAAAACCCTAATAGAAACAGGGTGCCGGTGGCTCACACCTGGAATCCTAGCTACTCAGGAGGCTGAGATCTGAGGATCACAGTTCAAAGCCAGTCCATGCATGGAAGTCCAGGAGGCTTTTATCTCCAATAAAGCACTAGAAAACCAGAAGTGGCACTGTGTCTCAAGCAATAGAGCACTTGCCTTGAACTGAAGAGCACAGGGACAGCACCCAAGCCCAGACATCAAGCCCCATGACCAACAAAAAAAGCTCCAAGAATGACAGGGGCATGCCAGAACTGGAACATTTGATCAGGCTCAAAATAAACATATCCAACAAGCAACAATAAGCTAACTTATCTAACGAAAACCATAGCAGAAAAGACAAAAGAATGTCATCATTCAACAGATAGGTAATTGGAGAATTACAATTCTATACCCAATGAAACTACTCCTCATGGTGAAATCAACTAATGATTTTTAAATAGTAGCATTTTCTCCAGTACAACATGAACTGGTTAAGAATATCTAAAAGTATCTGTTGCATAGGAATAAATCTAACAATGATTGTGCAGGAACTACACAGTGAAAACCCCAAAGCAATGCTGAGAAAAATTAAGGAAGGTCCACATATGCCAGGATATACCATATCCATGGATTGGGAGATTAAATATTGCCAGAGTTCTCACCAGTGGAGCTATGTGTACAATATAATCTTCATCAAAACCTCAGCTCATTGTTCTAGGAAAACTGAAGATCTTCCTGATCTTACCCAGATAGCCAAACAAAATATGAAAAGGAAACAAAGTCGAAGAACTTACATTATCATATATTACAATATATTATAAAGTGTATAGTAGGTAAAATAATAGTAAGTCTAATAAACAGACCCATTATATAAAACCACTAAATAAATAAAACAAGTGCCATTTGAATACAGTGAGGAAAAGGCAGGATTTTAAATAACTAATATTTTAATAAAATTTTAGTTTACCTCATAGTATGCCAAAAATTAATTTCACAAATAAATACAAAAGAAAAAACAATAGGGCTTCTAGAAGGTAACAGGATTATTCATAATATTGAAGTGAGTAAAATAATCTCAATACAGACAAAAATATCACTATGATGGAAACGGGGCATGTTGATAAAAAAAAATAGATTTCAGTCAGGAAGAATGAATTCAATGAAACAATTGTATGACATCAAGATTATAAGTAATAACAATTGTTTGACTATAATCCTAGCTACTCAGGAAGCTGAGATCAGAGGATTCTGGTTTGAAGCCAGCCCCACAGAGAAAAGTCTGTGAGACTCTTATCTCCAATAAACTACTTTAAAAAGGCCCAAGTGACACTGTGGCTCAAGTGGCAGAACACTAGCCCTGAGCCAAAGCAGTTCAGGGACAGTACCTGGGCTCTGAGTTCAAGCCTGAGAACTGGTACAATTTTTTTTTCAGTTGTGGGACCTGAACTCTGGGCCTGGGAGCTGTCCCTCAGCTCTTCAGCTGAAAGCTACCACTCTACCACTTGAGCCACAGTGCCACTTCCAGCTTTTTCTGCTTAGGTGGTACTGAGGAGTCGAACCCAGGGCCTCATACATGCAAGACAAGCACTCTACCACTGAGCCATCTTCCCAGCCCATGGCACAATTTTTTTTCTTTTCTTTTTTTTTTTTTTTTGTGGTGCTAGGGATCAAACCCACAGCACCGAGCATGCTAGGCAAGTGCTCTACCTCTGAGCTACAATCTGGGCCCAATGACATTGTAATCCTGGAAATAGCTAAGAATAGATTTTACGTGATCTCAGCACACATACATACATAAATGCTGACTGTGAAGGTAAGCATGTGTTATCTCAATTTTGCAGTTCCACAATGTGCACATATATTAAAACCCATGTTGCACACAAATATATGCCTAGTTCCAATTCAATAATTATTCAAATAATAACATAAAAGAAAATATTAATAAATCTAACTTCTTCAAAATTAATAACATATTTATCAGAAGAGTAAGATATGTCATATATATATCCAAAATATAACAATTATCTATAAATAAATAAGAAAGGAAAGACAGTTCAACTTAAAAAACTTGAACAGGCTGAATAGGCACTTGATAAAAGAGGATATCCATGGTCAACACACATAATGAAATTACTAAATTTCATTAGTCATTAGGATATTCAAACTAAAATTAACATTTTTTGTGTGCCAGTACTGGAACTTGAACTTGGGAGACTGAGCTCTTCTTGTTCAGCTTTTCCACTCAGGTTGCTACTCTACCACTTGAGCCACACCTCCAGTCAATTGGTTAATTGGAGATAGGTTTGGCTTTGAATCTCAATCCGTATCAGACTCCTGAGTAGCTAGGATGGCAGGACTGAGCAACCAGCGCCCAACAAGAAGTCAGTCTTCAAAACAATTTGACAGAACTAAATTATTAAGCAGCAAAGTACAGAAGCCAATACAAAGACAGTCAGTGGTGATGTCCAGATTTTACATAGCTCTCCAGATTTTACAAACAGTATTGATTGAGGCCATGCCGAGCCCTCTGGAACTGTGCCTTGGTTACATTTTTCCACAAAGGAAGCAGTGGTAGACAGGCACACCTAGCTGAAGTCTAGGAGTATGGGGGAGATGTTAGGTGAGGAGGTAAATTCTGCCATGCAAAGACATCCTCAGGAACTATGAAGATATTAGCTATTTTACTCAATTTATTCCAAGCTGAAACGTAATAGTACATTATAAATCTGTTTTGATTTTACTTAATCTAATGAAAAAAGTGTTCGTCTTTTTGATAAGTGCTCATTAGCCACTTTTTTTTCTGACATAAACAGACAAGGAAGATGTTCTTGGGCGGCATTTAAAACCCAACTCAGCTAATTACAGTGCAGTGACTCAAAGAACAAAATCAGTGTGCTGAAGTTTCTCACTTGAATTGTCTTTGGCATTGAATTTAAAAATCAAACAAAAATAAATAAATAAAAGGGCCCAGAAGTATGTTCTGGGTAGAAAATGCTTAAGTATACAAAGGCCAAACTCTAGCCTATGCTAGAAGTCTCCAAATTTGGGGATGTCAATTGCTGTCTAAAATAAGTTGCTCATGCTTGGATGCTGGTAGTTCACATCTGGAATCCCAGCTACTCAGAAGGCTGAGATCTGAGGATTGTGGTTTGAAGCCAGCCTGGGCAGGAAACTCTACAACCTCATCTTCAACTAACCAGCTAAAAGCCAGAAGAAGAGCTGTTGTCCATAGTGGTAAAGTGTTAGGTAGTCTTAAGTTCAAGCCCCAGGTCTGACAAAAGAAAAGGAGGAAAAGGAAGAGGAGGAAGAATGAAGAAGTTATTTGCCCATAGAAGGGAAAGTGTGCTTTTATGGGGATGGAGATGTGCTTTCTTTTTTGGAGATAGTGAGGAATTTGCTTAAAAATTCACCCTATTTGACCTACTTCCTTCTGAGAACAAAACACATATGATGTTACCTATTTATAGCGTACAATATGACATTTTGATACATGGATTCAATGTGTAATGATCAAATCAGGTAATACTATGTTTATCACGGCAAGGGTTTTATTGTCTGGTGTTAGGAACACCAAAGATCCTTCCTACTAGCTATTTTTGAAACATTCAACTAGTTGCAAACCATACTTATCCTACTGTACTGGAAGTTATCTCTTCCATTGAGCTGTGCCCTCATTCCAATAACCATCCCCTTTCCATCTCCCACACACTTCCCAAGCTCCAGTAACCACTGTTGTTCAGAAATTACCCAATACTGTCTGATCTATAACATTACTGGAATCAACTGGCACTGGAGAGCCAAAACTGTGAAGATGGGGTGCAAACAAACAAAAAGGGAGGAAAAGGAAGAGGAAGAAGAAAAAAGAAGCCTCCATAGAAAAAGGCAGAGTTCCAGAAAGAGAGTAACTTTGTCTCTCTGCAGCTGCTTCTCTTCCACAAAATGGAGTGGTTAATGTAAAGTCCTGAACTTATGTGTAAAATACCAACTACCCCAACATAGAGTGGGGAATTTCTGGTGAAAATCAGGAGTTGTCATTGATGACAAGGTCAGTATGACATAACATATGATGCATAGAATTGTTTATATATATATATATATATATATATATATATATATATACAGACTAGCTTGGTGAATCATACCTAGGATCCCCACATTTGAGAGGCTAAGGATTTCAAAGAGACGGGAGGATTTCAAGTTCAAAGCCAGCCTGGGGCTAGTTAGTAAGTTCCAAATGAGCCTCAGATACACAATAAAGCCCTGTCTTAAAAAAAAACAGCAAATAAAACAAAAAACAGTCTCCAGGTTCGTGAATAGAAGGAAAACTGTGATAAACAAGGCATTAATGGTTCTCTTCTTTCTGCATGTGTTTTAACTTCTAGTATTAGTCTTAAGTAAGGCAAGCTTAAATTCTAGAGGAAATCTACTAGCATGCCAGAGGTCTAGAAACCACAGTCCCTGGAATAATGGGCAATTCCAAAAGTACACAGACAACCCATCCCCTGTGCCTATGTCTGCTCAGGGCCTCATCACAATGGTTAGCCTTTCCTAATGATGAAAATACCCCCTTTGAAATTCAAATATTCATGATATTCAACAAAAATGAACACACAAATTACCAGTTCCTCTGGGAAACAGCAAAGGCAGGACTCAGAGGCAAGTTTATAGCTGAGTTCCTACATCAACAAAATTGGAGAGATCTGAAACCAACAATTTAATGAGACATCTGAATCTCCTTGAAAAAGAGCAAGCTAAATCCCAATCCAGTAGATGGAAAATTAACAAAATTTACAGACCCTTAGAAAATCTTATCAGAAAAAGAAGAGAACACACCCAAATAAATAAACTCAGAGATGAGAACGGAAACATCACCACAGAAACAACCAAGATTCAGAACATTATAAGGGAATACTTCTCAAACCTTTATGCTAATAAGTTTGAGAACCTGAAAGAAATGGACCTTTTCCTAGCAAATATCGACATGCTGAAACTAAATCAAGATGAGTTAAACCAATTTAAAAGGCCCATATGAAGCATTGAAATAAAAACAGCAATAAGAGACCACCCATCTAAGAAAAACCCAGGACCGGATGGATTTACAGAAGGCCTTCAAAGCAGAGCTCACACCAATACTCCTCCAACTCTTCAACGAAATTGAAAGATAAAGTTCACTACCGAACTCTTTCAATAAAGCCCTCATAACCCTCATCCAAAAACCAGGCAGGGACTCATCAAAGGAAGAGAACTATAGACCCATTTCTTTGATGAACATTGATGCAAAACTTCTCAACAAAATTTTGGCCAATCGACTTCAACAATTCATCCAAAAAATCATACACCACAATCAAACAGGATTTATTTCAGGGATGCAAAGCTGGTTCAATATGTGCAAATCAATTAATATAATTCATTACATCAACAAGAGAAAGGATAAGAACCACATGGTTATCTCAATAGATGCAAAAAAGCATTTGACAAGATCCAACACCCCTTTATGATGAAGGCTCTGGAAAAATTAGGAATCCATGGAACATTCCTCAATACAACCAAGGCTGTATATGACAAACCTACAGTCAGCATTATACTTAGTGGTGAAAAAGTAAAGCCATTTCCTCTAAACTCAGGAATGTGACAAGGATGTTCACTCTCTACACTTCTCTTCAGTTTAGTATTAGAATGCCTAGCTACAGCAATAAGACAAGATGCAAACATAAAAGGGATCCAAATAGGGAAAGATAAAGTAAAACTCTCCCTCTTTGCAGATGATATGATCATGTATTTAAAGAATCCCACAGACTCCACTCCCAAATAACTCCAGCTGATTCAAAACTTTGGCAAAGTAGCAGGGTATAAAATTAACCCTCAAAAATCAATGGCTTTTCTGGATGCCAACAATGAGAAAAGTGTGGCTGAATTTAGGAAAGCAACTCCATCTGTAATAGCCCCACAAAAAATAAAATACCTAGTAGTTAATTTAACCAAAGAAGTGAATGACCTCTATGATGAAAACTTTAAAAACCTGAAAAAGGAAATCAAAACAGAACTTAGAAAATGGAAAAATCTCCCATGCTCCTGGATTGGAAGGATCAACATTGTGAAAATGGCAATACTTCCCAAGGCTATCTACAAATTCAATGCGATACCTATCAATATTCCAACCTCATTCTTCAAGGAAATAGAAAAGGAAATCCAAAAAAAAGACCCTGAATAGCAAAAACTATCCTTAACAGAAAGAATCATGCTGGAGGAATATCAATACCAAATTTTAAACTCAACTACAAAGCCATAGTAATCAAAACAGCTTGGTACTGGCACAAGAACAGACCTCAGGACCAATGGAATACAATTGAAAACCCAGAAATGAACCCACAGACCTATAGCCACCTAATCTTCAATAAGGGAGCTAAAAAAAACAGAATGGAAGAAAGACAGCCTCTTCAGTAAATGCTGGCAAAATTGGTTAGTCATTTGCAGAAAGCTAAAGCTAGATCCCTGTATATCACCCTGTACCAGAATCAACTCCAAACGGATCAAAGACCAAAACAGACACCCTAAAAACATTACAGGATGGAATAGAAGAAATCCTAGGTCTACTTGGCACAGGCTGAAATTTTCTTAATAGAGACCCAGAAACACAACAAATCAAAGAAAGATTGGACAAAAGGAATTGCATGAAATTGCAAAGCTTCTGCATGGCAAAGGACATCGCTAGCAAGATCAATTGAAAGCCCACCGATTGGGAGAAGATCTTCACTAGCCATACAACGGACAAGGGTCCCATATCTAAAATATACCTGGAACTTAAAAAATTAACCCCCCCAACAACAAATATTCAAAGAAACAACTGCCCAATAAATAAGTGGGCTAAAGACTTAAAGAGAAACTTCTCTGAAGAGGAAACAAGAATGGCCAATAGACACATAAAGAAATGCTCAACCTCTCTAGCCATAAAAGAAAGGCAAATCAAAACAACATTGAGATACCACCTCACCCCAGCTAGAATGGCTATAATCAAGAACTCTAATAACAACAGATACAGGAGGGGATATGGACAGAAGGGAACCTTACTGCATTGTTGGTGGGAGTGTAAACTTGTTCAAACACTTTGGAAAGCAGTATGGAGGTTCCTCAAAAGACTCCACATAGAGCTCCCCTATGACCCAGCAATCCCACTTTTGGGCATTTACCTGAATGATCACAAACAAGACCATACTAAAGCTACCAGCACAACTATGTTTATTGCAGCATTATTTACCATAGCTAAGATATGGAACCAAGCCAGATGCCCCTCAATAGATGAATGGATCAAGAAAATGTGGTATATATACACAATGGAATTCTATGCCTCCATCAGAAAGAATGACATTGCCCCATTTGTTAGGAAATAAAAATACTTGGAAAAAATTATATTAAGTGAAGTAAGCCAGGACCAAAGAAACATAGGCTCCATGGTTTCCCTTATTTGCAATAACTAGTATATGTCTGAGACAAGCAGAAAAGGTCAGATAAGATGATGTTAAGCGAAATGAACCCCAAGATAGGGACACAAGTGTTTTTTCTTCCTTGCTATTGTTTCTAATGTATTTATAAGGTACCATGTGATTTTTTTTGTTGATTTGTATGTCCCTCCCCCAATGGTATAACCCCTGTTTTCACTGTATTTGATGTTGGTGTAATTTGGGGAGGGGAAGGGAAAAAACAAATTGTTTAAATAGGGATACAGATTGACCCATTGCAACAATGAGATGTACAAGATGCTATGTCGAAAATGAACTTTACAACTTAGGCGGACTGTGGGGGGGGAGGGACAAGTAGGGGGTGGGTGGGAAGGGAATGTAGCTGTGGAGATGGGAGGGAAGGGATGGTAGGGGAAAAACAAAGGAGGAGGCAACAATGCTTGATAAGAAATATACTCATGGGGCTGGGAAGGTGGCTCAGTGGTAGAGCACTTGCCTTGCATGCATGAGGCCCTGGGTTCGATTCCTCAGTACCACATAAGCAAAAGAAAAAAGCCGGAAGTGGCGCTGTGGTAGAGCACTAGCCTTGAGCTGAAGAGCTGAGGGACAGTGCCCAGGCGCAGAGTTCAGGCCCCACAACCAGACCCCCCCAAAAAAAGAAAAGAAATGTACTCATTACCTTGCTCATGTAACTGTAACTCCTCTGTACAGTATTTTCACAATAAAAAAAAAAACTTATTTAAAAAAAAAAGTAAGTACCCCCTTTGTATTTTTTTGCAGGGCTGGGGATCAAATCCAGGCTCTTTTCCATACTAGAAAAATACTCTACCACTGATCCACATCCCAGTCCTTCATCATGTGTGTATGGGGGTGGGGATGGGTGTGAGCGGGGGAAGCAGTACTGGGGCTTGAACTCAGGACCTGGGCACTGCCTGTTAGCTTTTTTGATCAAGGCTATCACTTGGCCACTGGAGCCACAAATCCACTTCTGGGGTTTTGCTGGTTAACTGGGTATAAGAGTTTCACAGACTTTTCTGCACAGGTTTGCTTTGAACTGTGATACTCAGATCTCAGTTTCCTGAGTAGCTAAGATTACAGGCATGAGCCACTGGTACCTGACATCTTTCGTCCTTTGTTAATCTATCTCAGCAGAGAACAAATGATTTCACTCAGAGCAAGTCAATCCAATAGTATACGCATATGTATGTGAAAATATATAATAAGCATTGTATTATATCCTGTCTCATTCTAAAAGGCATTCAAGGTCATGTGGTATAGACAAAAATGCAAAATAGTGCCCAGTAGAGAATACATGAAAGATAAATATTTAGTCAGCTTCTCCTCCCTTATCCCTCCTATTCGCCTTGATTGCCAAGTCACAAATGTCATCACATCTGCTCTGAACGAGCCCGCTGTGGCATCAGCCACCTCAGGGACGCCTCTGTGTTCAGCTTTCCTCAATACATCCTCAACATCTCAACAGTGAGAAGACCAGGCCTCCCCACCCCCACCCCCATGACTGGAAGGTGAGAGAAGCTGGCAATGTTGACTTAGAAAGTACACACTTAGACAAGATGGAATTACTGTCTCCAAAAAACGTGAAGGGCTTACATAAGATTTATGGTGATATTTTGGTTTTTAAACTATGCTGTTTTATGTACACTTTTATTTGAAGAGGCCTCCACTTCCCTTCAGATCTATGTTAGTTATCAATTACTAAGGAGTCCATATAGACCAATGCCACAGCAGAGAGGTTTAATGGAAGGACTTGGGCATCAGCTGCCTGGGTTTCAAATCCAGGCCTGACTATTAGATATGACTTTAGGTTCAATTCCCTTAAATTGATCAGATTAGACTTTAGGCTGGTTCCTTAACATCAAATGTCTTCACCTTTAAAAATATATATAAATTGTGAAGATGGAATGACAGGATGTATGTAAAATACTCATGGCAGCCAACATATAACAAGGTCTGAAGCAACAGTAGCAATTGTCACTAAATATCTGCCTGTTTGAAAGGCTAGAGAGTAAAAAAGGAAATGTGAAAAAAAAGGAATTGTGATTCCATTAGCAGCACCTCTAGGAACCTAGTCCAAGGTTCCTTGGGTTGACAATGAAAACCATTAATATAAAGAAGGTGTCTCAAACATCTAAAGAACTTAAAATCCCCAAAATCAAATGCTACAGTAATGTGGGATAAACAATGTTACAGATGGATCAGCAGCATAATTCACCACCATATTTGGGAGGGAATTGAGTTATATGGCTTACAAGTTCCCTTCCTATAATAACTCTAGGTCTGAATTAAAATATACCATGGAGTAAGAACAAAAAGATCAGGCCAACTCATGGTATCCTTCTGTCAGCTTGACCCCAGAAGATTAGATTGGAAGAATTGAAGAATTGAAATCACTGCAGAGATAAAGGATTCTGAGACCAGGGAAGTGCAGATGGCCACAGGTCAAAACACAGTTATTTTGTCAAATTGAATCAACAACCAATTCAAATCAAATGAGGAATCAATGATTATTGTGTCCAGGAGCCTGGAAAGCTTCATAATACAAAGCAGGTAGCAGAAATATGACTCAGAAATGTAACTGAGACATCCAAAGCAGACTGTGAGATCACTGAGGACGGCAATGGCCTTGCGCCTTCTGTTTAGCTCGGCTCATGGGTTATGAAAGGTCAGGACTTCCCATCCTGAGCTGACATGCCTGGGTCCTCTCCAGTCTTCCTCCTGGACAATCATGTGCATGTTTTGAGAAGATACAGCATTTAATCCTGGAGACAGTTCATAACGCCAGAAATGGATTCCAAAATGTGGTTGCTTCGTAAAATGCTCATTAGAAAAGGCACAGAAGGGCCCCAGGGCTGACTATGTTTAAACTTTGTGCTTGAGCTCTTGAAAGAAAAGTATGTCAAAATCAAAAGAGTGGACAACTTCTAAAAATATACCTGTCCTATCAGATAACTTGAAACTGATTTTAAAAATCTACCTGCAGTCTGTTTTTCTTGTCGTTATTTCCCAAACAAGACAATGTAACATCTAGTTACATAGAGTTCATGTTGTATTAGACATTATACATAATCCAGACATGATTTAAAAATATACCTTTCATACACAGAATTTATAAATACTGTGCCACTTAAAAATTTTATTAGTACATATTAATTGGACAAATTGGTTTCATTATGCTATTTTCATGCATGCATACCACAACCTTAATCAAACTCACCTTCTCTATACTCTTTCTTAATCCCTATCCCTACTCCACTTTCCTTTTAAACAGCTTTTAATGGGTTTCATTGTGCTGTTCTCATGCATAGCGCTAATGAATTTCTATTCCTATGCCATTTCTATTAAGGACTTGAATATTCAGGGATCTTGAGATAAGCAGAGGGCTTCAGATAACACTATTTTACTATTTTTAATTAAATTTACTTTTTCATTATCCTTAAATAGTTGTACAAATAGTCTGCTATTCAACAATTGTCAATTTATGAGTGCAATGCATCTTGATCGATGTCACTTCCTCAGTATTACTGTATTATAAATTCTTTCCATTTCACAGAAAATCCTTATTCCATGTATTCCTGTTGGACATTTCACTGGTTTCCAGTTTTCTATTAGTGAGTGATTCTATGAATATCTAAGATACTTTTATAAAGCTATATGTTTTTTCAACTATATGTTATGTAATTGTCACTTGTAATACATTTCTAGACGTTTTTTTTTAACTGCTGCTTTCTGATTACTTACAGAAGGATGTTAACTTTTGTTCCCAATCAAAAGCTTTTTGGTGCACTTAGTCCCAAGTTGTCACATTGACTGCAAAATCTGCAATAAAGCAATTTGAAACCCTAGGGTAAACAAAATGTGTTCAGCAGAATGGCAGGCTCGGGCAGCCGATCAGAAATATATACACACACTGTCTGTCAGGGTGTTGCTTGGCGTTTCCTCTGTTTTATTCATTTATACTAATGTGTGGACAAAAAGGTTGAAAACATTTGGCTACAAATAAAACCTTGAGATTTATATATAATTTCTAAGCTCATCTTGCAAAAGAAGCCACAATCTGTTTTCAGACAAGAGTGAAACACTTGCAATTCCCTTTGAAAAACACCATCCAATCTGCTCTTAAATTGAGATGCCAGGGCAACTAGATGGGGATTTAAATCAGAGAACAAAATTAGCCCAGGTACACCAGGGTAGAGGAGAGGCAGAGCAGACATTGTGGTAAATAGCCTATGAATTCAAAATGCAGTCTTCTCTCCATCCCCTAGCAGATTTCGACTTCCAACAAATTAGAGAAATAAATTGCTAGTTCACCTATGATTCACTGGTAAACAAACATTTTTCACCAGCTACTTCACAACCATCTTTTGAGCTGAGCCTTTTTTAATTCCATAAAGGTTTGGGAAGTAATGACAGCTCTTACTTAAAGTTCACAATAATCTTTGGCAGGACTTTAATGGAAAACAAAGATCTCCACCAAATTCCAATTATTTGCCATAGAATCAAGGCTTCATATTTTTTTAACTGCTTCAGTCCTCACCTCCAGTTGTCCCTTCATCCTTCACTACCTCAGTCCCCACCAGCGGACTTCCGTGATACCACTCTCTGCTCTTGCCCCTCCAACCTTGGGAATGTCAGCTCTACCTGCTCCTCCATGGTCTTCATGTCTTTATAGGTCTTGTATGTTTTCTTAATCCTACCCATTCACCAATTAAATAGTCTTTTTTATTTCTTTTTTTAAAATCTCTTTTCCTAAGCTGTTAAAAGACATGTTAGTACACAAGAGTTTTAATTTAGTTGTACCAAAGGCAAAAATTGCTTTGAATGAAAATTTAATTATAAACACATGATAAGCAAATATCTAATATACCAATGACAATGTTATTTGATGCACTTAATGTTAATATTTGGGACAATTTTTAAAGTTTATCAAAAAATGGCCTGAATAATTTCTGTAGAGTATTTTAAATAATAGGAAAATTAGGATACCTTAATACCACATTTTCACAAACTCATGCTCAATAGTTTTTTTCTTTAAAGTAAGTTACCAGCAATTCAAAACCACTCTATGATAGATCAAATAGAATTATAGATCAAATAGAAGAACTTAGACTTTCACAAATGTTTTACAATGAGTCTTTGGCTTCTATGAAAAGCCTCAAATATAGTGAAGGAGAGTTTATTTTCAAATTCTATGACTGGCTTTTAGCTTTGTATTCTTTTTTTAATAAGATTTTTATTGTGAAAACACTATTCAGAGGGGTTTCAGTTACATGAGCAAGGTAATGAGTTCGTATTCTTCACATTGTGTGTAACTCCTACCCCCTGGCCACTGAGAGTAGAGACCCACAGGGAAGAACAGGAAGGGACTAAAAAGAGCAGCAAAAATATTTCGTCCAGGTTCATGACCTTCAAGTTTCAAGATGGATTCCAAAGGCACAAACAAGAGGCTAGGTCAGTGCCATCTCTAGGTGTACCAGAAATGAACTGGCCATTCTATGTGGATAAGGGCTTGCTGGCTAAGATTTCTTTGTGCTTCAGTAAAAGGACCAATTTGTTGGCTCCTCTTATAAGATGGATTAAAGGTTTGGCCTCTGACTTCTGTGGGACTCAATACATCTTAGGCTAACCTCAGCTCTATCCACTCTTCCCTTTGGGTTCTGTACAAGTTAAAGAAGACCTCTGCTGGCAGAGAATAGCAGGATTAGTGGGGGGGAGGGAAGCCATTCTGATTGGACATTTCTATTCCACAGAGGTGTCTTTATCTCTGCAAATATGTCCTCTGGCAGGTTGGCTGGAAACAGATCTATTTCTCTGAGGCAAGGGCATTTCAGAACTCAACCCAAAGTGCTATGTATTTAGTCCAAATCTTAGCCATCTATATAGAACACACAAAATCTGCCTCAAAAGGTTTGGGTGGCTCCACTGTAAAGGCATTAGTTCAGGTGGGAAGACATTAGTAGAGATAAATGATCCTTCTACAAAACCATGTTTTGCAAAGATTAGTGGAGGGAGATTTATATTAATCTAGCCTTCTACCCTTAAATTCTGTCCAAGTAGGCTTTGGTAAATAATTATCCCAAAGGCTGTGAAATAATAATCAACTGAAAGTAAAGTGCTTGTTCAATTTAGAAAGGCTCTGAACTGACCGCCTTTTCTGGGTGTGTAGGTGTGGGGAAAAGTGGAGGAGTGGATTTCCAAAAGACAGCGGATCACAAAATGTGCTGATCTGACAGCAGCAGTGGCATCTCCTCCCAGATGGCAAGTGAAGCTGGGCTTTAGGGCACCTAGACTCTTGCCAACCGAATCAGAAGACATTGAGGGGAGGGGAGGATGGGGAGAACCCCACCACTAACGGGAATCCTTCGGTTGCATGGTCTGCAAGGAGGTCTGAAAGGAATCCAAGGAATGATTTTAAGAATACAGAGCATCAAACCCTCAACATCATACGACCCTCCAAGCACGGAGGATAGAGACGTTCACTAAATACAAATATATCCAGAGACTTCGTTTTGGGGCTGAGCCACCGCAATGTACACAAGTGGGGTGTAAAGTCAATGGGATTACATTTTCCTAATTATTTTCTGCTTGGGCTTTACAGCACAGACACAAAAATGAGATCAGCCGGGACTTGCCCACCCTCCCCCCCTAACAAATCACTCATATAAACAAAGGGGGGTGGGGCAAGAGAGAGAGGCACAAGGCTGGGAAAAGACAGAGGAGGGTTTCTTCGATCACAGTTGCAAGGAACAAAAACCTGGAGGGGGAAAAGAGTTGTTGGACCGCCACCAAATCTCCCTCACTGGAGACAAGAGCCCATCTGCTGAGCTAGGCAACTTCGCTTTAACTACCATTCAGCTTGCGTCTCTGCAGAGATCTGTCTGCAGAGCTGGCAGATGGACCCCTGCTTCCCCGAGTCGCTGTGTTATTTGTTTAATAAATTTAATTAATATCCATACTGCATTGGATTGCTCCCAGAAAAGGGGCTGAAGCGCTCCCTTTCACCAAAGCTACACGATGAGTGATTTCTCAGAAAAGAGCAGATCACCGTGTAGTGAGGCCAGTAAAAATTGAAAGTACCATGTGCTTACATTATTTTGCATGGATTAATTTTTTTCCATGCACTAATATATTTTTGATGAGTGTTTTAACTTTATGAACGTCTGCAGTTCCCAACAAGGCAGAGTTCTTCCTCTTTCAGATCAGTTAAGATTTGTTGGCATGTGCTTAGGAGCACCCAATTGAATTACCTCTTCAACAGTGACCTCTTTCCCCCAAAGGGAACGTCAGGAATGGCAAGGAGGTTCCTATTGATTACTTCTAATAAAATGAAAATCTTCCTAGTCATATTAAACTTATATTTCTTTCCAATCTAAAATAAAAGTGGCTCTTGCAAACACAAAGGATGAAAATAACTTCATACAAAATCAAGCAACTTGCTCCTTTGTTGCAGTCTTTACGCCCTTTACTAAGTATGAACTAAAGCTGTGTTTTATTATCCTTGATAGCCAATGTCATCTTGTCTTTCTAGGAGGCAGATCTCTCATAGTGTCGTCTCAGAAAGAGTAGTTTCTTAAGGATAAAGAAAGGGTTCTGTGGTCAAGTTTAGAAAATATTGGGTTTGGGGTTAAGTAGGTTTCTTAGGGTTGCTACAGATTTGAGCATTTCCCAAACCTCAGGCCTATTTCTTCCATCACTATAACCCAGGGCCTCCTATAGAGCTTGGTGAATAGCAGGTGTCCATTAATGCATGATGTATAACTGAACCAATGAATGAAGGAACTAGTAAAGAAGGCACCTTTAATGGCTTTGCTTAAGGATAAGCCTTGGACACCTGAATCTGACCACTGATGAGATTGAGATAGATAGATAGATAGATAGATAGATAGATAGATAGATAGATAGATAGATAGATAGATAGATAGATAGATAGATAGTTATTGCCAGTCCTGGGGCTTGAACTCAGGGCCTGAGCACTGTCCCTGAGCTACTTTGGCTCAAGGCTAGCACCCTCCCACTTGAACCACAGCTCCATGTCTGGCTTTTTCTGCTTGTGTGGTACTGAGTAATCGAACCCAGGGTTTCATGCATGCTAGGCAAACACTCTACCACTGAACCACATCCCCAGCCCCTGATGAGATTGTTATTTTAAAAATCAGGTGAACATGCCAGGGACTGGTGGCTCATGCTTGTAATCCTACCTACTCAGGAAGCTGAGATCTGAGGATCATTTATCTCCAATTAACCACAAGAAAACAAGAAGTAGCTCTGTAGTTCCAAGTGATAGAGCACTAACCTTGAGCAAAAGAGCTCTGGGACAGTGCTCAGGCCCCAGGTTCAAGCCCCACAACTAACAACAACAACAACAATCATGTGATTTTATCACTTCTATCATAAAGAATAAATGAAGAGAAGTAACTCAAATACTGAATTCGGAGGGCTTCCTTTCCTAATTTTGGTGTCAATTCCATATATTCTGTATTTAAACTCTTCTCTACTGTGAAATATCCTAGGTGATCCCCACTCTTTTTCATGAAAACCTGATTTTGTAGAATTTTTACACTTCTCAGCTCCTTGGAAATACTCTAATTTATCTGTCTTTGATATGCTTAATCCCTTCCTAGAAACTGGATAATTAATTCAATTCATACACATATGCACACAAATAAATTTAAAAATAATTTTTAAAAATTTGCAGTCGAGTACCAGTGGCTAATGCCTGTCATCTTAGCTACTCAGGTACCTATAGCTAATGAATGGCATCTTAGCTACTCAGGATGCTGAGATTTGAGGATCCAGGTGTAGAGTCAGCCTAAGCAGACAAATCTGAGGACTTTTATATCCAATTACACAGGAAAAAGAAAGTGTAGGTGTGGCTCAAGTGGTAGAACACCAGCCTTGTGCAAAAAAGCTAAATAAGAGCACAAGGCCCTGAGTTCAAACCTCAGCACTGGCATACACACAAAAAAAGAGTTAAATTAAATAAACAAATGTGCACACGATATGAATCCTTAATCCAGTTCAAATAATACCATTATTTCAGTTCACAATATGCTTTACTAGACTGTAAACAACAATGAAATTGGTATAAAAATATAAATATTTCCATTTTTTAAGAATCTCATTATATATAAACTGTTCTATACTTTTATACTAGTCCAATTCTAGTTCTTTTTTAATATGAAAGAACCATATTGTGAATTCAGAAAGAAGTAACAGATGAAAAGAGAAATGCAAAATGTCATTATTTAGTTTTAACATTCTAGTCCCAAATGACATTTCAACATGAAACCTCCTGCTCCCCAAACCACCCACATTTACTTTTAACTCTCCTTTACAAACCCATTTTGATACAAATTCATAGAGAAATCTATGCAAAGCACTTATGGCTCATCTTACAGTAACATGTTTGACTAAATTCCAATCCTGAGGAAGAGACAACTTAGAAGTCTTTCATACAGACTTCATCTCCAAGCTGTTTTAAAAAAGATGCTTATGTCAACAGACCCAATTTTACATGAGATACAAATAGCTTTCCTACACATTTACACCCACCAACAGAGAAAACAATCTAGCTTTGAAGCTATCCACTTTTGCTAAAAATTATGGGTAGCCTATGCAAGTTGAGCAGTCTGTTTGAAAGCTTTAAGGTAGAATTAATTGTGATTGGTTTAAGCTATCCATTAAATTTCTTTCCTCTTAACAAGAAAGTTAGTTCCTAAGACCTGGATACCTTGCACATGTGAAGTTCAGAAAGATCAATGGCTTCTCTTTCTTTAGTTCATGCCCTACACTCAAAATGGCTGCCTGGATTTAGGCAACCCTGTTCACCAAAAATTTATTATATCACTCATTCTAAAGCCCAATGACTGTTCAGAAAGTTATGAGTAACAGAAAAGAAGTTATAAAGGCTTTTTTCTCAAAAAGAAATAAATGACTGTAACCCCTCTGTGCAGTATTTTCACAATAAAAAACTTATTTAAAAAAAAAAGAAAGAAATGTGGGTTTGGTTGGGGTTTTTTGTTTGTTTTTTGCTAGCCTCAAGAAATAGAGTCAAATCTGTCTTCCTGAGGCAGTGAATCAGTTCTATAATCTCCCACAAGAATCTTCTCAAATAATTTGCAAAAAGTATTAACATAGCCTTCACCAAAGGAGTTGAAGAAATTCACACTGTTTCTATAATTCAATGATGAATTCATAAGAATTGATCATTGTCATGTCAACAGAAAAGATCCAGCTTAACTCTTCTTCTATTCAATTTTGTATTGAAGTGACACCTTGTAGTTTAAGCAACAAACCTAAATCCTATAACAAAACAAGACAAGCCCTGGATTTTTAGGATAAACAAAGAGATCTATGACAAGTCAACCCTACTACATCCCAAAACTGTCACAGGACCTATGTGTAGGCACTTACTCACTCCATAGCCCAAAGATTGATGCGTTGGACAGAAAAGGGGAAGAGAAAAAAAGAAAAGGTCTAACTCTGCTTTCCACTCACAACTTTTTTCAGTGGATTCAGTCTTTCTGCAGAGAAAGCAAAGGAATCTTTTTAATATTTTCATCATACTGGTCCACTACTCACAGTGACCCATACAAATGTAAGAGTGTATGAACATCAAATAAATAATCACTACCAGTAGCTACAGCTACACCAGCTCCTTATAGAGGGAGACTCATTGTTTTCCACATTAACAATTCAAGGTCAAACCATGGAATCCATCACCCATCCACCACTATTCCCTTAAAAGCTCCACCTTCATGGTGCAAACCATCGAGCCCATCAGAACCATGATGTGGTACAGGTGACACTCAGAAAAGTAGTCCTGTGTCAGCCAATCATGGTTCGCTTTTGAAGGGCACCAGCCTCTTGGTTCCCCAGAAATACAGGCAGGTAAAACATGACTAATACCATATAACACCCCCTCCCATCTTCCACCACACCAATCAGCTCACAGAAAACTCCCAGGAATACACAGGTAGAAAAAGGAAAAGTAGAGGTAGTGATGACTGAGGGGTGCTGGGAAGGGACAAATTTCATCCGAAAGAGCATGCCTAATATTCACAAATCAAATCCAGAAATCTCAGATCCAGTTAGTGCCCATACCAAGAAGCACCTGTATTTGGGGGCTGTCTGTTACTATAACAAAAACCTGAGGTAATCTACCTGGACAAACAAAAGACTTGATGCAGGTCACAGTTTGGAGGTGCCATTCCATGATCAGTGGACTCCATTCTTTTGGGGCCTCTTTGGAGGCAGCACAACATGGCAGAAAAAAATGTGATTGAGCCAAGTTGTTTACTTCATGGTGAGAAGGCAAACAAGAGAGAAAGAAGAAGGGACCAGGGTCCCCAAAATCTTCTTTAATAGAATGCCTCCCAATAAGTCTAGAACATCCTATTAAGTTCTGTCTCTTAAAATTTTCACTACCTCAATGGTACCAAACTATGGCACAAGCCTTTACCACACAGCCCTTTGGAGAGCAGTCCAGATCCCAGCTGGATCAGTATCCAAGCCTCAGGAAAGCCTTCGGATGAAAAATAAAGTATTAGAGATTAATCAGTTGGTGGAAAGAAGGTTCTAAACTTTCCAATATCTGAGTCTTCTAAGATCTAAAGAGAACATATTATCCATTTTTATTAAGATTCATTCATAAGACCAACATTTTGACATCTAGTATGCCTTCAAAGAATCCCTACCAAATGATAACTTTCTAAAACATCACAGGGTTATGAAGATGTAATTAGTAACTATGCACATGTGTGCATTCACATGCACATGTGCGTACATGCACACACATATACATATATACATATATAGATGTTAATAATATCCACCTATATATATATGTGTATAGTTAAATTTATATATGCATATACATGTAGTGGTATATGTATGTATATTTTACATATATATATTCCTTTAATAAATATTACATTCAAAATTGAAATGCTATCTAGTTGAAACCCAGATTTTGATTCCTTTTTACAACTATGAAAAGCAATAAAATTACTGTAAGTATATATGTAATGTGTGTGTGTTTGTAAATGGGGGGGGAAATTGTTTAATACTGTATTAGGACTGAAAACAAAAGTAATGTGAAAAAGCCCAGAAAGTCAATTAATATGGCCTGCCAAACCCAGGTTAAGAAATATCTTAGCTTGAAGAGTGCTTCTCAGTTGAGCACATCTGTTTCATTTACAAAATAAACCTTACTATAATAGTATCTAGTTGTGTCATGATTTACAGCAAATTGAGAGCAGAATCCTATACTCAAGCACTATATTTCTACAAGAAATTTGTAATAACTGTGAATAGATAATATAGCTTTATTATCTACATCACTAAGGAATGTAGTAGACACCTGGGAAAATCTAATGGACTGAAGATTCCTAAAGCCTCAAGGCCAAAAGTTAGTAGACTAACTGGGCTAACCATTAAACAAGGACCAAACATGGTAGCTCATACCTGTAATCCTAACACTTAAGTGACAGATGCAGAAGAATCCTGAGCTTGACCCCTCAACTATATAACTAAGTTCAAGGCCAACCTGGGTTATATAACTGAGACCCTGACTCAAATAACAAAGCACAATTAAAAAAACAACCAGACAAATAGAGAAAGAAGAGACCATCACTTCCAGCTTTCTAAAGAGTAGGGTGTTCAAGATATGAATTTCACTAAAGCACAAACTGAATAGAATCATATCTGTATAATCCTCACATATGTCTGCCAGCTGGCTCCTGGATGTTGAGATGTGACCACCTCTCCATGGGCCTGAAATCACCAGCGGATTTCACACAGGTCACTGCACAGTCATCAGATTGAGGCACTATGCGTTCACTACCCTAACAAATAGATCCAAACCAGCTATATCCAGGGAAAAGGCTATAGCTCCCATTCCCAATCTCGTGAGCCACCCTGTCCCTCTGCAATTGAGTATCAATAGAGAGACTAAATGAATTGTTTACTTAATTGTGCTTTGCAAGCTGAATAATTGCACGCCTTCCAGGAGGGCTTTGTAACCAATGAGATGGCATTGGATCTGCCAAAACTCTTACCTTGAAGCCAACATCCTTTCTGCACACCCTCGCCTGTCACAAATAATGGCAACCCCTGTTATTATTTCTACAGGAGACAACTCATGACAAAACCATCAAAAATGATGTCTTTCAAATTAGAAAAAAATCTCCAGAAAGCTGAATCTATGGAGAGCAGCTATCACTATATTTGCCCACGTTGAATCTTTAGAGTTACAAACCTGGTTTTACTTAATGCAATAACCAACAGAGAAAGAGAAGCTACCTTAGGAAGGGCAAAGTTGGTCTATGGAGTAGATCATATTTAAGAGAAGGGAGAGGTGATGAAAATAAAACAAATGAGGAGTTGTTTTGATAATAGCAAATAGAACGCAAGAGACTCGTAAGATGGAAACCAGAATATTATTTACTTGTTGGAAAGCCTTTAGGATGATAAAAAAAAATCAAGGGATACCAAGGTAGAAAATGCTGATATAAGGTATGATGAGGGAAAATAAGAAAACCTATAAAGGTAGCAACAACCAAAATTATAGGCAAAGAAAATCCCATAATTCTTGATAAGTCAAAGAGCCAAGCTAAATGGGATGCTTTTACAATTCTTTTCCCAAAGCTGCTTACTAATCTTACTTGAAACATTCAAAAAAAAAAAATACTTGCTTCTGGTGAAATCAATGGCAGTAACTCCTAATTACTTTGTTCTTGTTTTTTTTTGTTTTTTGTTTTGTTTTGTTTTTTGATTAGTCATGGGGCTTGAACTCTGGGCTTGGGCGCTGTCCCTGCATTCTTCAGCTCAAGGCAAGCGCTCTACCACTTTAGCCACAGTGCCACTTCTGGGCTGACTTTAAACCTTGATCCTCAGATCTCAGCCTCCTGAGTAGCTAGGAGTACAGGCAAAAGCCACCCTGTTTTTGAGTTGCTTGGGGTTGAACTCAGTTCCTCAAATTTGCCAGGCAGGCACTCTACTTCTGAACCATGCCTCCCACTCTTTATTGCACTACTGATTTTTGGTTTCGTTTTTTGGTCAGGCATGGGTTTTGAACTTTGGGCCAGGGTGCTGTCCCTCAGCTCTTCAGCTCAAGGCTAACACTCTACCACTTGAGCCACAGGACCACTTCTGGTTTTCTGGTGGTTAATTGGAGATAAGAGTCACACAGACTTTCTTGCCTGGCCTGGCTTTAAACCGTGATCCTCAGATCTCAGCCTCCTGAGTAACTAAGGTTATAGGCGTGAGCCACCCATGTCCAGCTATTCACTAGTTATTTTTCAATAAGTTTTTTATTGTGAAAATACAGAGGGGTTACAGTTACATGAGCAAGGTATTGAGTACATTTCTTACAAGCATTGTTGCCTCCTCCTTTGTTTTTCCCCTACCATCCCTTCCCTCCCAACTCCACAACTACATTCCCTCCTCACCCACCCCTCCTTCCCCCACCTCCCCACCACCACCACAGTCTGCCTAAGTTGTAAAGTTCATTTTCGACATAGCATCTTGTACATCTCATTGTTGCAATGGGTCAATCTGTATCCCTATTTAAACAATTTGTTTTTTCCCTTCCCCTCCCCAAATTACACCAACATCAAATACAGTGAAAACAGGGGTTATACCATTGGGGGAGGGACATACAAAGCAACAAAAAAAATCACATGGTACCTTACAAGTACATTAGAAACAATAGCAAGGAAGAAAAAACACTTGTGTCCCTATCTTGGGGTTCATTTCGCTTAACATCGTCTTATCTGACCTTTTCTGCTTGTCTCAGACATACACTAGTTATTGCAAATAAGGGAAACCATGGGGCCTATGTTTCTTTGGTCCTGGCTTACTTCACTTAATATAATTTTTTCCAAGTCTTTTTATTTCCTAACAAATGGGGCAATGTCATTCTTTCTGATGGAGGCATAGAATTCCATTGTGTATATATACCACATTTTTTTGATCCATTCATCTACTGAGGGGCATCTGGGTTGGTTCCATATCTTAGCTATGGTAAATAGTGCTACAATAAACATAGTTGTGCTGGTAGCTTTAGTATGGTCTTGTTTGTGATCATTCAGGTAAATGGCCACAAGTGGGTTTGCTGGGTCATAGGGGAGCTCTATGTGGAATCTTTTGAGGAACCTCCATACTGCTTTACAAAGTGTTTGAACAAGTTTACACTCCCACCAACAATGCAGTAGAGTTCCCTTCTGTCCACATCCCGTCCAGCATCTGTTGTTATTAGAGTTCTTGATTATAGCCATTCTAACTGGGGTGAGGTGGTATCTCAATGTTGTTTTGATTTGCCTTTCTTTTATGGCTAGGGAGGTTAAGCATTTCTTTATGTGTCTATTGGCCATTCTTATTTCCTCTTCAGAGAAGTTTCTCTTTAAGTCTTTAGCCCACTTATTTATTGGGCAGTTGTTTTTTTGAGGATTTGTTGTTGGGGAATTTAATTTTTTGAGTTCTAGGTATATTTCAGATATGAGACTCTTGTCCGTTGTATGGCTAGTGAAGATCTTCTCCCAATCTGTGGGCTTTCTCTTGATCTTGCTAGCGATGTCCTTTGCCATGCAGAAGCTCTGCAGCTTCATGCAATCCCATTTGTCCAACTTGTCTTTGATTTGTTGTGTTTCTGGGTCTCTATTAAGAAAATTTCGGCCTGTGGCACTCGTTTTTTTTGCTGTGTAGGGTCTTGCTCTTGCCCAGGCATGTGCCTGGACTGCTACCTTCCTATCCTTCACTTCCTACCATAGCTGAAAATGCCTGGTTCAGACCACCATGCCCAACTTCCTCTGCTGAGATGGAGTCTTGTGGACTTTTCTGCCCCAGTGGCCTAGAACCACAACGTTCCCACTCTCAGCCTCCTTTGTAACTAGGTGATAGTCATGTGCCACTGCACTCAGCTATTAGTTGAGATTGGGGGAAGGGTTCTTGAACTTTTTACTCAATTTGGTCTTGATTCACAATCCTCCCAATCTCCACCTCCTGAGTAGCTAGAATTATAGATATGAGCCACCAGTGCCTAGGCACTTTGTTGTTTTAATGTACTTATTTTTGAAAAGATAATATGTTCAGACCTGATTCAAAATCAAAGCTGCTCTTCTATCCAAATCTCTAGCCAGTTATTCTTCTTCCCAAACCCAACTATCATTACTATAAACAATAATGACTTGACAGACAGTGGCTCAACTTACAGCCCTTCAACTTTACAATGTCATGAGAGCAATACACATTCAATAAAAACTGAATGGAAGTCCATGTTGTATTCTTTTCCTGGGCTAGCAATATACAGCAGAATTCTGGGAGACAGCAATGACATTCACTCCCATTCATCCAAGCTATAGTGAAAGCAAACTCTGCAGCACAATGTTCCTAATATTTTTGAATATTGTGATTTGTGTTCTTCCCACCACTTTATGTCCACAAAAATCCCCATCTGTGTGTGCCCATGAGATAGTTGGCATTTTATCACTGTAAGATAAATTTTGAGTTAGATTATTTTTGCCTAGCTCTAGGCTGTAGGCATTATTAGCATATTTAAGGTAGGCCAAGCTATCCTAAAATGGTTTCCAAGGTTAGGTGGATTAAATGCATTTTCAATTTTCAAAATTTTCAATTATCAATGGGCTTATCAGGATGTAATTCCATCACAAATCAAGAAGTATCTATAGTTTCCTATTGTTTTCTTTCAGACTTCTTAAGCTCAATTTATTTTGTGATAATTCTCTGTATATATGTTCATTACCTTGTTACTTTGTTTTTATTTCTTTTAACGGGTTTTCATTAACAATAATCAAGATATTTTCTCCTCCAGTCTATGTCTATTTTCATACAGAGTATGAGCTTCTCCAACTGGTCATTTCTCCTCCAATGTCATAGTTGACAGATCTCACTAACAGGATTAAGATTTTGGAGGGACAGGAACTGACAAGAATGAGAAGATGCTATTTTTATGCAAATAGCCTTCAAAACATGAGGAGGTGAAAAACAAATAGAAAACACCATGTAGCTGCCACCAAGCTGAAGTTCTAAGAGGGTCTGAATCTTGACGGGCTGGCCTTGTCCTGATTCCAGTGCCAGCTGGCTTGGATTTCAGACAGCAGTCTCTGAAGCTTCAGGGTTTGACTGCCCAAGAGTAATACTTGCCTGAAATGAATGTTTGACTGTGTTTGGAATAGGAGAGAGATGCTGAGGGTTGGGTGGCTAGGAGAAAAGGAAAGGAAGGAGTTGTGCACAGCTGGGGAGCCCTCAAGGAGTCTTCCTAATACCCCCCCCAAAAAGAAATATGTACATTTCCAACATACCTCATCTATTTGTTGTTTTCCTTCCTAAATCCAACTAAAGATAGGGGACTTTTTGTTTCTTTGTTACCGCAGCTGTTATTGTTTACAAAGACTCAAAATTGAGTCCTGATTTTGTCCTGATTTCAGTTTACTTTGTTCCTAATGAGGACTCATTTCTAAAATGAGGTGCTTTGCCTGAAAAAACTCTAACATCTCTTCTACCTTTATCCTTCTATGAGTCAAAGAGGAGGTTTCTTTCATGTATGGAATTACAAGCCTGCTTGAAGGGCATAACATTCTTTAGATTTGCCATATTTACCACAGAATAATGAACTATGAATACATTTATTAACTGGGGATGGGGTCTCTTTGTATAGCCCAGTGGCCTTGAACTTTAACCCTTTTGTCTCAGCCTCCAAAATGCTGGGTTTATGAGTGTGCACCATCACCTTCAATTTTTTTTTTGGTTGGCCCTGGGGCTTGAACTCTGGGCTTAGGTGTTGTCCCTCAGCTCTTCAGCCCAAGACTAGAGCACTACCACTTGAGCCACAGCCCCACTTCCTGTTTTCTGGGTGGTTTATTGGAGATAAGATTCTCACGGACTTTCCTGCCTAGGTTGGCTTTGAACCACAATCCTCAGATCTCAGTCTCCTGAGTAGCTAGGATTACAGGCATGGACCACTGGCACCCAGCCCTCAAATAATTTTTTAAAAATCTATCAAAAAAAAAAGAAAGAAGATGTACATGTATGGAGAGCAAAGACATCATTTCATGTCTTCTTTTTTTTTTTTTTTTTTATTTTTAAATTGTATTTTATTTTATTTGAGAACTCATGTCTTCTTATATTTACTGTTGAGTTGATAACTCCCTAACTACATTATAAAAACCTTATTAGTTCAGAGTGTAGGAAAATCTTCAGTTCCCTGAAATTTGGAATAAAATAATTCCACCAAAAAAATGTATCACAGAGGTGACGCTACTGCAGTGGACAGTTGCCCTGATTCACAGCACCCTGATTTTGGGAGGAAGAAGCATCTATATCATCTGGGTGGATAAATCCTATTTTTGCTTCTCCAATCTACAAAGGCAGAAAGAAAACCTTAAGGTCCTTCTGCCACAGGATTGTATTCACAAATGAATACATTCATAGATGGACACAAGAACCAAAGAAAAAAATGAGGATTCATTGTTGGGCAATAGTCTTGCTTAGGCAAGACTATTGAATTATTGAATAATTCTACTGTTAAGATCTGTTCTTTTCTTCCCTTAAATCTTACAAATAGCCCCATATTCTTCCAATAAACTCCCTGTCTGTTAGTGATTTGTTGCATAGCAATCTGCTTCACAGCATACTGGCTAAAGATAACAATTATTTGCTCACCCATCTATGGGTTGGCAAGTTGGGTAGAGTTCAGCTGGGATAGTTGGTGTGTCAGCTCCCGGTGGTTAGCAGGATTCACTTAAGCATCTGCAATCAAAAGACAGATGGCAAAAAAAAAAAAAAAAAAAAAAAAAAAAAAAAAAAAAAAAAAGAAAACCTAGAGTTTTGGGCTGGGAAGGTGGCTCAGTGGTAGAGTGCTTGCCTTGCATGCCCGAGGCCCTGGGTTCGATTCCTCAGCACCACATAAGCAAAAAGAAAAAAGCCGGAAGTGGTGCTGTGGCTCAAGTGGTAGAGCGCTAGCCTTGAGCTGAAGAGCTGAGGGACAGTGCCCAGGCCCAGAGTTCAGGCCCCATGACCGGACCCAAAAAAAAAAAAAAAAAAAAAAAAAAAGACAGATGGCCTTCCTCTCTGATGGGAACTGACTGAAATGTCAGCTGGAAAACCCTGGTCCTCCATGTGGCCTGTCAACCTTCAGAAAGATGAGACGGCTCGGGGCTGGGAAGGTGGCTCAGTGGTAGAGCTCTTGCCTTGCATGCCTGAGGCCCTAGGTTCGATTCCTCAGCACCACATAAGCAAAAAGAAAAAAGCCAGAAGTGGTGCTGTGGCTCAAGTGGTAGAGCACTAACCTTGAGCTGAAGAGCTGAGAGACAGCACCTAGGCCCAGAGTTCAGACCCCACAACTGGACTGGACCCCCCCCAAAAAAATTAAATTAAATTAAAAAGATGAGGTGGCTCCTTTACATAATGAAGAAAGGTCTAAGAAGATGTTGCAGAACCTGCCACCTTGGTTCTACCACATTCTATTGTTTAGAGATTTAAAGTCATCCCAGATTCAAGGGATAGGAGAATAGACTCTTCTCTTAGCAGAAGAATTGGCCAAGAAATTTTGCCCCCAAACATGGATATTGGAAGCAATGATTCACTGAAGAACTTCAATAGCCATCTTCATCAGCCATGTTGAACCTGATTTTTACTGCTCACAACATGAGAATATCTAATCCACAACCAGTGTGATGCAACATGAAACACATTAGGTTTTTGAGATCTCCAAATATAGAACATTCTGTTTCAAACTATTGGGATTCATTGGAAAGAATGTGGGTGTCGTGGGTATAGGGTTATTAGAAGCAAAGATTGTAGAGTGAACCTACCTGGGTTCAAGTCCTGCTAGTTACTTAGCTGTGGAATACTGAATTTACTAACTCTCTGTGATTTTCATTTGCCAGATCAACAAGAATAGAGAATAATAGGCTCTCTGAGTTGCACATTGTGAAATTAAATAGTGTAACTCTGAACAACAGGCATCCTTCATTTTCCCCTACAGGGAAAGACCAGGCAAGCAGATACATCAAAACTATCTGAATAATTAGTAGGAAATGGTCATCATTCCATAATCTTTAAAAAAAAGTCAAAACATTTAAGACTCTACTGGTTTTAAATATATAGAAAAATGAAAAAGTAATAACATTTGTTTACTGAATTTATTTAAAGCCCTACAAGCATTTTGAATGAATTGCTTGATTTAGTTATAAAATTTCATCTAGTCTGAATTGTCTTTTGTCATCATAGAATTTTCAATATGGAGCAAGCATCTTTTTTCTATTCCTTGGCACACTGTCAGACTCTTTCTCTAACTTTTGGATCAACTTCAACTCTTTCACTAACTTCAGATCAACTTTCAACATTTTATGCCTTTTGCTGTCTTTTTCCCTCCTTTTCTAATATTAATCATACACAAGGATTCCATTGTGTTACTTCCGTACACATATAGTGTACTTAGATGAAATTTGCCCTCTCAAATACTCTTTTCTTCTACTCTCACTATCCCTGCCTGATTTTTAATCTAGGGGACAAAAAAGGGAGTACTGGCTCTAGTTAAAGAGTGGAATTTTATAAGGAAGAAATTGAGATGAGAGTAACCACAGTGGTCCCTTTCTGTGAAGGACAGGAGAAAGGACTGAGGTCAACCAAACAGAAGCAAGATGA
Organism: Dipodomys merriami; assembly: GCF_024711535.1. Lineage (NCBI taxonomy): Eukaryota > Metazoa > Chordata > Mammalia > Rodentia > Heteromyidae > Dipodomys > Dipodomys merriami. Next base: position 18,458,634 of record NW_027203493.1, on the reverse strand, counting down.
CAGAGAATCTTGCTGTTATTTTGATGATCACAGAAGTGCTATGGCTTTGCCATAACCTGCATGATCAAGCAGAATTAGAATCTGCAACCTAAGTGAAAATAAGACACATTTCAACTCTATCAAAGGAAAAAACCTTCTGAGAATGAGAAATACTCCAATTTGAAATGTATTCATTTGTAATGTTACTTTACATGGTGGTGAATTTTTTACAGTAGGGACTAACAATGAAAGTCAAGGCCTAGTCTGAAACTCAGAATAGGAAATGCTGTTGTATGTTGACATCTTAGAGAAACTGAAGTGTTTTTGATTCTTGGGTGACTATCAGTGGAAGAGACAGAGGTAGTTCTGTATTGAATGGGAGACTAGTCCTAAGCCTCATTCTTTTTTTTTTTTTTTTTTGCCTCATTCATTTCTAATGTTCCATGAACATTGTCTTTTCTTCTTATGCATGAAACCACTGTTAAGTGGTCATTACAATATTGCAAATGCTGAAAAAAATGCTTTTCCATAAAAATAATCATGTTCATATAGTCACACGACACTTTCAACTATAAGTGGAAGAAACTCAGAATAACTTGAAGGAATTCAATGGATGCAATGAATCTTACTTTAAGCCTGGATGCCCAGGCAATATGGTCAGAAATCTTTCTTCATCTCTTGGCTCAATTTTCTCTGAGTTGTGTTTAGTGCCAGGGCCTTGTGTGTGGTAGGGAAGTGCTTTCTAAGTGAATTACACCCCTGACTCCCACCTTCAGTTTTAGATGGACTCTCACCATGTGTCCTCATGGAGCCAAGATTGCCTCTGCCATCACTTTTCTCTCCAAAGTCTCATAACTATCCTCTAACACAAGCTCCCTGTGGATCAACTACTGTGAACTTCCAGTGGTTGGGTCACATGAACTGAGAATGGGACAAGAGGAACTTCCACAAGGAAAAAGAGGGCTTCTCAGACCAGAAATTAAGAGACAATGGGAAAACAAAAATAGCAAATGCCCATTACAAAGCCACTAATGAATGTGGGCTTTTTTTATGATAACTTTAATGGAATTCTAGGCCTATTCTAAATTTCAAATACTATGTATCCTAAACTCCATGAGAAAATGAAATACATTTGATTCTAGGCCTTAATCTAAAATTCTAAAGCATGTAACAACATATTTGTCTTTTCATCAATTCATTTTTTTTCCTTAAAAGGTCTCTGTTCACAGACAAAGCAATAACAAATGATGGAAACAGGATAGAATTGTTTATCACAGTGGATGAAGGCCCAGGAAATTAAGAAAAATTCTTCATTAAGGGCCAAAAAAAAAAGCCTTTCTGTATATTTAATATTTAGGTGACATATTTCTATTTCAGGAGAAGTAAACATTACAGCCATGAATAGCAAACAGAAACACAGACTCCATTTATTTGTAAAATAAACTCATTTTCTTTTCATATCAATGCAAAAAATGACCCAATGCCATATGTTCCATTTGCCATGATTCTAAGACAGCAAAGCTATACAATTTCTACATCATTAACTTGTCTTCCTATTTTTCCATGTCTCACAGTTTTGCTAGGTAAGCGTTCGTTCATTCACTTTGATAATACTACCCTTGATACATTCGGTATTTCGTTTGCTCAATTACTCCATGCCAAACTCAAGCGCCCAGCAGGTGGGGGAAGGGGAAGGGAAATACTCACCACACAGTTTCTCTAAATGAGCAAAAACTCGACTATACCTCCAATGGTTTGAATCAAAAGGGAGTTTTATCCTGTGCTAGTCTTAAGTTTGACAAGTAGCCATCCATCCCCCCTCATTTTCCATCACTGGAGCTAGACAGAATGCCACTGTGTTTGTCATAGCTCAACGGTACAGCAGGACAGCAGGGCAGCTCTGTAAGTAGTGGGTGGCAAGACAGGGAAAAGGAAAATGTACCTTCAGTCATAGAAGAGTCACCAAAGGGCCTGAGAGGTGAAGGGGCAATCATGGAACTTTGGGTTTCCCATGTAAAACTAGATCAGTAAAATTCTGCAAAGCAATATGAACAAATCAGCCCTGGAAAAAAAAATGTAATTCAGAGGAATGAATTCAGAGCAACAATACACAAGAGAGAAAGCCTGAGGCGAAAGCTGTTCCATATCCCTCCCTGTGTCTTCCATTCCTCTTAGAGACTTGGGGCCTGCTTCATTCTCTTTAAATGGTTGCATGGGAATGAGGAAACTATGGGGAGAAAACAATACTCAACTTCTGAAACAAGCTGTAGCATTCACAGAGCAGAGTCTCATCCATGTGATTTACACTACCAAGTGCCCACTGATGCTTACATAAGAACTTGAACTAGAACTGTTACATAATCTGAAGACACAAAGAAAGAAAATGCATAAGTATGTTAATAGGGAGTGGAAATAAATAGTAACGTGAGATGTAAAAGAATGCAGTGACTCATGACAAGTGCACAATCACAGTCTGTTTTACTACTTTTTTATAGATAAACTCAGGAGTTGACAAGTGGACACATATAATAATAGGAGAAGACCAACATGCTTTATCGAGCATGAATAAAATGATATAGCCAGCCTGGAGGACCTTAGCCATACCTTCCCATATCTCTCATGAGGTAGACACTATCAATAGCCCTCAATTTACAGAGAAGGAAAGCAGATCTCAGAGACGTTTGTAAAATATTCAAAGCCATATAGCTAGCAAAAGCAGAGACGGGATTTCAACTTGGCAGTATGATTCTCAATTCTGTTTTTAACTACCAAAGTTCTTTTTCTTAAGCACTGATAGTCTAAGTATATTACTAAAGATGATAAAGCCTCATGTACTAAAGGCACTGGTATCATCTAAGGAAACAAAACCAAACCACTAACTACCTGAGTTATTACAGATAATGGATACTGGATAATGGGGTGGAGGGAGGTGAGATTTTTTTTGTTTCTTGCCTTAGTTTTCTCATGCTCAAACTGACAAGATACACATTCAAAATAGGCCGTCTAAACTGGTTCTTAATAGACTTCATGAGAACTATCAAGCTAGGATTTACTAAACTAAAACAAAACCCACTTTTCAGTAAGATCACTGAATTAAGTCTAAATCAAAACACACTAAGTCAATACATCTGGAGATCACCTAAATTATCTTCACTACATACTGTAGTCTCTCTTGGACGTACTGTTCTGAGTCACACATAGCAAATCTCTTTTATTGCCTCTTCGAAAGCTAACAGGGAAGAGTGTGGAAACAGATGTGCAATTATACATTCATTCCCGAGTCTCTGGTAACCCAAAGATCCAAAACACTTAGCATTTTAATTTTATAATTCAAAGAAGACTCATTCCTATAAAAAGTAATTTTCCTCTATTTCAATATCCACTAAACTTTACATTCTAACTCCATATCTGGTTGATACTTCAGTGAAACAACAAAAAGGATTATATTTTCAAATATGCCCACTGAAGCAAAAAAAAGGAAGAAAATATATAAGTAAGTAAAATATAAAATAGTAGAGAAAAAGTAGCTAAATAAACAATATCTACTCCTAAAGGAAACACAGATTGATATTTAAAAGCAAATCCAAAAACTTCAGAGAATAAGTTATCAGGAACTTACAACTTTGCTGATAACATTCAAAGAGATGTCAAGAAACATTGCATTGTATATACCCAGAACAACATGTCCAAGAGAAATAACATGCAGAGTCACAAATCATGTGAAAAGGTTGTCTAACTGATACCATGGAGAATCAAACAGACAAATAAACTGGTGGCTTCTCCACAACATTATACAATGATGTATGCAATACATCATTACCTGCATCCTGTGGTAGTGAGTTTTTTATTTCTGTGGCAATATACCTGATAGAAACCACTTAAAGGAGGACGTATTTATTTTAGCTCATGATTTCTGTCCAATGAACAACTGGTTCCATTGTTCTGGCCCCATTGTCCTGGATCACAGTGAAACAGAACGTCATGATGGGGAGCATTTTACCTCCTGGTGGCCAAGAAGCCAAGCAAGAAGGAGAAAGAAGGGTCTAGGAAACCAAAATAGTCAATCCCCCAGGGGCCTACCTCCTCCAATGAGGCTCCACCTCCTAACAGCTTGTTCTACCATGAACTCATCCATGGATTTTCTCAATGATAAAGTCAGAGCCTGCATGACCCAATTGCCTCTCAATAGCGCCACCAGCTGGGAATCAATTGTTCCACACATGAACCTTTTGGAGGGATATTTCATATTCAAACCAGAATACACCTCAAAATGTATGAATCTAAATAAGAAAATACTTTGTTGAGATAATCAGTGAAAGTTGGAATATTATTCGGATAATATAAAATTCTAAGAAATTGCTGCTAGTTTTGTTAGGTTTCATAATGGTACTGTAATGTTAAAAAATATATCTGTATTTTCTAGAAATGCATCACAAAGCATGTTAGAGGGAAACTACATAAGCACTAGGACTTACTTTTTTAAAATACCTCAATCACAATAACAGCCATAAACATACATGCATACAAGAGAGCAGGTTCTGTGGGTATCTAATCAACAGCTTCTGGTTTTGCTTCAACACTTAACTAGATATATGACTTAATGTGGGTTATTTAACTTTGTAAGACTTCACTTTCTATATTCCTTATCTCATCATGGTACCAGTCACAGCTATTATCTTGAGGTATTTTGAGGATCAAATGAGATTAGCTCCGTAACTAAGCACATTTATTTATTAACTTATTTATTTATTCATTCATTCATTTATATCAGTATTGGAGCTTGAACTCAATGTCTAACACTCTCACTCAGCTTTATTGCTCATAGCTGGGGCTCTACCACTTGATCCACACCTCCACTTCTGGCTTTTTGCTAATTATTTTGGAGATAGGAGTCTCTAAAATTTGTCTACTCCACTGGCTTTGAACCTTGATTCTCAGATCTCAGCCTCCTGAGTAGCTGGGATTAAAAGTGTGAGCTTGGCATATTTTAGTTATAATTATAATTAGTAACAAGCATGCTTTTCGCTCAGGATTCCAAATCCTAATCACTGAAGCAATTCTTCTAAATCTCTTCTCTTTCCCTCTCACCAGTTTTTAGTTCCTTTCCATTTCCTCCCTTCTTAGCCCCTCTTCAGGATCTGTTTTCATTATTAACAATAAACCAATATTTCATTGATCAAAAAGACTATTTAAGCCAGGTGCTAGTGGCTCACAGAGGATCACAGTTCAAAGTTAGCCAGGGCAGAAACTCTTATCTCCAGTTAACCACCAAAAAACCAGAAGTGGAACTGTAGCTCAAGCCCAAGAGCTCACACACACACACACACACACACACACACACACACACACACACACACACACACACACACACACACACACACACACACACACACACACACACACACACACACACATTATTTAATGAAACAGAATCACAGATCAGCCTATGCAATGGAAGAAATGGAGGAAGGTGAGAATGAGCCCATTGGGATGTTAGGGCATAATAACATTGACATACGTCTAGCAGCAGTCAGATACAAGGATGCCCTTCATCTACCAAATGAGAGGCTGAAAGCAACCCCCAGACTATTCCTCTCCTCCTCTGGAAAGCCTGAAGGAAAGCAAGAAAGAGGCTTTTTCAGAGTAGCAAATCCATATTAACATAAGCATTCAACACTATGTAAATGAGGGGAGAATCTATAAGATTCCTGCAAACTGAAAGACAAGGATGCAGGGGTAAAGAGGCTGGAGCAAGGCTGAGATTTAGATAATAAACAAGCCATCTTCCTCTGAGAAACACGTTCCAGCTCCCCGTGTGAGAGCAGGTGGACAGAGAGGCACACTTGGATACGTGGGTTCCTAATTGGTTCCATTTTATTCCATAGTAAAATGGGTTAATAATGCATCCATATTGTGACAACACTTTCTAGCAAATGTCCTAATTAGGAACTCTAACTAGCTTTCTATGATTTCAAAACTGTCCAGATCTGGGTAGACCCCAAAGACCATCTGGAACTTGGACTTATGCCCAGGCAGCAATGAATTGTCCTTCATTAGACCTCTGTACCCCACCTCGTTCAGCAAGAGAAAGGTTGATGGAGAGCTTCACATCGGGTACACTAGAACACAGAGAAAGCAGCAATCCCTGCTCAGTCTTTTGCTTTTACAATTTTATCTTCCTGCACATTGGCCATATTCATAAAATTTGAAAGAAGATTATTATTTTTTCTGGTGCTTTGGCTATTTAAAATCAACGGGGATGTGCATTTATTCAACTATGCATTGATGTCTGCATACACATGCAGAATGCTCATACAAGAAAGAGCAAGGAAGTACTGCCATTCTTTATTTTATCTTTAAACTATTTTCATTTGAAAGGGAAGAAGCTTTTTCAAAAATCAAGAATAACTTCAAAATCCAGAGGGAGAAATTGCCAATAAAGTAAAACCACTCACACTGATTTATCATTGTATTTCCGCATCCATTGCTTGCTTCAGTAGCTTGTCACTTGTGCATGTGTGGGGTGTGGGGGGGAGGTCATCAGGATCTCATGTGGCACATTAAAATAAAATTTTAAAAAACATGAATTTTAAAATTCAATCATCAAGCTCCCCCAAGTGGATATTGTTGAAACTACATCAAAAATATAGCCACTGTATTCAAGACCCAAAGCCTCAAAGGTGCTTTAGATGGGCAGCCGTGACCCACCTTCTCAATCATATTGTACATAATTTAATAAGATCTGCATCTGGGGGAAAGAATTCTAGAAATGCTAAAATGGAATCTGTGAAAACACTCCCCTGGCTTCTTGGAAACTTGACTGAGACTAGAAACTGCCTGTGGCTATTCTAGATCTTACATGGACTAAAAGGACCCAGGGATGCAGTGATTTAGAGCTACTTGGGGCTGGGGGTGAAGGGGGAGTGGGGGATTTCTGAAAAAACTCCCTAGTCCATTTAATTGTGTTCCTTATTGGCTATCTGAGTTGATTATACTGAATTACTTGGCACCCCTGTTAAGCCTGTCACTTGGATTCTAGAACAAATTAAGTTTGTTGAAGGCTTTGCTCTTTCTCTCTATTAAAATATTCATATCTACTCTAACAACCTGATAAAAAAAACTGGCTAAAAGCCTTGCTAGTATCCCCAACAGGGAGTGCCATTTTTAATGAACCCACAAGCATCATAAATAAGAAATAGCTGATCTTAATAAAGAATTAATAAAGCAGCTCAGGCCTCAGAGAGGCGTCAAATGGGAATACACGCATTGCCTTGGGGACCCTTTCAGCAAAGAAGCCTCTCAGAGCCTGAAGACCCCAAACCCAAACAACACTGACTCGATGAACTTCCTGAATAAGTTCACTGAAACAGCTAAAAGCTAGCAGGTCTTGTTGAAGGCAAATGGTTAAAGAAGTGAGGAGTGCCTTTCAGAGCTACACAAAAAGCAAGGGTTGCTGGACACTGATGGCTCATACCCAGCTACTCAGAATCCTAGCTACTCAGAGGGCTGAGATTTCAAAATCAACACAGGCAGGAAAGTCTGTGAGACTCTTGTCTCCAACTAACCACCAAAAACCCAGAAGTAGAGTTCTGGCTCAAGTGGTAGAACATCAGCCATGAGCAAAGAAGGTGAGGTAGAGCACCTAGGCCCTGAGTTCAAGTCCTGGTACACTATCTCTCTGTGTATCTCTGCGTCTCTCTGTCTCTGTCTCTGTTTCTGTCTCTTTCTCTCTTTCATACACACACACACACACACACACACACACACACACACACACACACACACACGCACACACACGGCAGCAAGCACATCCATAACAATTATTAAGTGCTTTGCATTATCCTTCCAAGAACCTTACCCAGTGAGTAGAATTGTTCTCTGGTGGTAAACGAAGTCAAGTAGCATTTGTATGAGCAGCCTCAGGTCTAAAGCTAATAACTTAAAAAGGTCTGAACCCAAACCAAGTCAGGTCCTAAACCTGAGCCCTAACCATGAAAGCTATAGCAACAACATTTCAAAATCTTCAATCTTTTCTTCCCATTGTTTTGGGAGGGACAAAAGTTAGGGCATAAAGTCAGCAGTCATGGCATTTGTTTGCTCCTAAGGTCCAGTGAACTGTGGTAGAGCCACCGTTTCTTGTCAGACCCTGGCTGTGGTCCTGGCTTCTTTACCAGGAGACCAGAGGAGGCTGCACTCCACCATCCCACCAGAGAGTGCTGCACCTAGAATCATAAACTCCAGAACCGAAACTAACTGCATCCTCACCACAGCCTCTGGAATCAACACAGAGCTATGGCCCTGGTCCTCTCATCTGTGTGATATCAGTCCATCTTATCTTTCTAAGCCTGCAACATGGCCATTTAATAGGGATTACATCATTGTTCCAAGAAGGATGGAAGGCCTCTGGTAACACCAACTTCATTGAACAGTAGTCAGAATGGAATAGAACTGAATTAGCTGTTTGTGAGAACAATACTTGTTCAGAAACTCCATAAGCATAGTGTCTGGCTCCCTGTGGGCTGACAGCTGGCCCACACCTGCTGGACACCTCATAGACCCATCCTTGACTCAACTGGTCTTCTTGCTACACTTCCCAAGGGAAGGGAACACCTTTCCACTCTCCTTGGCTTCCCACTGCCCTTCTGTGTCCTCTCTCTGCACAGCTCTGAATGCTTTCCTGGTCTTGTTCCTGGGATAGAGGTAGAAGATATAGCAGGGGAGCCAGAACAGAAAATGAAAGCAATCTTAGCTTCTCTCTTACTCCAATAGCATGTTTACAGGGAAAGACCATGTAGTCGTGATTCTCTCTGCAGAAGTGCATCCAACTTGACTCGAAACCTCCCTGCCCAAGTGGTAGGTAGGAGCAGCAGGACAGAGGGAGACCTGACCAGACATGGGCCAGTGGGTGGCTTCTAATGGAAACAGAAGCAACCTCAGAGGGAAAGCCTTACCAGCTTCTTGTTGTGTTTCATTCATTGTGGGGTGGGGGGGTTCAATACTATTTGCTAAAATGGCAGCATTCCAGACTCCACAGCCAGACTGGGCAAGTGGCTCACCTCCTATGAAATTTCAGGCCCATTCTAGAAGGAACCTGAAGGTCAGAAGACCAGAATCTATGATGAGGAAGCAGCGTCCTCCCATAAGCCACAGTAACCCATCAAACAATGCTGAAGGCTTTGGACTTGTGTAGGAGCCCTCTGAGGGAGATGAGTATCCATAACCTTGGACCTAAACCTCATGTATATCTTTAACGACACAAAAGGTGGCTGTGTGGCCTCGCCATAGCTTCTGCTCCCTCTGCAAGGACACAATCACTCACTTTCCAGGCTGCTGCTGTCTTGATAGCACGGCAAGGAGCTGGACTCAAAGCTCGACTGAAATGGGATGTTGGATTGGGGATTTTCACAGACTGTCAGACATGATCACCCTGCCCATTTTCTCCTGGCTGTTCCCATCAGCAACTCCTGTCCCTGACTGTACCCCCAAACTGGAAAACCAGATGCGCCCCAGTGCATTTAAGTCAGTAACCAGGTGGCCAGTAGTATCTGGATTAATAAATGTAAGGGCACTTTACTAGCATGTGTATGTGGAAATGAATCTCAAAGACATTATTAGGGGAAGACTGATGTCATCAAGCAGGAGAAAATGCAGCATTTCAATTTAAAGATCAATATCTGTGTGCCATTTCAATCTGTAATTCCCTACGAGAACTGGGCCAAACCTGCTAACTTCTCTGATTCTGTCACAGCCTGGTATCATGGAAGGAACAACTGGGACTTCTGTTTGGTTCCAGCTGGGCTCATTATTTATTTATTTATTTATAAAGATGGGTAGACTGTGATGTTTACTCAGAAACACATTTATTGAACATTTATCTAGAGCTATGGTAAGGTGGCTGTTTTGTTTTGTTTTATTGGTACTGGTACTGGGGACTTAATTCAAGGCTTCAAGTTCTTGTTTGGCTTTTTCATGTAAGGCTGGTGCTCTACCACTTGAGCCACATTTCCACTTCCAGCTTTTTTTGCTGGTTACTTGGAGATAAGCATGTCACAGACTTTTCTCAAGCTGGCTTTGAACTGTGATCCTCATATCTCAGCCTCCTAAGTAGTCAGGATTACAGACATAAGTCACCAGTGCCCTGCTCTTTGTTAAGTTCTTTAAATTTAGTACTCTCTCAAATCTTTCAAAGAAGGTATATTATTACTCCATTTACAGAGGGGGACAAGCAGTATAGAGACATGAGATCATTTGCATATGGCCCCCACACCCAGAAAACAGCAGAATTAATTTTCAACTTGAACAGTCCAAGAAATCTACCAGACAGAAAGTTTCCCTTTATTTTCAACTCCTTAAATGATTAGGATCAAATGCAAAGTTTAAAATGAGGAATGATGAGGATCCCTTCTTTATATTTGGGTATTTGGGGTAGGAAGCTAGCTCTTCTGTGTAAATCATTATAAGACAACTTTTCTCAGACCTCCTTATCTTCTCTCCATATGTATCAAACACCTTTCCACAAAGCCCGAGCTCATCTCTGGTGACTGACTCAGTATTATCCCAATGTTACATTTTCATAGAGTTGGACATGCCTTATCCAGATCTGCTAGATGGAGAGGAACAGACTGCTTGTGTCTAAAATAATCAGAAAGAACAAGCAGCTTGCTTCTAGAAGGATACCTTACAGGGTCTGTGCAAATTAGCTACAAAGTGAAGAAAACATTTTTTTTGCAAGAAGAAGCAATATCTTCCACTGAATTATATCTCCTGAGATTCATGAGTCCTCATGAGAAAAACTCAAAGAGAGGGCCTCGCTGTCACCAGTGTGTCAGTCTACATCAGAGGGAATCTTCTACTCCGCCCCACATTACAGGTGTCATTCTAGTCACCAGATTCACAAAGACTCCCTCAAGGAAAAAGTTCCAAAGTCAACTGTGCTACAAGCTCATTCCTTTAATCAAGCCAAGCTTGCCTCAAAGCTTCTTTCCCACAATTCTTTTGCTCTCCGAGCTAGCATAATGGCTTGACTCCTAGGAGTGGACAGTGGCTTCCTGGAGCCCATAGTCAAGGCCTCTGAGTATCTTCATGAACCAGCCACACACTCCAATCTCTCGCCTCTTCCTTACTCCCCACATGTGGGTCTGGCCATACAGCTATCTATATTGGTCACTGCTGTATCATCATAGTGTCTGGCACAAGTAGATATCCTATGACCATTTGCTGTATCAGCAAATACTTGTACTACCCTAAATGAACCATGTGCTTTTGCACCTCTGGGTCTTGAATCAAGCTATTCTCTCTGATCAAATTGTCTTTCCCATTTCCCTTCCTCACCTTTCACAAGGATCAGCAAAGCATCTTTGACCTTCTCCCTAAACTACATTAAAGGCCTAACTTTCTCAAAGGATCCTGAGCGTGACTGAAAAGAAAGAACACTTGGCTTGCTTTAACAAAAGCATCTAAATTTATATTCCAAATGAGTATTGACCTTTTTAAAGAAGTCACTCTGTTCAACTTAAGAGATCAGTTGGGTTTATGGCTCGTAACTTGAATTATTTAGCTTTCTAATCACTGTAACAGAATACTTAACATAAAAAACTTAAGTGGAGAGCTGGGAATGTAGCTTAGTGGTAGAGTGCTTGCTTAGCATGCATGAAGCCCTGGGTTCAATTCTTCAGTACACAGAAAAAGCCAGAAGTGGCACTGTGGTTCAAGTGGTAGAGCGCTATCCTTGAGCACAGAGAGGCCCAGGGACAGAGCCCAGGCCCTGAGTTCAAGGCCCAGGACCAGCAAAACACAAAAACAAAAACTTAAATGGAAGAAGGGTTTCTTTAGCTTCCCTCCCCCGCCCCACCCCACACACCCCAATGTTCCAGAGGCTTCAGTTTCTCATAGCACATAGTGAAAAGTGAAGTTCACATGGCAGATAGGCAAGAGAAAGATGCAGGAAGGAGCCAGGACAAGACATAGTCCCCAGTTCCTTGACAGCCCATCTTCCACAATTCCATCCCCTCCCAATAGTCCATTCAATTTTAATCTATTAGTAGATTAAACCATTGGGTCAGTGTCTTATGATCTGATTGTCTCTGGAAATGTTCTCATAGGCACATCCAGCGCTAAATTTTACTAATCTCCTAGGGGGTTCTCAAAGCAATACAGTTGCTAGTCAAGGTCAACCAGCACGGAAAATTGTCTTAGGGGGCTCAGAAATGTGTAAACATTTCCAAGAATATCATATTACTAAGATGGTATCCCTTTCTCTATTTCCCAAAATTCTGACAAAATCCTAAGTCAAGGCTAAAAGATACCTTGCAGATCATTTCAACCTCTCCTTTCACAGGGGTTGTGTAGAAACAGACCCAGAACAGGTGAGGTTATCCCAGAGCCCAATTAAAAGTTGGTGGCAGATATCTTTTGAAATGGCAGCTTATTTGTATACCCACTGAAGACTTTAAGCCATTTACATCAAGCAGAGAAATATCCAGTCATTCCTCCCTAGGCCTACTTTGACTTGCATTCCATGTTTTGCTTTGGTTTCACTTTCATAGATTATACCCCCTGTTTTCACTATATTCGATGTTGGTATAATTTGGGGAGGGGAAGAAAAAAACAAATTGTTTAAATAGAGATACAGATCTACCCATTACAACAATGAAATGTACAAGACGCTACAACAAAAAATGAACTTTACAATTTAGGCAGGGGAGGGGGGGATGTAGCTGAGGAGGTGGGAGGGAAGGGATGGTGGGGGAAAACAAAGGAGGCGGCAACAATGTTGGGTAAGAAATGTACTCATTACCTTGCTCATGTAACTGTAACCCCTTTGTACAGTATTTTCACAATAAAAAACTTAATTAAAAAATAATATAATGCTGAAAATGGAAAGAAAAGGTAGCATGTTTCAAGAGTTCCAATTTTTTTATTAGATATATTATGTCCAGACATAGGGAACAAAGGCTAATCTCAAGTTTCTAAGGGAGAATTAACTATTCTTCAGTCCAACACCATAGTGTTTTTTATTTTTGTATAGCATTATCTCCATTTTCACTATCCTTTACTTGTTTCTTTTCTTAAACTCCCCTTTAAAAACATGACTATCTAGTTTAACCTCCACCTATCAAAAATATAAATTAATAATCCAATAAATCATAGGTTATATATATTATGACATTCTTTCCTAATGATCTTTTAAACAGTTTATGTACCACTTAAAATCCCTCTGCATACGACTATAATGTATGGTTTTACCCTAAAATGTAGTTGATTCTCTCCAAAGCAAATGATTTACTGGTATTCTCCTTAGTTTCTGTTCAGTCCCCTGCATATACCTATTTTATCTAAAGTAATAGTATCACATACAGATCAGCTGATCTTCATACTAATAACCTTTCTTATCAGTTACTAGATCACTATGTCTTCTACACATTTGATCTGTGACTTTGTTTGAAATAAGCCTTTCCCCTAATGTTCTCCACTGACGATTAATAAATTATGAACAAACAGCAAAAATAATTACCCTTTCACCTACAAAAACACTGGTGACTACATCTTAACGGTCTACCAGTGACATACAGCTTTACCCGGCATAATGGATGCAAATGTGTAACAGGATATGGTTAAGTTATTTTCACACAAGCTGTCACTTGTCACACAAATTACATGGGCTTCTATTAGCTGCGTAATTCACAGATTTTTTTTAAAAACCCTACTCATAATGCCTCATTCCTGGATTTGCTGGAGAAGGAAGATCAGCCCATAAAACTCCCAAATAATAAAGGCTTTAAGGAAGCACTTTCTTATAGAGAAGAAAATTCTGCTGTGAAGGGTTAAATAATGTTGGGTCAAAGTTATCCAAAGATGAAAAAAAATCTTCAGAGTAAGATGCGAGGCGGGGGGTGGGGGGCCTTAGAGGGTGCATGAGATCATGTGAGAAACCCAAGTCTGGATACCTTATCTGAGCAGGAACATGGCAGGCCGGCTGAGTAGTTTCTGGGTCTGCTAGCCAGGGCAAGGTGAGGTTGGTGGGGTAGTGCTGGCGCCACAGCAAGGCCATGTTGAGGTCGACTGCTTTCCATCATCCATCTAGACTGGATAATTCAAAGCCTTTTGTGGACATTCCAAAGGAGCAGTGACTGGGGAGCCTATAAAGCAGAGGCTCTGGAGCCTGAGACTGGAGCCTGGACATAGGGCTCTGTTGCCATTATAAGAAAGTGGTAGATGCTTTGGTACGCTTCCTGGTTTTATTCACAGCTCTACTGTCTTAGAGTTGAGACATTTTGCTTCCCCTTCTTATGATAACACCCAGTATTGAATCAGCACTGCTCACGGCAGTCTCGTTGCGTGAACACATGTAAGAAGAATCAGAGGAAGTTGGATCCGGAAGGAGCTTTAGCTAACATGGTAAAGAAAACTTTGGACCTATGTCAGGAGCAATGAGTATTTTCCCCCTATTGACAAAGAGACCCTGAGCAAGTAAGTTCTAGCTCTCTCTGGGCTTCAATCTTCTTATAGGTAGGAAATGAGACATGAAAAATGATAAGCTGATATCCATACTAATGATGACTCTGAGCCAGCTAAACCATCTCAGGTACTATGTTGAATAGGATTCTGAGCCAATGTCAATTACCTCAATCGATTAGCAAACCACAGCCATGGGAGTTAGGGCAGGCATATCATTTATTTGTTATCTTTAGACTAAAGCATCTCTAGATCTCCTTGCTCAAATTACTTGAATTCATGATTCTCAAAGGTAGTTTCTTCATAAATTAAAAAGAGTAGGAGAATATGGGTTCATTTTGGAACCTTATAGACTTCATTTCTGAGTTTGAGCATGTGGTTTTTATCAAGTAGTTTAATCTCTATAAGTTTCAATATACCTTAGCTATAAAATAAAAACAAAAATATGTAACCTGCATAGCAGTGTGGTATGTGGTTGCTTTCTTTTTCTACAGTGCTGGGGGGGGGGGTCAAACCCAGGGTCTCAGACACTCTAAACAAAGTGCTCTACTGCTAAGCTATGCCCCTAACCTTTAAGAATTAAAGAATAAATATGTAAGGCATCAAGTGTTGTAACTGGCATACTGCTAATATTCAACTAAGTAGAAGCTCTGATTACTCTGTTAACCACAAACTGGTTTGGTTACAACTTATGATTTATAACTCAACTTAAGATTTATAACTCACACATATGGATACAATGAAAAAAATTACCACATTTTTTTCTTAAAGAATAAACCTGAGCTGAGCATTGGTTTCTCACACCTGTAATCCTAGTTGCTTAGGAAGCTGAGAATGAGGATCACAGTTCAAGGCCAGCCGGGCAGGAAAATCTATGTTTCTTATCTCCAATTAAGCGCGCATACACACACACACACACACACACACACACACACACACACACACACACACACACACACACACACACACACACACACACACACACACACACACACACACACACACACACACACACACACACACACACACACACACACACACACACACACACACACACACACACACACACCACAAAGCCAGAAGTGGAGCTATGGTAGAATGCTAACTGTGAGCAAAAAAGTTCAGGGACAGCACCCAGACAAAGTTCAGGCCCAGGACTGGTACAAAAACGAGAGGGGGACATGGGGGGAGAAGAAGAAAAAGGAAAAGAAGCAGGAGGAAACTTGAGCTCCATCTCAGAGAAATGAAGTTTAAATTTTAATTAAGGAAAACTACAGAAAATGCGCAAATTGTGATATAATGAAGTATTATAGAGCTATCACTGTTTCTGGTTCATCTACTCATAACTACTCTCTTGTTTTACTTATATCTTTGCCCATTTACTGATCTTCCAACCAACCTGCTCTTTTTAAGCAAATTCTGGGATTTTATTTCATTTCATCATTTTAGTATCTATCTCTAAACAACAGATATTCTTAATTGTAGTTATAAAGATATTTGTTTTTAATCAGATGGAATGGCAACTGCAATCAAACTTTAAAAAACCATTTCCTTGTATTAGTTCAAGAAAGTCACTAACAAGTGTATTATTTAAAAAAATAATAACTCTAAGGGGCTGGCTGAGGAGGCCACGTGGGAACTGTGGTATGCATGATTTATTATAGCTACACAAAGTGAGTTATTCCATTCTTTCAGATATTTATGACACTGTTAAAACACTGAATACATCAACATCAAAATTAATCATGAATAATATTTAATTAGTGCTTGACAAGGATCAATTTGGCAACTCTTTTTGTTCTCTCTCCTTCCCCCAAATAGAAAAATAGTCATAAACTAAAGTGTTTTATTTTTTCCATCTGCTTCTGGTAAAGCGCATCCCTGAACTGCTAACTTACTTGAGATCTTCTGAACTTTCATATACCCAGGTAATTAGACTCAGATGCCGTCCGGACTGTGATTATAAATCAAGTGTGTGTAAGTGTGTGTAAGCAAAGAACAGATTGCTCACACCATGAGGGGTGTTGCTGTTTCTCACAGATCTGCCCGTGGAAAGGATGAACTTCCAGGCCATGGAGTCCCTTCTCACACCTCTCCCGCCACCAGAAAGCACCATTACAAGCTTAGTTCTTTATTTACAAAAGAAACAAGTCCCTTCAGACTCTCAAGAAAAAAATTCTGCCCAGAGATCTGCTAGGTAAAACTGTGGGACTAAGACTCATAGAAAACCTACAAGCAATAGGATCTTTTCACCCAGCTCATAAACATCCACAGCACTGGATGTGAAGAAGAATTTTGTGATGGGTAAAGAATTTTGGTATCCCTGTATGCCACAAACCCATGGCAGCATTTTGTTCTACAAGGAAAGATGAAGGGAACTCTCTATTTGTTGTCTTGTAACCATATATGTGTTCCTTTTATTTTAACCAAACAGCAATATTTATTTCAGTTCATTAATTATTTTCCATTGAGAGCCAGGGGTTACATGGATTATGATATCTAAAAAGAAGTGTTAAATAGATGGGGTTTTTTAAAGAGGGAGGGCATCCCATTAACAGATTTCTGTTTCTTTCTTTGGTTTATTGGTTAGTTAGTTGGCTGGCTGCTTGTTGGCTGGTTGGTTGGTTTGTTGATCGGTTGGTTGGTTGGTTGGTTAGTTGGTTGGTTTTGAGACAGGGCCTCACTGTATAGCCCTGATGAGCCTCAAATTTTCAATCCTCTTCTTAATCTTTCTAAGTATTGTCTCATTTTTGTTATGTCTGACCCATGTCAAGTAAAAGTAGAGTTACAGAGCCTCTTAGAGATCATCTTCTTGGAAAGCCTAAACAACAGACTATACATTGAATTTGCTGAAGAAATCCACATGCCAAGTCTGGAACATCTTGTATCTAAGCCTCACATGAGGTTTCTAGAACCTCTGAATTCACTAGTTGTGGGGCCTAACCCTAGCCTATGAAACCCCACAGACCAAGTTTGCATGACACAAGCTGATCCTTATAATGAACCTTCCATCTTCATGATTATAACAGTCACTGATCACTATGTGCTAGATACCTTATATGTATCATCCGAATCCTCACTCTATATTGCCCATCCTAAAGATAAAAAAAAGAAAAGAGTATAAACAAGGCTCAAAAGGCTAAGTAACTTGCCCACCATCACACAAGGAAGTCCTCTGACTCCAGAGACATCTTTCATAGTCATTCTGCTATACACATTCATCGGCAAATTGGCCCTCACCCTCACCACTTCACAAGGGGATATGGTACCAGAAATTCTGAGGGGAGGTCCAAAAATTCATCAGTTCTGCTGATTGCTTGGATAGGTGCCAGATGAGATTTGTACCATGGAAGGATACAAATTCTAAAATTCTAAGCCTTCTAACAAAGAATGGGTCAGCACACAGAGAAGTCATTTGGACACAATGGATACAAACTACAGTTGAGTGGTTTTTCACAAGGAAAGGTACCATGGGAACTAGCCAGAGCTTATCATGAAAAGCTAAGCTCCTAAAAGATAATATTGAAGGGAAAACCCTATCTGCTTTTACCCTCCCTGTACTCAGTGCTGAATTTTCCTCCCTCGTGATTTGGGAGACAAGGTCAGTAGATCTGGTTTCTGCTTCGCTGATTTTTCCACGTGCAACATGATAGCTTTTGGAAACAAAGCAATGATTATGAGATCATTAAACTATGTGCTCCTTAATTAAAGGAGGGTCCTATCTGGAGGGGAAGGGAAAGTAGGCTTGTCAGTGGCTAAAGAAAGAGCCAGTGGGAATCGATTCACCAGCGTCTCTGTCTTCCCAGGCCTTTTCCAGGCTCTGACTCTACTTCATACTCTCTGACTGGGCCCAATTCTGCTCCAAACCCACATCAAACTGGATAGGCTCACTTAAAACTTACATCTGACATTTTTCCAAACTGGCCTCAAGAAGGGACACGTTAGTACATTAAGACAATAATTGCCTGCTTTGGTGGCAAAAAGAGAAAGAAAAAAAAAAGAACAAAAGTTTAAACTGCCAAAATAAATAAATTGGCATTGTTGTAAAACAGTATTGCACAGCTAGAATACAAATATTATTCATGTTAAGGAAAGGGTTGACCTACCATGTGATTTATAGGTACTTCAAATGCAGTACAGGAAGTAAATGGGAAAAATTAGGATACAAGGTCACCCACTAGACAAGAGTCAACTTGAGGGTAAAGTTAAAAAACTTGAGGAAGGGAGCACACAGTTCAACCTACCCTAGTAAATTCTGATCTGTCCTCACTTTGAAGAAATGGGAAAAGTCAAATATTAAGGTGACTATGCTACTAAAGGCAAGACCATCACAACATACTGAAGACATTTTCTTCCAAAATAGAATTCTTGCTATAGAGCCAGATGCCAGTGTCAAAGAGACAGTTCATAAATAAAGGAGGAGGTTCCACTGAAGCTATCAATCCCTATTATCAGTCAGTCATGGGAATCGCGAGCAGTTACCAGTCAAAGGGCTTTAGAGGTACCACCCTGGACAAGAACCTGGAGTCCAAATGCACTTTATTATTGGGGATGTGTTTGCTTTTAATTTAAATAGTCTGGATTGATTTGAACAGTACCTACATTTCTCAATAAGCAGAAGAGTCTCTGGAAGCAGAATGGAGTACTCCACTGTGGGGCTCTGGGGCTCAGCTTTCTCACATCCTTCTGCTCTCTGACCCTGCTTTTAAATCCAGTTTGTAGAAAAAGTTCTTCTCTCCTCCCCACCCCTTGATAAGGTAAATATTTCCCAAAGAACCACTAGAGGGCAGAGATTTTTTGAGGTTTGTGCAATGAATAATTGCTAAATCAGCCCAGCTTTCTGGCCATTGTCCAGAGTATCACCAAACTTCTAGAAAGCCTGTGACTGTGTTCCTTATGCAAAAATCCACATAAAACAAAGCCAACAAGGCGTCTGATAGCCTCTGTCCTCTGCATGGGAGGAGCCGGGCTCTGCAGCAGGGCCACAGCCAAGGCCTGATAAGGAACAGCACAGGAGGGCATGTTCCATGCTGAAGGAGATCAGCCAGAGTGAGGCCCAGACACCAAGTGAGCTCCAGCATCCTTCCCTGCCTCAAAACCAGCCAGGAAGCTGGGCACCTGTAGCCCACACTTGTAATCCTAGCTACTCAAGACTAAGATCTCATCCTTGCAGTTTGAAGCCAGCCCAAGCAGGAAGTCTATGTGACTCTTACCACCGATATTAACCACCAAAAAGCCAGAAATGAAGCTGTGGTTCAAAGTGGTGAAGCACCAGGTTTCATTTACACAACAGATGTTGGATGAGAAAAGTCAGGTGATCAGGTGCATCAACCCTGGGCCTAAGAGCATCATCTCCTTTTCCATCCACTGTTACAATTCCCATTAGCAGCTGTTGAACTATTAGTTGGCTTATTAGCTTGGGGCCAGCAGAGCCAAGGCTGGAGGTGGCATCCTGAGGACAGCTTTGATGCTGTGAGAAAATGAGAGCCAGGAGAAATCTGATGGGGCTGCTCAGAATCAGTCCTGGGCTACTACTTACAGCTCCCACTAAACCTAATCACTTTGGTCGCTTAAGGGGCATTCACTTGCTGACAATATGAGAATGTGTTCATGGGGCCCTGAGTCCTTACTCTACCCACTCCCCTTAACTGGAGACCCAAACACCAGGGTCGTGTCTAGTTACAAGTCACCCCTGCAGTAGAGACCTCATTGGTCCACATCCTCCCAATGTGTCTGTTAGAAAGAAATGTGATCTCACCCAAGGATGTGAGAAGTGGCACTGAAGACTTTTCACTTTTCCTTCAAACTTGGGAGTTAAGAGTTCTAGGTCAAGTGCAATTAAGACCTTCACACAGGCAGCCTGTGCTGAATTGCTCTAAGCCTTGGGTTCTAACCTGTGGAAGGTGAGACTCACTGGACTGTCTCCTGCTGGAATGAGATATTGTAATCCTTGTAAGCTCTGAGTATTCATTCATGACACATGCCCCTGGGTTTATCATGAGGGTATGTCCTATTAAGTCATCCCTCATAAATCAAAAACACTGTAAACTAAAAAAGCATTTAAGATACTCAGCCTTCTGAAATGCCGGTTAGCCTAGCCTAGCTTGAATATTTTCAAAATGCTTATATTTACCTACAGCTGGGCAAAACTATCTAGCTGGGGAAAGTAAGTATCAATTCAACATTTGAAATGCAGCTTCTTATATGAAATGGTTATCACCTTCTCCCCATAAGGAAGTCAAAAAGTCTGGCACTTTTCAGGTCTGTCCACCAACCTGTAGGGAGAGGATTCTAGAATCCCAAGAGAGGCCTGGGATTTCCCCTACCCCACCCTCCACAGCCCCAAAGATCAGACACAAAGTTTCTAGCCTATCACCTAGAAATGACTCCAAACTCATCTGTGAACTCAGGAAAAAATACTGCACTTCCTTACCTGCACGATAACCAAGTGGATCACAAACTCCCTAAACTCTGTCCCCTACTCCCCCAAACCACCATGATTCCAAAGCAATGTCTAAGATCCCACAGGCTCTTGCAATGCCATGTTCTAAGCCTAGCTGGTTCCTTTTAAGCTATGGATACATAAAAGAAGTCCCGGATCTTTTTCACATGAAAAAGATGAGCTACTTCCAAAGCATTACTTGAAACGTGCGTGTCCTTAAGAGAATAGTCTATACTTTTCTTCTTGAAGGTTCCATGCAGTGTTCTGCCTGTTGACATTGTTCTGAATTGCCACTGCATCACCAACAGAACCTGTTTCTCTCATTTCTCTGTCACAGGAAGAGGGAGAGTTCAAAGCAAAACTACATGCTTTTCACATCCAATTTCTTCTTACGACCAAATCACAAGAGAGGAGGGATTTTTTTGTTTTCTATCACAGCTAAGAACCAAGGATCAAAGGCTCTAGAGGGCAGTGACAGCGAAGGGAGCCAAATGAACCGAGTTTCCCCATTCATTGTGTGGCCTCGGCCACACTTAAATTTCCCTTGGTCTCGGTTTCCTCACCTGAGGAAATAAAAGATAACAATAATGCTCACTCCATCACATTCAACACAGTAATTTTTTCCTCTCTTCACAGCTTTGCATGCTTTTACTTCCTTCCTCCTTGGGAAAGAGTTACCACTGCCACTTTTTACAGACAAGGAAACTGAGGCCTGGAAAGATTAAGTAGCTTATCCTGAAGCAATGCAATAGATCAGTGATGGAGCAGAGTTCAGGATCTCACTCCCTCCTGCTGTCACCTCTGACCTTGTGCTTACAACAAAGCCTAGCACAGCATGGCACAGCGGGCAGTCATTCTGTATATAGCCTTGGGAAACTTCATGTGTGACTGCCTCATTTTCCACATTTATAGCATGGAGTTAATAACAGTACCTTTAGGTCTAGTGTGATTAGTAAGGATAAAATTGCTTGCATCAGGGCCTAGTATCATCACAAAATATACATAATATCATATATAATATAATCTCACAAAAGCAGGCATGAGGCAATTCACTCAAGCAAGGCTAATCCTGAGGCAGGAGGGGGCATGGCATCTGGTCTACACCAGACTGTGGAAGCAACAGCAGCCAGTTTCTATAAGTAGTATAGGATGGGCTCTTCCACTCTGTAGACAATTTCCTAGCCCCCTCTCAACACACACACACACACACACACACACACACACACACACACACACACACACACACACACACACACCATACACATACCCCTCAGGGCTTTTCATTCAAGTAAAATAAACTTGAAAATCATTCAATCATTCCCTACCCACATGGTCCCAGACAAGCCAGTGGGCTCATAGAAAAACTATCTCAACAGGAAATCTGTGAAGTTCAATAGAAAGAAAGGGAAAAAAAACTCCACATAGAAAATGACTTACAAGTTCAAAAGTACAATGCGACTGCTCCTTTCTCCACCACACACACAAAAGCAGCCCCCCAAGGAAAGGCTATAACACAAGCCATTCCACAGAGGATCTGGCTTGGTGAGGGAACTGAAATAAATACTTGAAAACTAGTATTTGTCACTCATCATGGTCATCTAACTGAAATCTGAGTTGAATGACTAATGATCCAATCTGGTTCAAGCTACCATTTCCACACCATTTTCCTCTCTGCAGTAACCAATGGGCATCATAGACTAACCCTAGTCTGCCCCCTGACTGGTTTTCTGGTTGCCCCATTTCTAGTTTTGAGTATGGTCTGGATTAGGGGCTCCCTGGGCAGCAGTCCCTGCTCACAGGATGGTTTGTGGAGGCTGGGCAGCTCAAGCTGCAGAGAGGACCTCAGCAAGAATGACCCCGCCCCGCACCCACCATGACAAGGAAGGGACATGAATGTGTTGCCCAGGTTGCTACCTCCAATGGCTACCAGCCAAGAAAACAGAGTCTTCAGAAGACCTTCAGTAGAACTGGGCTCAAGAAACACTTCCTCCCAGGGTCATCCATATAATCACCCCAGCAGTGCATTCTGTGCCAGCCATGCCTTTGAGAAGTTTCTCCAGCTGGTGGAGAAACACAACATTACAGCAAAGCTTGCTCACATCCGTTATTAGCCTTGTTCTCCGAAATGCTATATGTTATCTTGAGCCTGTTTGTTTTTATCTGTCAGAATGGTTTATTGTTAAGGAAATACGGTGTCAGCTGTCTCTTCCCTGCCATCAAAGTTGCTGCATTAAAGTTAATAGTGTTTGACTTGCAGAGATCTCTTACGAGTTAACCCTGCAGGCTGTTATTTTTCCGGCAGTAAAGGCACCAAACGGATGCAATCACTACATTAATCTTTTGAAAAGAAGAGAAGGAAAATGACTGCAGGACTGTCTAGTAGGTGCTCAATAAATGCACTTTAGCTTCAAGAAGTTAACTGTCCATTTGGAAACAGGCACTGAGCTAAGTGACTTGGGTCCTGACCCTGACACTCAAGGTTCTGTAGCCTGTGGCTTGTCACTTCCCACACCGAGTTTCACTTTGCTTATCTCAGAAATAAGGGGGATGGATCAGGAGGAAGCTTATTGTCCAAAGGTAAGCTTACAGTGAAGCCTGGAATATAACAGCAAACTTGCTTCTGGCTAAATCCAGTGAGAAGCAGCCCTATCTTTTCTATATCTCTTTCCATCTCCAAACTACTTGATCCCCATTCTTATTTTTTTCCCAGAGGTACTGAGCAACCTCAGTAGTCTGTCACACTTCCCCAATCCCTACCCCCACCTCCTCTCCCCGCCTCATCCTCACCCCTACCTAGAATGGCATTTATAGCCTAAAAGAATTGTGTCAAAGGTTTCTTCTGCTCAGTCTAGATTCCATACTAAGTAAGCTGGAGTCAAACCACAGGCGGACAGTTTGAAATCAGCACAGTAACTTCATGGAAGAGTCTGTACTTACATTCAAACATGAATGTTAGGGCTTTCTTCCTTTTCCATTTATTTTGTCCTCTTATCACTGGTTTCAATTACATACTACCAAATATCCCCTCCCAAGTCTACCAGTGCATGCTGGGTAGTTTCCATCACCTGTGGGTCACCATCACGCATTGCTACTTTTAGTTTGGTGTACGTGAACCTCAGCTCAATCAAAGTCTCACCAACCTCTCTCCTGAAGACAAACCGCCGATGGTAGTGTGACTCTTGGGGCTATTTTCTCACCCAGTGGATCATATTCCTGAATGGGAGAACCAGCAAGGGCTCAAGCCAGCAGCCTAGCCCCCTAATGTGGTCCTGACATCCGGGCATCCTTATCACATCAGCTGAGCCATGCAAGCCCAAGGCTGCCTCTTTCTCTCTGCACCCCACCATTCCACTCCATTCACTTCTCTGCTCCTGGAGGCCAAAGGCCAAATCTGCAAGCCCACTGGCCTGGCAGATGTAGAGCCAACGGATCCAAAACCAGCTTTCTTTGTTAAAAAGCAAGAAGCAAGTTTCTCAACTATATAGTTTTTTTGGAATTACCTACCCCACCCCCCTTCTCGCCTACCTCTAAACACACAACCCCATTCCATCCCTTGGAGAAAGTAGAGAAAATCATGAACACTTTTGCCCTAGGAGACCCCAACTAAGAGGAGTCTCTCCTTCTCCTGCCTCCTTTGGGTAAAAGATCTGAAGGATGAATGAGAAGGCTGAGTTAAAAAATTGGTGGAGTAGGGCAATGGCGAAGAGAAGGAAAGGAGACTTTGTCACTGGCTTTCTTTAAGAGGGTGAGTTTACAACTAGGGTTTTAGTAGCCAAATCCAGTATCATAGGAAAAATTCCACCAAAGATCCTACACATATGTATACATCCATAGGATGCCTGTCAGAGTATATTTGTGTTTGTCCATGTGACACATACCTGAATGAATATTAGCACTGTGACCTGGGTAAACTCTAATGAATTCCAAATCATATGTTAAATTTCATTTTTTGGCTGGAAGCCAGTGGCTCATGCCTGTAATCCTAGCTACTCAGGGGCTGAGATCTGAGGATTACAGTTCAAAGCCAGCCTGGGCAGGAAACTCTGTGAGACTCTTATCTCCAATAAACCACTCAGAAAACTGGAAGTGGTGCTGTAGCCCAAGTGGTAGAGTGCTCACCTTGAACTGAAGAGCTAAAGGACAGTGCCCTGACCCAGAGTTCAAGCCCCACGACCAACCAAAAAAAAAATCATTTTGGTCCAAGTCTCTAACAGAGAAAATAAAACTAGAGAGCCAAGAGAACTATTCATTCATTCAGCACCAATCATGAAGCCTTTTTCACACAAGCTCTGGCATTTGAGCAGACAATGGAAACAAAACATGGTCTCTGGCTGACCATTATTAGCCCAAACCTCAGAAATTCAGTTGGTATACTGCTTTTGCATTCATTTTCAGGAAACATTCATACACTATAGTTTGTTAGGATTCTTACAATAGCATTCTGAGTTGGTTAAAGGACATGTAATCCCTGAGAAAACAAAAATATAGCAAAGTTAATTGACTAGTCCTCTCCTAGTTAAGTGCAGGGCAAGAATTACAATTTTGTTGATCTGACTTCCAGTGCCAGGCTCTTTGATCAAATTGTAGCATCCCAGAATTTTGAGGATCCTGTCAATTTCAAATATCCTGTGCCCTTATTTTTCAAAGCTTGTTCATGAGACCACCTAGGATAGTTTTTAGAATATAGTCATTTGTGCAAGAGTTCAAAAAACATAACTATTATGAACTGCTTATTATTTCAATGTGATTTGGAACCTGATGTAGCCTTAAACATTAAGATTATGCAGGAATCTCAATTTTTCAATCATTTGGTGGAGAAAATTATTTCCCTACCCACATTATTTAAGCTATTCTGAAAAAATACCCTGTTCTCTTCTATTAATCTCTTTCCTGTTTCAAACTCTTCCATCAGGATCTGAAAGGTCCCATATGCATACTTTCATCTCAGAAATGTGTTCTTTTTTGGCTCATTGGAATTTTTCAGAATATCTGGCACTGAAACATATTGGCTTTAATTAAAAGGCTATGATTTCTGTGAATTCCCATTAAGCCAGTGAAATAAATCTGTATTTTTTTAAAAAGACAGTTAACACATGATGACACAATTGTATTGAAAAATGGTTTGTGTTTTAAAAACTACTTAAGCGGATGAAAATAAGCTGCTTGTTATAAAAATCTGCTCAGATTGAATGAAATCATTCACTTCTAAATAGAGGAGTTGGCTCAGTACATATGTGCCCAATTAGCCATGAAAACTCAAGTAGACATGAACCATGCAATCCAACCATCCTCCTGTTGATGTTAAAATGTAGATATCATTCCTGTTAATAGGATTAACAGCAATGTAATTTAAACAGTTAAAAAGTAATAACGCACATAACTTTAATCTGATAGGGCCTGAAATGTGATACCAATGGCACATCAGTTTTGATTTATGATCCTGGCAAAGTTTGAATAACTTGAGCATATTAACTGGTGATCCACAAACTCAAGAACTACATTACATTATATAGGATGGACTTGACCTGTGATCCTCAGACCTCAGTCTCCCAAGTAGCTAGGAGTATAAGCATAAGCCACCAACACTTGGCTCCAAGAGACTCTTATCTCCAATTAACCAGGAAAAAAAATGAAGTAGAAGTGTGGCTCAAGTGGTAGTACCAGCCTGAGTAAAAATGCTGAACAAGAACAGCAGACCCTGAGTTCAAGCCCCAGTACTGGCACAATAGAAGTGCAGAGAAATTCACAGGTGATCAAGAAATAACTTCTCTCCACTTCAGTGGGCCTCAAAATACACAGTCATGTCCATATCAGCTAGGCAGAGCCAGAGATCGAGAAGAACTGATAAGCAGTTATCATTTATGACTAGCCTTCTTAGAGATAAATGCAAGTGTGCATGGCTGGGTTTTACTATAAAAACAACACCCTCTCCATTCTTGTGACAGAGTTGAGCCAACCAAGAAGACTCTGGTGAGCTGCAGAACTGGTTTTGAGAAGTCACCCCTCTGGTACTTAATGATATCAAAGGCAGATTTTTGTTAGATGTTTTTGTGAACTACATTTTAAACTTGATTCTATTGGAAGACATTAAACCCCAATCATCTCAGTGAAGTCTATTATCTTTTTTTTTTTTTTTGAGACAGTCTCTTTCTATATAGTCCAGGCTGGCCTTGAGTTCAGCAATCCTCTTCCCTCCCAGCCTGCTACATGCTGAGATTGCAGGAGTGCACCATGATGCCCAACTCTATATTTTTCAATGGCCACAAAACAGCATGCTACAATTTCCTTAATCATGCAGTGGCACGTATCCCTCTGCTTGAGAGCTTATTGCATCTGATCCAAATCCCCTTTGCTCCACTTAAGCATAATTCCTCTGACTTTGTATTCATCAAGGGATTAAAGAAAACATATTAAAACACCACTGCTCAAATACCACATCATCACTACAGATTCAGAGTATAGCTGAGATTACTATGCTCCACCACAGCACCTAATCTCTAGCAAAATGATCAGACATGGAAGCTGAGCAGCACAGTCTGTGTTCATAAAATGACGATGTTCTTGGAGGAGAGGGAAAAGGCTAGCATGCAATTGTTGGTGATCTGTTCAGCACAGGTAAAGAAAATCCACTAGGTGAGCAGACCTCAAACCAAAAACCACCAAATGTTACTGTGCTTTTATGAGAATAGTAAAACTGTAAAACTCCAGAAAGAGCTGTATCATTGTTAACTTTCTCACCAAATTGAGATTTATTCCTTCCTCCTCCTATTCATCTTCCCTTCTTCAGAGCTGCATAATCCCACCTGTAACATTACAGCAGCCTCTTCACTCATTTTTCCTTCCCAAGCCTCTCATCTGTTATACTGTAGAAGGGTTAATCTTCCAGTTCTGAGCAAATCACTGCCTATCAAAAAGTTTGAATCGCTCATACCCATTCTTGAGCCTAGTGTAACTTTAAATGATATGTCCCACAGCATTCCAATGGTCTGTAAGACCTAATCTTTTCCAAACTAATTCTCATACTTTTTTTCTGTGAAACTTTTTTTTTAATTGTGAAAATACCATACAGAGGGGTTACAATTACATAGGCAAGATAATGAGTACATTTCTTATCAAGCATTGTTGCCTCCTCCTTTGTTTCCCCTTCCCATCCCTTCCCATCTCCCACCCACCTCCCCCCCACCATACTTGTTCTTACATCCCCTGCTCTCCCTCCCTTCTGTACTATTATCCCCATCTTCCGTCCCATCCCTTCAGGAGCCTTCCAGGCCCAAATCCTATCCATATTTAAAGCCCTAGCTAAGAGATATTTCATATTTTGTATAAAAACTTCACAGAACAGTTGTTCTGTGTTCTGTCCATAAGCACTGAGTAAATGTCTGTTTTTATTTTTGTTCCTGCTATGTCAGAAAGTCCTTGATTTTCAGGACAATATTCCTGGCCTGGGGAGATTCTAACTGTATCTCTCTTACAATGCTAAATTGCATTTTATTTTATTTCATAGTTATTTAGTGATGTTTCATTTCACCTTATAAACTATGGGCTTGTCAAAAGTATCTTATTTCTTTCGCCTTTATGCTCTCCATGTAATACTACGAAGTCTACTTACCCAATTAAACAAGAAAATGTTAAATGCTGCATCAAGCCACTAGAGTGCACAGTTGAGCTATTCTTAGTGGACTTATCCTAAGGTAAAGGTTTGAGAACTGAGACTTTAGTCCCTTAAAAGTGTACTTGTCAAGACCCACCACTGACAAATAAATAAATGTGTATTTGTAAATCTGTTTACATACACATTATGTATAACTACAAATGCACACTTGTTGACCTAGAAATATGGTGGTAGTATAGTGAATTTTTAAAGTAACAAAATAGAATGTGTATGATCCAGTTTTAATAAAATACTTATTTTAAAATTTTCACAGAAAGTCTGGAAAACTATTTGCAAAAATATCAGAAGCTATTACTTCCTGGAGAGTGGGATGTAGTATGGATATTTCCTTCTGATTTTCATCTTTATGAAATATATACATATATATATCCAATTTAATTTTAAGATCAGAAAAATAGGGCTATTTACTTTAGAAATTCACAAATTGATCTATTTGAAAGTAAACACAACATTTAGAATATATTATCTCTCTCTCTGTCTCTGGACCAGGGGCTTGTGCTCAGGGCCAAGATGATGTCCCTGAGCTCTTTTTTCTTTTTGTTTTTCTTTTTTTTTCTTTTTTTTTCTTTTTTTTCTTTTTTTTTCTTTTTTTTTTTTTGCTTAAGGATAGTATTCTATGACTTCAGCCATAGCTCCACTACTAGATTTTTGGTGGTTAATTGGAGATAAGCATCTCATGGACTTTCCTACCCAGGCTGGCTTTGAATTGTGATCCTCAGATCTCAGCCTCCTGAGTAGCTAGGATTCCAAGCATGAGCCACTAGCTCATGGGATCTTTTATGATAGATGAAAGCAGAGATTGCCAAACTTTTTGGACACATACTATCTATAGTATTCCCATAATTTTTATGATAGTCTTGAATAAAAAGAAATATGTTCTAATTCCATTTGTTAAGACATGATTTAAAAAAAAAAACTTAAGTATTTGTGTTCTAACAACCTAATACCCACGTGAAAAGTAAGTGCATAGGAATTTTCACAGATAATATTGTAATTCCATTCTTGAGTAGTCACAGTTCACTTAGAGATCATGGAGGGACCCTGTTTCACCCAGCCATTTAACCATGAGGAGGCCCCGTGGACACTGCCACCCCTCACTTCCTGTCCCACATTCCTTTCTCCTTTCTTTTTCTCTTTCTTTCTTTCTTTCTCTCTTTCTTTCTTTCTTTCTTTCTTTCTTTCTTTCTTTCTTTCTTTCTTTCTTTCTTTCTTTCTTTCTTCCTTTCTCTTTTTATCAATCATGGGCTTGAACTCAAGGCCTGAGCACTGTCCCAAAGCTTTTCTGCTCCACTTCCTGTTTTCTGTAGTTAATTTCTGGTGGTTAATTCAGATCTCAGCCTCCTGAGTAAATATGGTTACAGGAGTGAGCCACCAGTGGCTGGCTCCACATTCGTTTTCATGAGATGCTTAGTTTTATCATGGTAACACTGGAAACCCCAGCCTCACAGAGATGATATCACCCAGAGGAGCATAGCACAAGTTCTTGTTGAAGCTGAACAATCTCAAGCAAGCATTCATGGGTAAGCCCCACAGAGACACAGAGTAGAGTTGTACCTTTCTCCAAAATTTCAGAATATCTCCCAGCACCTCAGCATTCACTGCAGCACCTGGGGTATCAAGGTATAATTTGGGAACCAATGAACTCAAATGAGAAAGCTAACTCTATGAGAGACTCCAAAGGGAGAAATAAGAATGATCAACTACCTACTTCCCAACTAGCCTTTAAATTATCCCACATCTAACAGAGCAGTCAGAATCTTTTTTTAAAATGAAATTGTTTTGAAGAAGGAGAGGATAGAGTAGGGAGGTGGGCTGAGAGACGGTGTCTATCTGCCTCTATTTCATCTTTCCTAATCTGTTCTTCTCTCCAGCTTAAAACTAAGAACTAAATCTGGCACTGGTAGCTCATGCCTGTAATCCTAGCTGAGGCTGAGGTTGAGATCTGAGGAGTGCAGTTCAAAGCTAGCCTGGGCAGGAAAGTCCATGAGACTCTGAAACTCCAATAAGCTACCACTAAAAAGCCAGAAGTGGAGCTGTGGCCCAAATAGTAGAGAGCTAGCCTTGAGCCAAAAAGCTCAGGGACAAGCCAGGCACCGGTGGCTCACACCTGTAATCCTAGCTACTCAGGAGGCTGAGATCTGAGGATTGTGGTTCAAAGACAGCCTGGGCAGGAAAAGCTGTGAAACTTTTATCTCCAATAAACCACCAGAAAACCAGAAGTGGCACTGTGGCTCAAGTGGTAGAGCACTCTAGCCTTAAGCTGAAGAGCTCAGGGACAGTGCTCAGGCTCAGAGCGCTCTCTCTCTCTCTCTCTCTCTCTCTCTCTCTCTCTCTCTCTCTCTCTCTCTCTCTCTCTCTCTCTCTCTCTCTCTCTCTCCTCCTTTATCCCCCCCCTACACACACACAATTAAGAACCAACAGCAGCCCCACAGTTACATGTTCCTGTTAAACAGCAGATTCCTCCTATCTGGTACCCAAGACTGGATTTCTAACCAGCCTCCCAATTTTCAACCTTTGGACTCAAATGCCTGCACCTCTCCCAACACCTAGGAAGCTCACAAGACCTCAACATTGTACTGCTTACCCCTAACATAGCCTCTTCCCCTTCCAGAATTAAATGGAATTTTTCCTACCAGGTATCCTGAATTAACCTTTCCCATAAGCCTGTCAATCATGTATTTGACCACTGCTATGTACAAATCCACTTTAATTCATCGAGATTAAAGAGCTCTGTTATTCCTCTGAATTCTGCTGGTTCTAATTTCACCATTGAATGTGAAATTAACCTAACGAGATTTGTGATTTTCTATTATCAACTCAAATATAACTGAAACAAATCCAAGAGGAACCGCCACCTGTGCAGAAGGCAGCTCCAAGAAGGGGGGTTACTTAAATAACTTAGGATCAGAGAGGTAGGAGCAATCCAAATGGACATTTGAATAAACAAAATGTGGTAAATCGATAATATGATTCAGCCTTAAAAAGTAAGGAAACTCCCATGTGACTTCATTATGAAGACACTCTGCTAAATGAAACTAGCCAGGCACATACATAGTTGTGTGGCTTCACTTTCCTGAGATACCTAGAGTAGTTTAATTCATTCAGAAAGATGGAATAGGTTAAAGGGGAGAAGTCACAGGGAGTTCATGTTTAATGGCTCTGGGACGTTTTGCAAGGTGAAGGAGTCCTGGAGATGGACAGAAATGATGGCAGCACTTCCTGACAACAAATACCTAGAAAATGGCTGAAATGGTCAATTTTACATTAGATGCATTTTTATTTAATTTATAAGATCACTAGGATGTCTATCTGGTAAGGGAGATGCTGATTTAACTGGAATGACATCTGTCCAGGTCATAAGGAGAGTTCACTCATATTCAGCAGTGAATGTAAGTGGATGATCTGGTGTTAAGTAACATGCCTGCTGTTTCAAAACAGAAGGACCCTATTGTACAGGAAAATGTCTAAATGTTACTGCAGTAACAAAGCACCAAAAAGAGAAACAGCCTTGGCCTCCTCCAAGCCTTTGAAGGATTCCAGTATCCTTAAGAAAAAAATGTGTCAATAGTATCCCTAATCCTTCCCATACACATGTGAATTCTCACTCATCTTCCTTTCAGGGTTGACTCGGGTTGACACTGGGCTATAAACCCAATGCATAGGGAACTGAGGCTTAGAACTGGAAGAAATGGGCAGCTGGGAATGGAGCCAGATCCCAGAACCCAGTGTTCCGGGCAGGTTCTTGCTGTGGGATGCTTCCTGGCTACAGTACTGCAGTGATGCTCCAAAAGATGACATCCTGCTAATGCAAAATGCATGGCTTTCTGCATAATGTAGGTCTGGTCAGGGGGTACATTTCTCAACTGTACCCTGAGAAATGTCTAGGGAGGAGAGAAGAGGATCTTCATGGTCATCCTGGGAAATGTTAGATTGATATATCATATCATATTCTATTCTATAACACATCATATTCTATTATATAGAGTTACCACATTTGATATAAATATATTTGTTGTAACAACTCAGAAAAATCTTAAGGTATAGAAATTGTCTTTTACAATTTTATTTTGGGTGCCTAGATCCTTCTTCTAAACATCCCTTAAGTGGCACCCAATCTTGAAATGTTAAAGTCTTTTTCTGATGTCAGCATACTTCAGCTGGCCTTCCAAAGGTCACACCTGCAATCCTAGCTACTCAGGAGGCTGCAATCTGAGGATCATGGTTCAAAGCCAACCCAGGCAGAAAAGTCTATGAGACTCTTATATCCAATAAGCCAGTAAAAGCCAGAAGTAGAGCTGTGGCTCAAGTAGGAGAGTGCCAGCTTTGAATGAAACAAATAAATAAAAATAAATAAAAATTAAATTAAAAAAAAACAAGCAAGAGTTCCAGGCCCTGTGTTCAAGCCAAAATGTTGGCATAAAAACAAAAACAAACACTCCATCAGTTGTCAGACAATACATCTGGTTTCAGATTAACTTTCCTACCCACCTCCTTTTCCCTGGTCTCCTCTCTGCCTTAGCCCTGCAGGCTCTTCCAACCACCTCTCCATTGGCTCCATCTCTCGGCTGTCTTCCTTCTGATATCTCTGAACTACTGATAGAGGAATGCAGTTCGAGCAAGTGCTGGCCTGCCATGACTAAACCCACTGGGTAAGGAAAGCCAGACCTTCATCTGCCTGGAAAGATCTTTGTAGTTCTTTCAATGCCTCCTCTACCCCACCCAATCCCCCATCTCCCCCCTCTCAGCATATGGAACCTACACTCTGGTCAATGCTCCTACTTTCCCCCAAACAGACCTCAAGGCTTCTGATCACCACTTACCTGGCATCCCAGGTTCAAACTCTTACCTTTCCCTTTCCCTTTTACCCAGCTTAAAATTACACCCCCAAATGTAGAATCCTCAAGAAGCCATGGATCTTTTATAAGAATTCCTTTAAAAAAATTCCAATTGAAGGAATGGCAAGGTGCTTCATATGAGCAGCTTTGATTAGTATCATGAGTCGCGAGTCCATTTTGTGCTGTTATCTCACAAAAGGATGACAACATCTTAAATGTCAAATGAGATGCCACTCAACTTTTCCATATTTTATTCTTAATTTATGTTAGCTCAAACACTATTACTACCTATGTGCCAGGTTCTGTTCTGAACTCTCTAAAACTAGATGACTTCTAAACTCCATGAAACCCCTCTGGAGTAGCCAGCTTAACATCTTCA
This sequence comes from Dipodomys merriami, assembly GCF_024711535.1. Classification (NCBI taxonomy): domain Eukaryota; kingdom Metazoa; phylum Chordata; class Mammalia; order Rodentia; family Heteromyidae; genus Dipodomys; species Dipodomys merriami. Next base: position 18,424,873 of record NW_027203493.1, on the reverse strand, counting down.
TATTTACAGATGAAGAATACCAGGCCTATGGCCTAGCTTGCCAGCAGAGTGGGCAAAAGGGGAACCCAAGCATTTTTCTCTCTGGGTCTAAATTCATCAAACCAAATATTGCTGAGGAGCACCTGACATGACCACACTTTAAACCCAGTTAGAAAGGCACTCTCCGATTTCCTACTCAAATGAGCATTTATTAAACAGCCATCAGGTGCCAGTGAATGGTCAGGGCCCTTGAAACACAAGAAAAAGTCTTTTTCCTAGCTGTGAATTTGCAGTTTCCAGAACATCTGGTTTCCTCCCATAGCCCTTGGTCATACAGACCTGTCAGACACAAGGAACCCTATGCAACCTGGAGAAAAGGCAAACAGGACCAGATACCATATCGGTGCTACAGAGGTTCTCAACAATCACCCATCTTCAAGGGAAAATGGGAAATTTTCTCCTTTCACCCCTAGTCTTTTCCCCACCAGAGGACATGGCTTCTCAGCACCAGGCAGGAATCCACAGGAATCCATTGCCTCTGCCAGAGAGCTAGTAGGCCAGACAACAGCCTCGTGGTCCCGCCTACAAGGAAAGGCCCAGACTTTAGCAGCATGTCATTCCCCTAATTATTCCCTGAGCCTGGAGTCCAACATAAACAGAGCATCTTTCACAAGCAGCTCCCACCATGCACCTCACACAAGCAGCCAAGGACTGGGAGGTGCTAAAGGGCAGAGGGCTTGTATGGCCAGCCAGACCCAGGCCTCTGGGGAGTGTCTCAGTTGCTCTTTGGTCCAAAAAATTCAAATCCAACAGAAACTGCCTGAGGTCCCTGCTTTTTCCAGGTCCTAATTCCTAGGAACCCTATCTGAGGGGCCCTAAGGAAGGCCAGCAACTCAGAGCAACCACTCCCAAAGTACCTAGAGAAAACAGAAGGGATGAAGGGCAGGGGACTAAAGATGTTTCCTCCAGGGTCACATTTGATCCAGTGTTGATGTATACACCCTTTTTGCTGAGTACTAAATGCCAGAGCAAGCTGGGTGCCAGTGGCTCCTGATTGTAATCCTAACTAGAAGCTGACATCTAAGGATAGTAGTTCAAAGCCTACCCAGACAGGAGTCTCCAATTAAGCACTAAAAGCCAAAAGTAGAGTTATGGCTTAAGTGGTCGAGTACCAGCCTTGAGCAGAAAAAACTAAGAGACAGCACCAAGGCCCTGAGTTCAAGCCCCAGTACTAGTACTAAATAAACAACTAAACAAATATAACTAAAGCAGACAACTAGCGAGACTGGAGTTAGGGGAGGATCTTAGTCTGTAACACAAGAGCAAGCAAAACAATCACTCTCTGGAAACTTCTATTTTTTTAAGGGGCTATGCCATATCCAAACCAAGAGACCATTTCACATGATGGTTAGTGTTCTGAATAAAATAAAATGCAGTCATATTATGGGGTGGTCAAGGAAATGAGTATTTGAGATGAGATCTGTATAAGGAGCTGGTGATACAAAAGCAAGGGAAAAGCATTGCGGACAGAGGAAACAGAAGGGCAGGCCCAGAAGGCTTCTAGGCAAATGTTGGTAAAGCATTTAAGAAAAGTTTTAGGAAATTTTATGTGTTCTCAACACTTAGATTCTGGGTAGCATATCAATTATCTCCTTCTTAAGAGTCTCAAGATCAAGGCCAGTGGCTCATACCTGTAATCCTACCTATTCATGAGTCTGAGATGTGAGGATCATTGTTCAAAGCCAGCCCAGGAAGGAAAGTCTGTAAGACTATCTTTAATTCATCACCAAAAAGCCAGAAGTGGAGCTGTGGCTCAAATGACAGAGGTCTAGCCTTAAATGAAAAAACTAAGGGACAGGACTCAGTCCCTGTGTTCAAGCCCTAGTACTAGCGCACACACACACACACACACACACACACACACACACACACACACACACACACACACACAAACACACACAAAGCCTAAAGATCAAAGTGCTAAGTTGGAAAGAAATTTTCCCTCAGCTTTTAACAAAGATGGATGAAATAGAAATGTGTGTGAATATATGTGGTACTTATATTTATATGTCTGGCAAGGGTCTGTTTAAAAGCCTTTCATGTCTGTTTTCCTTTTAAACTTTTATAATATAGGTTGAAAGCCTGATACAATCTTTCCCCTTCATTCATGAATGGGAAGATCTTTTCCTTAAAACTAATGAAGACTTCCCTTCTGTGGGGCTGTAATGTCCCTCCCTTATTCCGGAATTTGCAACAAGGTGAACTTCTAATTGCAACAATGTAAAAATACTGTGCACATGGTTTTAAGGAGGTGGGAGTACCAGGATGGGGTGATAGTTGTTTTTGCTATATTCCTTTTGTGTGTGTGATTAAGATTGGGGGTGGGGGGAAGAATACATTGTGCACAACTGTGCATTCTCCTCGTCTTCCATGTTAATAAATGCGTTTTTAACTGCCCTTTCCCATCCATTGCTAACCTCACCAACTTCCTCTCCAGGCCACAAGTAAAGTTGAAAAGTGCAGGAGGGATTTCCAGCTCTTTGGAACAGACTGGGCGTCTGCGCATACACCGGCCATGTGCACCCTTCTTTCTCTCCGTGGACAGAATTTCTTGGGGATCCTTCAGGCCCCCTGCCTATATCTGCCTGCATATCTCCCTAGGTCCTTTTTAAAACCAGGTGCATGGGAGGCAGCCATTGGGAGACAGAAAAGCCTTTACCCTTGGCCCAAAGCTCTCCTTCTCGGGAGTGTTTCCTAGAGGAGATCAGAAAGCAGGGTAAAGTCGGGCAGGCATACCAGGGCTGGAGAGAGGCCCTCCAGGGACAAGGGACACTGTCCCTAGATACTTGATAGGTCGGCAGGCTAAATGCCAAATTCTGTACCCCCAGAAGCGTAAGGGACCCAGCAGGAGTTCCCAAGACTTGTCCACACCAAGTTCAGAATGTCCGCAGTGCTTACCCTGCCGGTCCTGCGGTCTTTTGCAGCTCCAGGGACAGGGGCCCGGGACGCGACCGGATACCACGGTGTCAGATAGCCAATGACGTAGCTGCCCAGAGCTGCCTAGTGCCCTTTGTGCCCATTGGGAACCCCGCCTGCCTCAGGCTGAGAAATCCAGAGCTCAGGGCTTTCCTGGTCTGTGACCTTTGATCTCAAAGACTAGGGCCCCAGCTGCAGCCTGACAGGGCAGAAATGGGAGCATGCTGGGTTCCTCTCTGCAGCCAAGACAAGAAGCCTCTCTCCTGGAGAGTTCAGGTGGAGCCCATAGAAGGAAACTCCGAGAGTTTCCTTCTATGGGCTCCACCTGAACTCTCCAGGTTTAGAGCATGTGCAGTGTGTTTCGGCAATTATTTGAGCATTTCTTTAATTGCACTGCAAAAATCAGAGAACTGGGCCTTAGGAGTGTTGCTGAGAAAATGGCCTTAAAAGTGGCACCTTAAAAGCCAGGCACCAGTGGCTCGTGCCTAGACTCCTAGATACTCAAGAGGTGTGAGGATAGTAGTTCTAACCTGGCCCTGGCAGGAAAGTTCAATTAACCACTGAAAAGCTGCAAGTGGAGCTGTGGCTCAAGTAGTAGAGCTTAGCTAAGTCTCAAACACAAAAACTCAGGAACAGTGCCCAGGCTATTCAAGCCAGATTTGGGGGTGGGGGGGACAGAGGCATTGTTAGATACACCATGTCAGGTATCAGGGCACATAAAGGAATAAGGATCCCATAAAAACATGCTTCCAGAGGTTAAATGGCCATTTTCTGTTGCTTGGACCTAAGAGCAAAACTAGCCTGTCTTTTGTTTTCCCAAACTGAGTGAGTGAGTGCTAGTACTGGTGTTTGAACTCCCACCGCTCATTCTCACTCACAGCTGGTACTCTATGGCTTGAGCCTCACCTTGACTTCTGACTTTATGCTGGCTAATTGGAGATAAGAATCTTAAGAAATTTTGGTCCAGGGTGTTTTGGATCCTCAGATCTCAGAATCTTGAGTAGCACGAGTTATGGGCATTAACCATGGAGCCAGACTATTTGTTTTAAAAGGCTGTCCCCAGCCTTTATTCTAGCCTTTCAGTCTGACATCCCTTGCTTTCTGAACAGATTACTTGAATTTTAGGTTACTCCAAGCAGAATAAGTTATAGAGCACATCTCTCACTGGGACAAGAGTTAAGCATTGCTAGAGCATTGTTCAATACTATTAGACCACTGTTACAATTAATGATGTCTTTATTGTTTTCATGTTTATTTTTCCTTTAAGCTAAAATGGCTAACTTGACTCTTTAATTGACTGCTATTAGACACTTTCCTGGTACCCTCCTTACCTTGAGCTAAAGGACTATCACCTAAACAGCCAGCTACTGGTAGCCCAGGAGAAAACCTGTGATTGCTATAAATACAGTCCTTCACTTGAATGAAGGACTACCATGGTTGTTTCAAGCTTTGTCTCCCATTTGTATGAAGGTCTGTGCCATAATTTGTACAAGTCCCCTTTTCTGACTATATAAATAGGCTATTCTCATTTTTTGAGATAATTAGGAGACACACTCCTATGTTAGCCCCCTAGGTGTTACAACATTAAGTCTAATAAAAGGCTTATCTCTAGTAGTCTTTTTCCCTACTTTTGATCGTTAGCTTAATAGAACCAGCAAAACTGGTAACCATGATGATAGGATGTTGGCAGTGAGTGGGATAACAGCAGCAGTTACCAATTCAGCAGCCAAAATGGCCCAGGCAGCTAAAGAGGTCCAGAGATTGCTGGGGAAGAAATGGCAGAGAACAGAGGTGATGAAGACAAGGGTTATGCAGAGCTGAGGATCAGAAACCGCAGGCCCTGGTCACAGAAAGTTCCACAGAGCTTTTAAATCTTAAGGGCCAAGTTCTCAGATACTCTAGACTCAAGAGCTTTAACTGTCTAGAGCTATCACCTGTCATTGTCAGGAGCTGAGGATCCAGGCACTCTAGGTCCAAAAGCAGAAAACACAGTTTGCTAATGCCACTCACTGCTGCTGGAAGCGGAGGACTGCTAGTAGAGTAAGCCCTACGGGAGGTGCTCCCCACTCTGGTCTGGGTGGAAATGGCTGTAAGGCCATCTAGAGTTCTCTGAAGCTCCTGGGAAAGTTAGGAACAAGCTGTTAGAAACAATCATGGTTAAGAGAGTGCCTTCAGAGGCCAGAGTGATGCCCTGGCAGCAAACAGCTGTGGTTGCAGTATAGCTTCCTCAAGGTATCTATGGAATGTTCAAATTAGGCATCCATGAAGGTTTAGTGGCTGCTTGGCTGATAGTCCTTCAGCTGAAGGCAGCTGGGACACAAGGGAAGGCTCTAGCTATCATCTGAGTGCCTAAAGCCCTAAGTTTCTGGGGCAATAGGGCCCTTGATGTTAGGGCTTTGGAGGTAGAGCCTCTGGGTCTACCAGTGCAGCCCCAAGGTCTTGCTAGCACTGAAAAAGCTTCTCCTCACATACTCAGAAGTCCTATATAGCTAGTGTGAAAGGACACTCACCCAACTGATTGGTAACACAGGAAAGGTTAGAGAGCCCTAACATCCCAAATATTTACCTGACAGGTCTCTGCTTCATTAAAGCCATTCCCTGGGAGCTCACAGAGCTCATCTTCTGGGATTAGTGCCCTGTTTGATTATTAAAACTTTTCTCAAACCCAATGACAAGTTACAAGGCAATTCCAGGCCAATTCCAACCTTGGCCATTTCTGATAAAACATTGTCCAAGCCATTTTTTTTGTCCTGAACTATGGACCACCTACAGCATCAGATTTTCTGGGAGTTCATGGTATAGGTCCAGGATTTGACATCTGTACTCTAGATGTTAGACTATAAGAATTGAGGCTCAGAAATCTGCTTTTTACCAAGCTTATCTTGTGAGATTTGTACTCACTATAGTATGAAAATTATTGGACTTGGCTCTTTTTCTTCTTTTCCTTTTTTTTTTAAACTTTGCAGACCTGGTGCTTGCATTTCCATCTGGAGTCTTCCCTTAGAACTCTCAGCAATATAAGACATTCTTTTACAAACATATAATGCAAAGTTTAGCCTCCAGACAAATGTTCCTTATTTCATAGAGTCATGAATTTTTTTTAAGATGAAGCTGTGTGAACATTGCTTCCCACTGTATAGTACTCAGAGCATATCCTGATGGTAAGTAGGTGGATTATGTGATATGCTTTCTGCTAAGCTTGGGCTGTTTGTCATTCTGAGCCAGACATCCTGAGCCATGTGGATTTTTCTTCTACTGCTTCCAGCACAGCTTTCCTTAGGTAAGATGCAAGTTGAATCTGTGATCATGGTGGCTTCCAAACTGAATTCTACAACAAAGGAATCTGTGAAGCCAGGCACTGGTGGTTCATGCCTATAATCCTAGCTACTCAGGAGGCTGAGCTCTGAGGATTACAGTTCAAAGCCAGCCTGGGCAGGAAAGTCTATGAGACCTGCATCTCCAATTAACCACCAAAAAGTTGGAAGTAGAGGTGTGGCTCAAGTGGTAAAGCACTATCCTTGAGGGAGAAAACTAAAGGACAGAATCCAGGCCAGAGTTCATTCCCAAAAGTGTACTTGCAAAACTCTTATGAAAATTGCATGGAATTAATAAACTTCACAAATAGTATTGTTAGAAGTGGAACTGAACTGAATTTGAGGAGATGGTGTAAATAGTTTTTGCAAAGAGATTTTCAATGCTCTGTTGCTTATAATATAAAACATTTGTTAAGAAACCAAAATTGACATGCTATATAAATGGCTACATAAATTGTGGTATACCTGTATGAAGGCATACAAAAAACTATTATATTTTCAGAGAATATTTACATGGGATTATATATTTGATGGGAAATGTGAGTAAGTGATTACCGTCTTTATTTTATTTTTGTGGCGGTCCTGGGCTTGAATTCAGAGTCTGGGTACTGTTCCTGAACTTTTATGGTCAAAGTTAGTGCTCTACCACTTGAGTCATAGCCTCACTTCTGGGTTTTTTTGGTGGTTAAGTGGAGCTAAGAGTCTCATATTTTCTGCCCAGACTGGCTTTGAACCACAATCCTCAAATGTCAGCCTCCTGTGTAGCTAGGGTTACATGTGTAAGCCATCTTTACCCTGCTTCCCTTTATGTTTTTGTTGTTTAAATCTAGTAGTAACTGACAGAGACCTAATAAAACAGAATCCTAAATGGGTACTAGTAGCATTGAAAACAGGTCCCATTTGCACAACAGAACTGGGGGACAGTAGAAAACAGAATTTCCAGTTGGAAGACTGTTGAACAAGAACTTAAATATCTCTTCTAAGGCTTTATGAAACAGATAGAAATGACCCACCTCTCCCTAAGACACTGGAAAGGAGTTAAGCATTGCTATTAAAGTCCTGCCACATACTTTAAATGCACTGTTACCAATACGCCTTTGTTGTAAGCATCCTTTTGAAAGTGCTAAGATGTTCCTTAAGGCAAGGTTCCTTAACTGACAGGCTCCTTTCCAGGACCCCTGGCTACTTTGACTGTCTCACTCTCAGTTATGCAGCTCCATTGCCCCCATACCAGCACCCAAAGCATGACTCCGGCTCCTGAAGACACTGCGCTGGCAAATAGCAGTCACTTGCTCCAGGCCAGAGGTGGACACTTCCTTCCCCTGGCTGCCCACCAGAAGACCTTTGGTTAACTTTGGAAAGCAGTATGGAGGTTCCTCAAAAGACTCCACATAGAGCTCCCCTATGACCCAGCAATCCCACTTTGGGGCAAGGTATTTACCCAAATGATCACAAACAAGACCATAATACTAAAACTACCAGCACAACTATGTTTATCACAGGATTATTTATCATAACTAAGATATGGAACCAACCCAGATGCCCCTCGGGTAGATGAATGGATCAAGAAAATGTATATATACAATGGAATTCTATGCCTCCATCAGAAAGAATGACATTGCCCCATTTGTTAGGAAATGGAAAGACTTAGAAAAAATTATACTAAGTCAAGTAAGCCAGGCCCAAAGAAATATAGGTCCCATGGTTTCCCTTATTTGCAATAACTAGTATATGTCTGAGACAAGCAGAAAAGGTCAGATAAGATGATGTTAGGCGAAATGAAGCCCAAGATAAGGATTCAAATGTTTTTTTTCTTTCTTGTGATTGTTTCCAACGTATTTATAAGAAGATTTCTTTGTTGCTTTGTATGTCCCTCCCCCACAGTATAACCCCTGCTTTCACTGTATTTGATGTTGATATAATTTGTGGAGGGGAAAGGAAAAAACAAACTGTTTGGATAGGGTTACAGGTGGACCCATTGCAACAATGAGATGTACAAGACGTTATATCAAAAAATGAACTCTACAACTTTAGTGGGGTGAGGGTTGGGGGTTTTGGGGTAGTGGTAGGGGGGTGTGGGGGTTGGAAGGGTGGAGAGGGGAAGAGATGGTATGGGGAAACAAAGGAGGAGGCAACAACGTTTGATAAGAAATGTACTCACTATCTTGCCCATATAATTGTAACCCCTCTGTATGGCATTTTCACAATAATAGAAAAAAAGAAGAAGAAAAATAAAAAAAATAAAAAAACAAAGGAGGAGGTAACAATGCTTGATAAGAAATGTACTCATTACCTTGCTCATGTAACTGTAACCCCTCTTTACAGTGTTTTTACAATAAAAAATATTAAAAAAAAAAAAAAGAAGATCTGTGGTTAGTGTTAGGGACTGTGCCATAAGTGCTGCAGATTCAATCCTTTATATATATATAAAAGGATCACAGCACTTGGTGCAGACAGCCTGGTGCTAACCAGACCCCTTCTGGCTATACAAGCAGGCTGCTTAGCTCATTTTGCAAATAGCCAAGAGAGGAGACACTCTACTGTGCTAGCCTTCTGAGGTTGTGACATTAGGCCACAATAAAGACTTCTCTCTACTGTTTTTGTCTACTTTTGACATTAGACTATCTGAGATAGTAACTTGAAGAAAACGAGAGAAGCAGTGGTGCAGGCAGCCACAGAGCCACCGTGAGGCTGGCATATGATCCCCAAGGTAGCAGGAGCTGAGTAGGAACAGCATCTGGTCAACAGCGGCAGAGCAGGCCAGAGGCAGCAGAGGTGGTCACAGCTGGGCACTGCTGCTGGAGGGTGAACTGTGGCAGGTACAGGATGGGTGAAAGTGAGAGCGATGGAAACGAGGGGAGAAGGGACCTTCCTGCTGCAGGGCCCAGCCAGAGATGCACAAGAGCTATGACATTTCTTGCCTCAGGACAGACTCACACCCCCCCAGGCCCAAATCCTAAAATTCTGCAGTAGCTGTCAAGAGCCAGGGGTGGATGACTGCTGTCCACTGTCATCTACTGCCACAGCTTTTAAACATCGTCAAGGGCCCAGAGTCACTGAAGAAGCTTCTCTTCCCTGACCCATGATTTCTATGGGTAGAGCAGAGGGTCTAGCCTGTTACTTTGCAAAAATTACAGCAAAGTAGCAATCCTCTACTCCCACAAAAACACACAGAAGCCTAAGTCGCTGGAGAAGTGACATGCATTAAACCCAAAAAGATTAAAGTGCAAGTATATTGCCCAAGCCAGCAAACTGGCAACAGACTAGCAATCTGTTAAACATCCTCCAGAGGAGAAATAGAAATGTTTGTTCTCTGGTGAATCTGAACAGCTAACAAGACAAAAGGTACAGACATAAGAATCTCCTTTGTTATCCCTGAAAAAATGTTACCCAGTGCTGAAGCCCATAGCTAACACCCATCCATGAATATAGAGCTCCCAATGCACTTTATCTGCCCCACTGGGCAGATGGGTCAAGAACCACCAGATGTTAGAGAAAAAAATAATATGAAAGAGGTAAAAGTAAATAGAAAAAAAAAACTTGAAGGAAACCAAGACTATTAAAAGAAAAGTAACTTTTTTTTGGTTAAGAGATGGGCATTCTTTAAAATCCTCAGAGTTAAAAAGAAGATAGCTGTTGCTTTGGAGTCTATTTTTTTTCTTTTCAATCAAAAAAAGAAAAAAAAGAAATGAAGATATAGCTGAGCTCACTAAATAGATGACAAAATGACCAAAGGATAAAACATGCAGGTAAAACGTATGAAAATAAGAGATATTTGTTTTTTTGTTTGTTTTTTTGTTTTTTAATTTTTATTTATTTTTTATTGTGAAAATACTGTACAGAGGGGTTACAATTACATGGGCAAGATAATGAGTACATTTCTTATCAAGCATTGTAGCCTCCTCCTTTGTTTCCCCTTCCCATCCCTTCCCATCCTCCCCCCGACCTCCCACCCAATCCTCCCCATCCCCCCCCCCACCAAAGTTGTAAAGTTCATTTTCGACATAACAACTTGTACTTCTCATTGTTGCAACGGGTCCACCTGTAAAAAATAAGAGATATTTGTGCACTAGTGCCTCATGCCTACAACCCTAACTACTCAGAAGGCTGAGATCTGAGGATTGAGGTTCAGAGCTAGACCAGAAACAAGTAATTGATAAAAGTTTCAATTGTACATCACCCTGGATAACATGATAACATTCCAGCCTGTCCTACTTGGTCCTACTCAGCATGAGAATTAGGCCATTGTCTAGCAAGCATGCCCCTATCCTGTCTACAATCCATACTTACTCCCCTTATCACCAACTTGGTGATCACATCAGCTGTCACAGTACAACAGGGCCTGCGTTCAAGTAGCCCTTATTTTACTCAGTAATCACCCAAAGTGCCAGAGCATTGACACAGAAGGAGCACGAAGGCATGAAACATGGGCAGACAGGAAGTGAAGCTGTAGCACAAGTGGTAGAGGGCTATCCTTAAGCAAGAAAACTTCAGTGACAGTGCCCAGGACTTGAGTTCAAGCCTCAGGACCAGCACAAAATATGACATGAGCAAACAGACTAACCCGGGTACTAGGTTGTGTAGATGTACTGCAGTACTATCACTTCAGACATCCACTGGGGGTCTCAGAGCAGACACTCTGTGGATAAAAGGTATTTCCTCTTATATGATGTACCCACAATAGTCAAATGTGTAGAGACAGCAAAACAATGGAGATCAGGAATGGGGAGGGGTTGGGGAGAAAGGAATCACAGTTTAACTGGTAGAGAATTATAGTTTGGAATGATGGAAATGAAGATGGATGTTGGTGATACACAATAAAGCAGATGTATAATGTAACCAAAATGTTCACTAAACAATGATTTAGAGGTAGAGAAAGGAGGATTGTGAGTTTGAGGCCAGCCTAGGCTATATATACATACATCTCAAAAGAAAAAAAAAGATTAAAATGGTAGGGTTTTGCCACATATATTTTATGAAAACAAAGAAAAGTTATTAGAAGAATTTTACCAAAATTAGTATGAACTAAGAAAAAGGAAATATGGGAGTCAGAAATGAAGAAACTCAACTCAAGAATAAGGCAAAATCTAGGTACTGCTAACTCATGCCTATAATCCTAGCTACTCAGAAGGCTGAGATCTTAGGATACAATTCAAAGCCAGCCCAGACAGGAAAATCAGTGAGACTCTTACCTCCAATTAACCAACAAAAAAAGCCAGAAGTAGAGTTGTGGTAGAGCAACAACCTTGAGTAGGTATGCTAAGGGACAGTGTCCAGGGCCTGAGTTCAAACCCCATTACTGCCACTCCTCCAAGGCAAAAAGAATCCCCACGATAAAGGGAGAAGAGATCCAAAGTATAGCAGCAGGATGAGAGAACAATAGACATTTCCATACTAGAACAGATCACAAAGTTCATAAAGCCACCTCTCCAACAAGAATTGAGTTGATAGAAAATATAATAGGTTCTGAACTTATTGAGAAGACAGGTAACTAATTGGGAGAGGACTTGGGGTTGCATTAACAATCATATGCAAAGCTAAGCAAGTAAAACAATGCAATCTTGTTTTTCCTGGGAAATCTTGAGTTGTGGTAGAAAGGAAAAGTAACCTTGATACTTGTGGATACAGGACTCAGCAGTGAAATGCAAGTATCTACTATATGAGTGCCTAAGTTTATGATAAAATGTTATCAAGAAGATGGGACATGAACAGTAGGACCAGAGTGGGCATATCCAAAAACATTTATCTCCAAAGAGCAGAAATTTGTCCAGGCAGTTCCCAACATGCTACTTTGTTTGTGATAAACCTGGCTAGCCAAACAATTTGATTCTTTATCCAAGCAGATATATAAAGTAGCAAAAAAAAAAGTGTTCTGTTGGGCTGGGAAGGTGGCTCAGTGGTAGAGCACTTGCCTTGCATGCCTGAGGCCCTGGGTTTGATTCCTTAGTACCACATAAGCAAAAAGAAAAAAGCCGGAAGTGGCACTGTGGCTCAAGTGGTAGAGTGCTAGCCTTGAGCTGAAGAGCTGAGGGACAGCGCCCAGGCCCAGAGTTCAGGCCCCACGACTGGATCCCCCCCCCAAAAAAGTGTTCTGTTCTGGGTAGTGTGTGTGTGTGTGTGTGTGTGTGTGTGTGTGTGTGTGTGTGTGTGTGTGTGTGGTATGTTTGCCAGGCATGGTGGCACAAGCCTGTAATCCTAACTACTTGGACAGTGAAGGTCAGGGGAAGGCAGTTTGAGGCCAGCCTAAACACTTTATCTCAACCAGCAGCTGGGCTTAGTGGTGCATGCCTGTCATCCCCAACAACAACAAAGAGAAGGGATGTAGCTACTAGAAAAATGAAGCATCATCAGGAAAGACTTCATTTCAAGACTCAGTTCAAACTGAGCTGAAACGATAGATCATAACCTGTATAAATGATATCAAACAAGATTCATTCATGCCAATGAGATGTCCAATTCAAAGTAGCAAAGAATGAACTGACTCATCTAACTCAGACAACCCAAGGGGTTTGATTTGAAAAGTGGACCCCAAAGTTTTGCTTCGGTATCTCCATCACCATTGTTCTCTTCTATATATAGCTCCGCTTCTGAATTCTAGCTTTACAGCATGGGAGTTGTAGAAGAGAAGGGACAGGGCCACTATGAGTATTTATCACAAGTCCAAGGGAAGATGCTGACTGGTCCTCAATAGTTCAGGTGAATGGTATGATGATAGGCCAGGCCTGAATTAGCTTCCAGAAGAGGGAAGATGGCTGGGGTTGGGGGAATGCAGAATAAAGTCCTGGACTGCCAAAAATAATACCTATTACATCCCACTATAATTGTTCATACCAAATATGCTCTAGTGGAGATTTATTAGAGCCTGGGCCAATTGGCAATGTAAGTGAAAATGCCTCATAAATGCTAAAGCACTATGAAATGTGGTTGTGAGTCAGTTCTAAAATGTAAGTCTGTTCTTGCCCTGCTGGGCCAAACTGCAATTACTCTTGGATCCTTTGCTCTCTGAATGGCTTAAGTTTTTCTTTCCTCTTAGCAGATTCATTTGTCAGAGTTCTCCCAGCTATTGGCCCCTTTCTTCTAGCAGAGTCCACTTCCAAGAGCAGTGAAAAATTTGCTCATATAGTTTTTCAAAGGAAGTCAGTGGAGAAAAAAAAAATCCCAAGTTGGAATAATTCAAAACTAAAAATAATGGCTATGCATGTGTGTAATCAGATTGTTCTCTCTACTGGTCTCCTAATCTATTGAGTCACTTTCTTAGCCTCAGAGCCCCCATCTTCAAATAAGCCAAAAATATTTTGCTGATACTAGCTACAATTTATTGAGTGATAGTATATCTGTAATATACTTTGAGATGGAGCTCAGAGGCTGGGGTTTAGGCAATTCATTGATAGGGAAATATTTTTTGCCATCTAGAAAAAACAAACCTCAGAATAAGTGATGGTCCATCTGGGAATTCCCAAGGTTTATAAGTGTACTTTCGACATCTGATTTTTAATTAAGTGTGAGGTATGCAGCTAGGGCTGACGATGTGAAGCAGATGGATTCCTAAATTTGTTTCTGATAAAGCTCTCATTGATGTCAACACTTGGACACTTAATGCTACACTAGCACTGCATATAAAGATAATACAGTGAGTGAAGACTACTACTGGTGAGTCTGAGGCTTGCTCAGCCTGATCCTCTTCTTCTCTGCAATAATCTTTAAGCAAGGCCTTAGGATGTGAATTTTGACTCTTTAGCACAGGGTTAGCAATGCATATTATTGGATGACTTCCCAAGGCCATTTTCAATCCATTTTATTTTCCTGCTTCCCATGTCAGACACAAACAAATTCCAGGTATTCATTTTCCCGCCTCCTTTGCAGCTAGCAATGGCCATATGATCCCATTCAGTTCCAGCGATCAGTTCCATCAAACCAAACAATGAAAGAGTTGAGATGCTTGGGAAGAAAGCCTAACCTCCTTGCCTTCTTCCTGTGTGGGTCACATGTAAGAAGGTAATGTGTGGAGCTCCTGCAACCATTTGTGAGTACTGCCAAGGCTCTGAGGAGGACCACAGAAAACAGCCAGGCCATTAGAGACATCATTGCACCAACTGAGATGGCTTGCCTTCGCACCTGATGTTGTGAGGTCAGCAGATTCCGATGTGCCAACCACTGAGCATTTCATCTCTTTTAGACAGATTAATTTTATCCATAAACATTCATATTTACACTCTGTACTTCCCTTCCTGTCTACCTAGATATTCATTTGGATATCCTCACTCCTGGTATGTCCTGTGTAGTCAATAGAAGCCAATTCCACTCATGTTCTACATCACTGACGGGGTTGTTATAATCAATAATTTCCACTCCTCTGATCTTGAAGGAGAATTGATTCAGAGTTAGCTACAATTGTAAGCTGCCCAGAGTAAATCTCCAGACTCTTGCCTAGATGCTGGAAAAGAAGTACTTGCCTCTTTTGAGTATGCAATTATAATGCTTGGAAATACTGCCGCCACTTTGCCACCGAGAGGTTTGTCAGCCTTTGGACAAAGCTTAAACCACAGAAGACCAAACAGAAAGACAGAAAGCTAAATCGACACTAACATCGTTGAAGTACTGGATCCCTCCAGGTTTATGCTTGTGGTTGTAAGAGTTCATAAATCTCCTTTATTTAACCCAGTTGGGGCTAAATTTTCTGTTCTTTGTAACTGCAGAAGGCATTCTGATCTGGTACACTACCTAACTGGACTGCTAGGCAACAGGCAAAGTGGAAAGCCAAATAGAAATCTTTTAAGAGGCAAACTATCCCTCCCTATTGCAGCTACATTCAGTAGGTGTGTCGTCAGACATGCACTCTCTCCTTCACTTATCAAAGCTAGAGACAAAACGGAAGTGTCAAACAGTCACATGTAATGTGCCTCACCCTTACTGGATTTTGAGCCAGAAACAACCTAGCTGAGCTTTGGTTTGTATGTATACAAATGGAGATGGTAACACCTGCCTCAAAGGGAGGCTGAGATCAAGGGAGATAAAGCCTGGGGTGTTTCTCTAACAAGATCAGTTGATAAACACTCAGTAAATGCTGATTCTTATGATTTCCAGGAATCCCTAGTCAACTGAGGCTTTTGCTAGGGAGAACCAATGACCCCTGCTAAATCTTTCAAACCTGTAAGGTACCATCTTGTTGTTCAAGAGCTCACCCCCAAAAGGCCCTATAGTTTCCTGCCTCACACATAGATCTCTTACTGGCTCCATCCTGCCTTTCAGAGGGGCCTGGAGTATTCATAATACGAAGATTTCTTGTCCTCTGCCAAGTGGGGAGGGGGGCCAGGCTGGGGGGCCCTTAAAGGATCTCTTTAGCCAAGGAATCCTAAACTAACTAGCTGTGTTGTGATGGCACACCAGCTCCACAGCCCTGCAGGACAGCAAGGTCATTCAAGAGGGTGTTTGTCCTTGGCAGCTGCCCACCTCACCCCTTCTTCTGCTAGGAAAGACCAGGATGGATCAGAAAAACAAGGAAGAAAGAGAAAAACCAGGAGACTTAGAAGCAGCCTCTGTAAACAGGGTTCAAGGAGCAGCTGGATTGGTGACTTCATCCCTGGTCAAAGATGCCATAAAAAAGAAAAATATTTAGTGATCACTATTTCCCACTGCTGTAAAAAGACTCCAAAGCAGGGCCCAGAAGGCTTGGATGCCAGCAACATTCTCTTTTGACAGGACCTTTAAAATGCCTGCTGGAACCAAGTCAGAGGGGAAAATGCTTAAGGTAACTGAGTGCAGCAAATAACTAAGTAAAAAGTATTTATTCTAATTGCCAAAAAGGAATATGGCCAAGACTCCAAAGGAAAAGGGGAGGGGGGGGTGGCAAAAAGTGAAAAAGAAAGCAGAAACAGGATGATAAGAAAAGAAGGGATGTTCATTTTCAAGCAGGAGATAAGATATGGATTAAAGTTCACCCTTCGAATAGTGCAACAAGAAACTTTATAGCCAAGCTGACTCCCAACCGGAAAGGGCCCTGTTGCTCGGATCTCTTTGAATTATAGGGAAAACTAATTGGATCTTCATGTTTACCATAGAGGAGACCAGTGCTATTCAGGATGTAAATCCTGGAGGTACTTTAAAGGACAACAGTGACCTTTACAAGCCTCTAAACTTATAGATCTGTAAAGAGAAAAAAATTGATTTCCTGACCTTTGACTAGTTCCTCATCATTTTTTCTTCCCACCCAAGGGCCCCCCAAACCCATCACTCTCTTCCTGGTGTTATTTTTCTGACTGTTCCCTCTATCCCTGGTCAGACTCAGGAGAAGGGAATTAGCTCATTGTCCAGCCTAGCCCTGGGGAGAGGCCACTCTGGGCTGAGAAATGTCTCCACCACCACCATTTCTGTGACGTGCTCAAGACCCCTCTGTCTACCAAAGGAAGCCGCTGCAACCTCGTAATGATAAGCTACAGGGCTGGTTTGCACTCTCTCTGCAAGTAGTGAGACATTTGCATAATTATCTTAATCAATTCCCATCTAGAACTCTCATTGTCCATGGACATACATACATTTACATAGAGATAGAGACAGAGTTTTCACAAATTAATTCCCATTTCCTGTTCCATTCTCCATTAGCCCACCTTCCCGGTGAGCACAAAAATGAGATAAATGGAGGGCAAAGCTAGGAGTTCCAGAATGGGTGGGACAATGACTATAACAATGAGGAAGTCTAGAGAAGGGTAGTGGCTGGTTGCTTACACAAGGCCCATTGGGTTCCCAAGAGGTAGGGTTTGGAAGCCCCCATCTTTGTCCACTGCCCACACAACATTTTTCACTCGCCCACGCCTAGTCAAAGAGGCCGCATTGAATCACCATCCTTTAGTGTGAAGGAATTCCCTAAGTTATCTGGCATCTTCAAGTGTTAGAATCCACAGGGAGAAGAGAGGGGAACTCCAAGGTCAGTTGGTAATGGAAGGGAAGAAGGGATTGAGTGGGACAGTGGAATGGGTACAGCCCATAAAACCAGTGTGTGGGAGTGGAGGAATTTGCCTGGCAGGGGATGGAATGCATCAAGTGATTTCTCAACACGGAGTTACTCTTAGTTCTCACACCAAGGTGACCCCTTCAGAGTAGAAAAGGG